>NC_052675.1:20805671-21118171 GCF_016802725.1 Solenopsis invicta
CAATCAAACTTACTGCATAAATCATTTTGAATACTTAAAGTACTTGCACAAAAAAATTGAGATTTTTCTTAATGTTGCAACAAATAATTTAATTTTTAATAACAAATACAGTACATAAACTATAAAAAATAAAATCTTATTCATACAACTTTCATATGATCATAATTTATTTAAAGTGTCAATATTAAACACATTTCTAAATTTGATTTACTTTACTGTATATCCGATACATCCTTAAATACGTATTGTATTAGAAAACCATTTTCAGTTTTAATCAATCGCAATTAATGTTTCATTAATATTCCAAGTTGTCTAAATTGCCTTTCCGAGCGACAACTGAGAGCTCGGAATTCAGTGAGTTTCTTTAAGCTCGTTTAATTAGAGTATCGGGCAGCCGCCGCGATAACGTAAATCCGACAATAATTGGATATAGCGATAAGTACAGTGTACAAGAATACGTTAACTGCTTTCGCATATTGTTTGCAACGCGTACCATGTTGCAAACGGTGGATTCGACAGTGGTACGTTGCGCCCGATCGATCGTGAGAGCTGGTCGAATCGGAGGCGCGCGTTTATTATGTGAGATAACATTGCGATATTTTCAATACCGGTTTCTATATGGAATATTTTCGACGTCGCGTCGATGGAGCCGGTCGCGAGCTTGCATCGCGTCGGTGAGAATTTAGCCACCACCACTTCCGCGTCGTGACCCCACATGGTTGCGAGGCAGTGACCCGTCCGCGAGCACCAGACCCTCGCAGTTTTGTCGAAGGACCCAGTCACAATTTTGTCTCTGAAATGTTTCAAATGACGATGCACGGGACCTTGCAGCTACGTTGCAAGAACATTGCAATGGCTTTGGAAACATTGCATAAAATATAAATATGCGATATGACTTAATAATGTTACAGCAATATTTTTAACACATTGTGAAAACAAACTGTTAACAATTTACGTATAAATATTTGTGTGCGTATGGACATTTTGCGTATGGACTAAGCTTATAAGTAATTGTATACAAGAGTCTCGTACTGCATTTGGACACAAGTCTATTGTGATTAATCACGGAATGGAAATATTTTTGATAATGCTTGGTAGTAACAATTCCGCGATTAAAGAAATTCTTCGAATCAAAATTCGATTTTATAATTTTGTATTCGCAGAAAAATTTTTATATGATTCTCTAAAAATTACAAAGTTTAATCCATGAATAATCTGCCGAACATATAGAAATGTCAAAAATTTAAGAAAACAACGTGAATATAAATTTGCCATTGCACGATTAATTTTACATAATACATGTTACATTAATGTTATTAATAGTGCATTACAAAATTTATTTATATAATAATTTTCTTAATTTCATATACATTGTATATATATTCTACAGATTGTTCACTAAATTAAAACCTTCTTAATTATCATGACGTAACAAAGTATTATGAAATACATATTTTATGGTAATATTGCTGCAATATTTATAAAAACAAACATTTTATTATACAGTAACATTTCGCAACGTTTTCGCAACGTTGAAATACTTCTGTAATGTTTCTCCAATCTTTTTTGGGATAAATCTAACCGTCGATATTGCGCCGTACATTAACGTACAGCGCGCATTATACATTAATAAAAAGGAGATCTCGGCCAAGCTGTAAGTCGCACGAGTTCTCTTGCCCATGTCTTACTTTCAATCCCGGATCGATACAGCCGCGACTTAACTCTGATCTATATTATGACTTGACTCACGAAGTCGGATTGTTGAACGAGACGGCGTAGACCACGTTCGTATGGCCTTCGAGAGTAAAAAGCTCCTCTCCACTGTCAATGTCCCAAACTTTACAAGTTCGGTCATAGCTGCCCGTGAGGCATCTGTCAATCGAACGGATAACATGTCGATTAAACGCTACGTCTCGATAAATTATTCATAGCTATTTAATTTATTCTTGATTTATTCTCTCTTTTACATAATTTTTCCTTTTAACAGCTTTTAATCGATTTATGTCATGTCGTTATAGAATTTAACTTCAAACGCTACTTACTTTGAAACTCACTGTAAATTTTGCAAGTTTACTTAATAATTAAGCGACAATTTTAATGTGGAGTACCTTTTACCTAGTTTATCGAACGCTATATTAGTGACCGGCAAGAGATGCGTCTGCAAGGTTTTGTATTTGTAGTAGCGCTTAGTATTTGTATCGCAAACTTTAGACTGCAGTTTCTGCAGAGTTTCGACTAACTGGTCCATTACACTTTCAGTTATTATGGGTTCGGCCGCTTTTATGCTTTCCGCTAATGCTCTTACGTCCGTTCTGCAAATTGTTTAATTGTTCGCTTTATTTCGCGATCTTGCTTCAAATGCATAGCTTCGTACTTGAAGCTATGCGTTTGAAAATGCGTTTGAAAAGCAAATGTAAAATAGCGATTAAGCGGCTATTATGTTGCTACGGCGAATAAAGAAGCTGGTGGATCGAATCTATCTGATCTGTTTACTCGGCGGACAGGTCTAGTAAGTCGATCATTTTTGTCTTGACGTCACCGCCCTGCGTGTACTCCAGAGCGAGACCTGAAGGGATTAAACCCAAATGAATTGTTAATATTTTCTCAAGTAAATTAAATTAAAATTTAGAAGAACACACATTTACACACACACACATTTACACACACACACACACACACACAGAGGCGTGTCGGGTGACATTATTAATGCATCCGACTGTACATCGTCTGTTTACCTGGCGGGAAATAACGAAGCAAGAATTTCAGCAGCCTCATGTGGACATTCCAATTAGGACCGCGTCCAGTGTTCCAGACAGGGTTGCGATTCACTACTATTTGACACGGAGGGTAGGCGCGGATTTAATTATAAAATGTGGATCACGCGTCAGGGATTACGTATCACGAAGGTGCGTTTTCTCCGCGCCAGCCGGAGCTGTCAAAACCGGGTTTTGTTTTGTCCGTTCGTTCGTTCGTTCGTTCGTTCGTGCGTGCGTACGTTCGTGCGTGCATACGTGCGTGCGGTGCGTGGTGCACGTCAGTCAGGCGCGTTGTCTTGTGCACTTGTGCAAACGATTGTGCGTTGCCTAGCGCTCTGGAGCTTTGGTTGCTGAGGCTCGTTTGATCAATTTCAAGCATTAGAATTTGTAGTATATAATTATAAAAAAATTTACTTAACGTTTTGCAATTCAAATTGTATAATAAGCGTTATAGAAATAGATGCGATCAATTTATTTTATCGTAATAGCTATTGTTTCGAAAGGAAAAAATTAAATAAAGAAAAAAATAGAAAAGAAAGAAGAATAAATTAAAAAGTTATATATCTTTTATATTATAGGTACATTACATATGCATATTAATATTTTTCATTAAATATTATCTTAAATCTTTTTATTAGTTATGTAATAAAAAAAGCCAAAGTCACATCAATATTTTTTTATATAGCCAGGTCTTAATTTTCTGTGCTGTAACAAAAACGCATTTAATAGAAGTTTCAATTGGTTGATAAGCTAAAGCATAACTATAGTTTTTTGGAAATTAAATGCGCAAATCTACTTTAAAATCATTTTTGTTATACTAGACGTTTATTTCGGTGTTCAATAATTGCGTTATAAGTTTTTGTATTATCGATCCTTCGTTGAAACACCACGGAACACAACCAGAAAATTGTAACATACTATATTATCCACTGGAAAGTTTCGTAGACATGGCTACGTAGTTCAATATGTCTACATTGTGTTGGCATAGAGGCGCATTGCCCAGCAATGCACAGCAATGTCACAAAAACGTAACTTCCAGCTGATCGGATGTGAGCAATAACAGTTTTCAAGGCTTTTTCTGCCAAAGCAATTGTTTTTTTGTTATTCCGTTATAAACTTTTTTATCTTTGATATTGTCGAGATATTCGGACGTGATATAACTGCATGTGCAGCCCGAATTAAATTTATACTTCCAATTAGCTTGATATTTTTTTCAATCTAAGTGACGAAATTTAATTTCTACAAGGGCACTTTCGGAGTTTTTCACATATTATTGATTATTATAAATTATAACAATACGTTACGTCAGGATATGTAAGTTTCGAGATGTCTACGGATTACGGCGACAGATATGTATTTGAAGCCGAGTGGTATGACCAAATCGCCTGTATGCTGAAGAAATTTTATCTGTATTACTATCCATCCGATAATACTGTCGAATTGGTATGTGCAAGTTAGTGTAAATTAACCCTGAAATGCCGCTGATATTTTTCTTATATTAACACTACCCTGAGTAGAAATTCACTCATGTAATTGAGAATTTTTTCTACACTTTTATGGCAACTTTATAGTTTGCAAAGTTAGAATAACCTACACTGTGAACGTTATTGAGAACTGACACTGTTTTAATATAAAAAATCAAATTTAATGGAAAATTTATTGGACAGTTAGAGAAAATTAAATATACGGTTTTAAAAATATAAAAAGAGTACATAAAATATATAATTTGCATATTGCAAATTACATAATTTTTTTAAAAGCAATTATATATTTTTTTTGCGTCAATTAATTCATCTCATTCTGTGCATAAAAGTATTTGAATAAGATAATGTAGAAATTAATATTTAACAAATTAATTTCAAGATATTATATACTTGTATATTTCATATCAAACATGCTAAAATATTAAGTATTTCGTAAAGTGTCAATTTTTTTATAATCTTACCTTAATACATATTTAAGTGGAATTATCAGAAAGACCGTAAAACATGTAAAACAAATCATGTTATTTAAAAAAATCGAGTTGCTTTGGAAACTTCCTTCCTCCGTGTCTTCGTATGCAATTAGAGTTGTCATGCTATATTGCATATACTATTTTCAGTTTGACTTAAAAACAAAGAAGACTTTTCTAAGGCGGACAACATGTGAAGGTATCAAAGCTAAGGATTTTTATGTCGGTACCGTCATAACAATATTTTCAAGATGCATCAAAATTACGGGTTACGCAGACACCTATACCAAAACCAAATTAGAAACGCAACTACAAAAGTAAATAAGCAAACGATTTATTTTATGTATGATTTCTTTGGCATCTAAGAGAGAATTTTACTCAACTGACATAATTGTATTTTTCCAGAGTTTTTGTACTGTTGAAACCAGATGTCGTTGACAAAATGGGTGAAATATTAAAGGCCATTACAAATTACGATTTTCATATCGCAAATATAAAAATGATAAGATTAACTGCAAATGACATTGAAGAAAGTTGTCTTGTAAAAGATGTGGCTGATAAGACGTAAGTTAAATTTTGAGCTGTTAACAGTGTCCTAAGAGTAAACTATTTATTATTTTTTAGTAAATTTTAGATACTGTAGCTATGAAAGTTTATATTTTTAGGTCTGTTATAAATTATCTTATTTCTGGCCCTGTCGTTGCTTTAGAATTATTAGGAGGCAATGGTATAATGAGATGGCAAGAACTGGCAGGCCCAGATGATAGTGAACATGCTCGTTCAACGGCAGCATCTTCATTAAGAGCTCTCTATGGAAAAGACGAGATACACAATGCCGTACATGGATCCAAAGATACCGAAACGGCAACACAGGTAATAAATACTAATATAAAATAATTAAGATTATATATCTTGATATAACGTCCAACTGGATATTTTCAGGAATTGCGATACTTCTTTCCAGACTTGAAGAGTAAAAATAAAGGCCTGAAAAACACTGCGACTTTGCAGAAGTGCACCTGTTGCATCATCAAGCCACATGCTATACAGGAAAAGCTTCTTGGTAAATTGGACATCTTGTTAAAATGTTGTAATGTACTAATGTATATATACATTTTTTTAAGTAGCAATTGGAATGTTTCATACAACTCTGAAATCTCCACATAAATTTGATATTATATTCTTTTCAATTAATCTTATATTTATGACATATAGGTGCCATTATCGATGACATTCAAAAAGCAGGCTACGTGATCACCGCGGCACAACAATTTTATATTAATCCAATTAATTCCGAGGAATTTTTAGAAATATATAAAGGCGTTCTTCTTGAATATACCGTATGTTTTCGTCTCATTTTACTCTTTAGTTTAATAAATAATTATTTCTGAAACTGAAAATATTTTTGCACTTGCTACAGGCAATGGTAGCGGAATTACAATCCGGTCCATGCATCGTTCTGGAGGTGAGTCGTAAAGACGAAAGCCCTAACATCGTTGCTGATTTCAGGAATTTATGCGGTCCAATGGATCCGGTAAGCACAAACCACTTTAATTGCTTTGTCTCCGTTATTGACATACTTATTTGATACAGGACGTTGCGCGGCAAATCAGACCGAATACGCTTAGAGCAAAGTATGGGAAAACGAAAGTACAGAACGCTGTACATTGTTCCGATTTACCGGAAGACGGCATACTAGAGGTAACGGAAACTTTAGTTACACTTGTCACTTTTTTAATAATTTATATATGTTGATTCTTTCCAGGTGGAATATTTCTTCAAGATACTCGATGGAGTCTGAGTGATCAAATGTTTCGTATATAATATAAATAGTTAGATTTAATAATTATTAAATCTACATTATTTGAAAATTTATTTATATACATTAATACGAGAAAATAAATTTTTTTAAATAAAACAATATCAATTCAAATATATGACGTATTCTGATATTTATTTTTTTAGAATTATTCTACAATACCGCTTGAGGCTATAATAACTTTTATATGAAATTGATTATACAAACCTTTACATTTTCATTAAACAAATGAAGGACGCTGTTTTTTAATCAAAACATTTGTTTTAATCGTTCTGATTTCTCATTAAATGTATTTTGAAAAGATTTAAATATAATTAAAAATATTTTTAAATATTATATAATGATTATTTCACGAGTTTTATATTTACACGAGAACTTTTTATTTATCACGTATACATAATATTTTTTATCATATATAATAGCCATAAATGTAATCGAAAGTAGAGAAATATTTTTTCTTATTCGTTCCACGCATCTATATGTATATTCGTGTATTTTAATACTCGTTTCGCTGAATATTTCCATTGAGTAAGGGTTTCCGGAGAAAGGGGGGCGTCTGATATGGCTCGAAGCTAGAGGCCCGAAGCTACTTTCGCAATGTCCAATGTCCTACTTTGGCACGATTATTGCAGATATTGGCATTTGCGTAATTACATACTCGAAATGACATCCTCTCGCATAACGATCAACATTTTTTAATGACACTCAGAAGTAGGAATAAAAAAAATGTTTTTCAGTCACCTAGGTCTTAATAAACGATTCCTTTAAAGTTCTTCATAAATTTATTTAATTTTTTTAGCGTCTCAGTTTTGTTAGAAAGGTTATAGCGTAAGAGAAAGAGTGATTTTAGACTCTGCGCGTAATCAATAGTTGTATAGGCAAAATATCTACTCAGATGAAAGAAAATGTTGTGCCACAAGGTTTATTTCAAAAAACACCCACACTTTCTAGATATCGCAAGAAATATAATTTTTTATTAATATTTTTTCTCCGTTAAATCTAAATTAATTTTTACAAAAAAATTCATGATTATAAAGGGTATACATAGGCTCTAATTTTTTTGTCGTTCTTTACTGAAAATGAATGAAAACGAACATTAATGACCAGTAACCATCCTACAATGTCAAAATAGACTGCAATGAAGTAATTTTAACAGTTTTTAAAATTCAACGCGAATTATACGAAATATCATGATGTTCCATCACCCCAAATATATTCCACAACCGCCGGTTCTTTCCTCTACTTTTTACATAATTGGAGGTAATTGTATTTAAAAACAATTTAACATATGTCAACTAGATGCACTTAAGACCGAAGATTTTTTTTTAGAAATGGCCAATTTTTTAGATTAAAAGAAAATGCGATATCAAAAATTCTAAATTTGTATAAAAACAGAATTTTCAACAAAATACGACAAAAAAATTAGATTACTTATACTCTTTATAATCATGAATTTTTTTGTCAAATTCAATTTAGATTTAATGGAGAAAAAAAATATTAATGAAAAATCACATTTCTTGCAATATTTTGAAATTGTGGGGATTGTTTGAAATAAAACATGACACAAAATTTTCTTTTATCTGGATGGATATTTTACTCTACATAACGATTGATTACGCGCGGGGTCCAAAATCACTCTTCTTATTACGTTATACCTTTGTTTTTTACACGGTTATTCAGACGAGATAGGATAAGATCGTGTTCGAAATCAATTCACACTTGATATTGTTGCATCGTGAAACACACAATAGAACAATTAATTATTCGCAGTTTTGCAGCGCTGTATACAGTTTAGAAAAAATCAGTTATTTTGTTAATTAACACATTAAATTCGCCATTTTGCGCAAACAAACACCATCACTACAACCATCTATCTCCAAGAACTGCAGGATTTACCGCGGCTTAATAACGGCATAATGATACGTGTCAAGGATTTAGTCTATCGGCGATGTAAAATTGTGAAAATGAATACGTTCCCATCGCATTAGACCAGATGATAAAAAGAAGAGAAGGAGAAGTCGGATTTTCCCGCAGATTAAGCTATGACTTTGATATTATCAGTTACTAAAAAACTATTTCCGTAAGGCAGTAAAAAATTATTTCAAAACTAAGAATATACTTGACACTAGGATTTATAGATAAATGCAAGTTAAACGCAAGTATATCAAAGATTTAGTATTAAATGTGTGTGTGTATGTGTGTGTGTGTGTGTGTGTGTGTGTGTGTATGTTCCTTACAATGTTTTCTAAAAATATTAATAGATAAAAGCTTCTTTATCTGAGGAGAAGCTTCAAAAAAGAATCGGAGAATTAGTATCTTTAATATGTAGTTTCTAGTATCTACTTTTTCACGAAGAGCGCTACACAAGAACAGGTATTCAATGTGTTGCGCAGACATTTGTGTCTAACGGTCCGTATTTGTTTACAAATGTGTCAGTTTTCTAAAATCAATTCGATTTTTGCACTTTTTACTTCTGTGAACATTTTGTTCATTTTATTCTGTTCTTTTTACGAATATATAAATAGGGTACAGCGTTGAGCCAAGTCGAAGAAAATTCACTTTTCGGTCGCGTACAATCCTTGCAAGGCGATTCGTCGTAACTTGGATCGGTGTATTGGAATACGCTACTTCCTTTCGTCGGTGACTTGGACCCAGGTGCCAGTATTGCGCATGACATCGCGCCGTACGGATCCATCGGTATTTCTTAAAGATCCGTCACTCTCCATACGCGGTTTTCGATCCTTTTTTTTTCTTCCACTTTTATGCAATTTTTTTTCTCTTATTTGGCACATTATGTCGTATCTCCGATACAGTTTTCCTGATTACACTTCAAATTTTTACATCAAAATTTAAAACAAAACGGAAGTATTGTTCAATTGCTGCGCAGATACCTTTCGTTTCAGTTGAAGCTCACCTGCTATTTTATGACGGCTATTTTTGGGATGTTATATTGTTATCAGTGAAACGCTTCGTGAACGTAAGTTGAATTTACATTAGCGAATAATCAAACGTTTTAATGCTTCTCGCCGCCATCACAATGATGTTATCAATTCATACACGTATGTAATGTAAGTAATATGTAAACAATTTATGTGTTAAATAAATGAAAAGCCAATGCAATTTCCGAATATTTTAAGAACAAATATAAAATTTCAAATATCTTTGACAATATTTATCATTAATGCAATCCATGATACATCATGACGCGTGTTATAGAATATTAATAGCATAATTATACATTTCTATGTACTACATAACAAACACTGAATACTGTATGTTAAACTGAAAAATAATAATATATTAATATCAATTCACCATCTTTATACTAAAATTGTCGGTTAATAAAGATTGTTGTATGAAAACAGCTATCATATGCTCCTCGTAATATTCGTGACATACATAAAAACGTTTTATAGCTGGTTACAGTTATTACAGATATTTGCATCACGAATTAAAAGAGAAGTAATTGCTTCCTGGTCTCGTCTCGATAATCATTTGAATAAATCGATTGAAAGTTTTTTCTGAAGATATAATCTCAAGGTTACTTGAGCGTATTTTCAAAAAATCTCTATAACAAGAATATTTTTATTCTCTGTGGAGAACTTTACTAGTGTATCAAGATATATGTTTGCAAATTTTATTCTCGAACATTTTCTTCGTCGTTTTTACTTTATAATTTATTTCCTTGTTATTAGTTTCTTGTTGTAAATATAGTCTTACTTGCTTGACATATAATTAGACGAAGTATATAGACAATATGGAATAACGATCTGATTTTTTTTCAAATTATGAAAATAATCAACTGAAGTGTCTTGTCGTTTTCAAAGCAATTGATCGCAAAAGCAGATTTGTTTCGTTTCGTAACTTATTGACATTTTCGTAATAAGGACAATGTGCATACGTTACAACGTTATGAAACAATAAAGTAGCGCCACGATATTATAGATGTATATGCATTATCTAACCCGACATAAAGAAATACATTCTTACTTGTTTTAAAATTCAATCGCGATAAGTGTTTATATATATATATATATATATATGCTACGTTTTATATATCGCGATAAGTGTTTATATATATATATATATATATATGCTACGTTTTATATATGCTACTTTTGAGTATGCCTAACGCTTTACGAAGTACTAATAAAACGCAAAGGATAATATACTTTTTCCTATATTTTCTATTACTCTGCCTCTTAAGAAATTTTATCAAAGTGTAATCAAGAGACATTCTCTTTCTCTCTCTCTCTCTCTCTCTCTCTCTCTCCGTGTTTCGTTATTATCCAATCAAATGAATCGAGAGACACTTATGCCACTTTTTGATGTATTATAAGATGAAATTATCTAACATTCACTCAACATTCACCGAGAAAATTCTAACTATTCTTGAAGGTTCATGGTTCTGTGCACATCCATAATCTTCCATAGGATGCGTCAAACCTTGAATGGAGAACGCGTCTGCTCAGCATTGCTAAGTGCTTGGCGAGTAGTTTACATAGATAGAGGATAGTTAAAATTCAAATTATCTTTTCTGCAAGTTTATTTACTCTGTTTATATATATATATATATATTTTTTTTTTTATTTTTTTTTATTTATACATTTTAATATTTTGATTTTGAGATATTTCATAAAAATTATCATAAAATTTTCAGTACCGAATTTCTTAGAGAAACATGGTATAAGACTTAAAGCAAAGTTTCCCCCCTAAACTTATACGATCGCGGCCCACTTTTAAAAATGGCAAATATCTGCAACTCATCTCGAACTTTATAAGGAAAAGCGAAAGAGGAGGAAGAATAAATCCATTATTTATTTATACCACTTTACTCTTTCTACTTTTTAATTTTTTATTGAATATATTTTTACAAGTATATTTTTTTCAAAATATAAGGTATAAAGGTTTTAAAAAAATGCGCTTATTTTCTATTTTTATTAATAATATTTTTGATATAGCGTTAAAGCAAATCATTTTCATGTACAAGAAAGTTTAATAATTGTAGCTTATTTCAAAATTTTTTTTATTTTTACGCAATGGCTGAAAAATTTTTGTAATCCACCAAAACTTGGATTATTTACCAGTCTTACCAGTGGGTGACCTTTAGAAATCCTTGATAATTAAGAAGATATAAGATTTTTGAATGTTCTTATATATTTTTAGATTACTTAAATAAAATACTAATATAAACTATCTGAATATTAAAAACTTTATTATCTTTAAATTATTTGCTATGACAATTTGATAGGTAAATAAGAATGATAGAAAAGAGGTAATCATTCCTAATAATTCAGTAAGATATTCTAATTTCATTAGATTATTAATGTTATTCTATTTATGTTTATTTATTAAAAAATCGAAAATAATTATTCTTTCTTTTAGAAGTTTAACAAATGATGTTCTATTAAACCACGTAATTATTAATTGATATGTGGAACTCGTAAATTTCATGATCAAACATTTATATATTTCCAAAACATTAATTAAAAAAAAAAATTATCCTCGAAATTTGAAGTTTCAAGATTTAAAGCTCCAAAATATATTTTAGCCTGTGGAAGAGACATTCATCGCAAGGTCTGCCGCACAAGTTATGCAATTAAAACAATAATGGTGCTCGCTCCCAACGCCGGTAACAACGAGCAATTTCAGGTTGATTATGATGCTCCATCTCGTAATTTGTGATACCGACGAAGCATACAAAAGTGCTCTCCGTGCTGCGGCTATACCTCAAGAAATAATGATGATATCGGTCAATTGCACAATTTGTCGTATTTGAACAATACATACCTTGCTTTTTTTATACATATAAACAAGCTTTTTGGACATACAATTGATGTTCTTTTGCGACGAGTGACGAGTGACGAGTGACGAGTGAACAAATAGATTTACGGAAATTGAACTTCCCTCGTAACAAGTGTTTCGCACTTTCAATCAATCAATGCGGTAAACGTTTCGCGTTTATTTATACCAATGAGCGGAAGTTGATGTTGATGCTATGTATGTATGCTATGAGGTGGAAGGTATTGTAAAACCGTTATGTAAAAGACGTGACATTCGTATCGACGTTTATTTTGTGCCACGGCCACCGTGTGCATTTCAATGACAGTGATGGGATCGATTGACCGAATTAACAACAATTAATTAATGATAAAGGCTTCGTTCTTTTACAAATTAGATAGAAATTATTTTCCTAAACCGTTATAAGAATAGAGAATATTAAATAGAGAACATCGATCCGTATGTGAAACACACACAAACATTAAGTGAATATTATATATATTGAAAAATATGTTTAACGATAAACACAGAGAATGGAGCAGTGACGTACGGTGGAGACACGTGCAGTACATACAGACTAAATCAGATTCCATCTCAGGCTCGCGATTAATTCAACGACGTCAATTCAAATTCCGGGAACACGCAAATCATCAAAATGATAATACCCAAGAGTTTCTTCAGGAGGATCAGCAAGGATTTCAAATCGAAGGAGCTGATGCCACTAAAGTTAATATTTTTCGTTCACGCTTCCAGTAAGTAATCTAAAAAGCAATTCTCTATTCAATAAAATTTAACAATATATTTTCCTTCTATTTCTTAACGTCTTAATTAAATAGTCAAATAGTTAAGTGGAATTAAAATTTTTAAATAATTTCTTTGTAGTATCAAGCTTGTTCTTTTGTTTTAGCACTTTACGTGTTGTATCCATACTTGACTATACACATGAGAGAACTGGGAATAAATGTGGAAGAGACTGCGATAATGAGTTCCATCACTCCTCTCGTGGCCATAGTGATGCCGCCGCTCGCCGGTATGTTAGCCGACCGGATAGGAAATTTCAGAGTGAGTTAAAACTAACTTTTCCGATAATGCCAAATACCAAAGTATGAACGAGATACTTTCTTCATCAGACTACTTTTCAGCAATATTCAGAAAGTTTTTTTTTAGAATTCTTCATGTAAGTATGAATTGTGAAATATTTAAAAATTTTTTAAACTTTTCACACACATCCTATAATTTGTAAAGGATACTTTAAACTGTTTTAGATTTTATAAGATTTCATAAATCTTTGAAATTTTCTGATATTTTAAAATTCATATATAAAAAATTCTAAGAAAGATGTAGATCTCAAAATTTTTCAATTCGTATAAAAAATCTGACAATTTAATTGAAAAATTATACAGAAATTCTGAAATTTGCACAATTTTGAAAAATTATATGGAAAATTCTAAGAAATATTTTCATCCGGGCAATTCATGAAAACTCATTTTTCTCATGTGTTTTTATCCTATGTTATGCCATTTGCATTCCCTCATCATCTTATGTCACTATCTACATGCATATTTATGTACACGCAGAGAATAACGTACCCGCAGAGAAAATTATCTTTGACGAATCTTTGCTGATAGATTTTGCTGTCGGTGTTTTCCGCATTCGGCGGTTTAGCGGCGTTACTGCTATTACTGGTGCCAATCGGCAGAGTGACAGTACATTTCCCCGAGAGGATAATCATGGACCTCGGTTGCGATGGTAGAAACGGTTCGTTACTACACACAATGAGCCAGGTTTATCCGTGTGAGACGAAATTAGAATCGGAGATCGCTATAAAAGTAGAAAGTTGTGGGTAAGCAAAAAATTGCAATTACATATCATTCAGTCCCATCATTCGCGGGAATGGAATAACGTTGCGAATTATGTAACATAACGTTACGTTACTTATATAATATTAAAAATTGTTATTTTTTTTTTCTTCGTTTTCTGTGTTAAAATTAAAAGTCTTTATTTTTTGTAATTTGTCTTCTGCCTAATATTCCTTTTGTGCTTCCGTCGTGTGAATCTTTCTATTGTCGTTAAATGCCTTAAAGATAATATTTTAGCATTTCAGAAAGACATTTGCAACCCGTCGCGTATGTTTTCATTAATTTAAATCACGTAACATATTGAGGAAACTATTGTTTTCGCAAATAGCAATCTCATACCAAAGCGATAAATGCTTTGCAACATAACGTATTGTATAATAACAAGCACATACATTCATTCTATTTTCCTGTTTGTTTCAAATTTATTTCAACAATTCAGCTCCGAGTGACATTCTATGAATATTACCGTTTGTCATAAGCTCCGCGATAATGGCATTTTAATAATGGAAAAGCCATACATTTTCGCGGAGTGACGTTTTAATCACTCCTGTCGTCAATCAGAGTCGTTTATCTATATGCTGGACAAATTTCAAACATTAGCAATCTTTTTGCGCAGATTCGTGTGTCACGTAGAAGCGAGCAACGAGACGGATCAAAATCTAATTCTAAAATCGAGGCATTATACAGTCCAACATCTCAATTTTCAAACTGGCGTTAATACCTCGTACAAATATATCGTTGCGCAGAGCGACTTGTCAACGGTACGTTGGGCATTGAACACATGTTAACAGGCTGCCTGTTACTGAGTTACAAGATACTCGATACCTAATATCGAATAACGGATAAGCAGTGAGCTTAGGTAGTAAGGTGAACAGGACGTAGAGGAGGCAGTACAGCGCAACGCGTGCATAGTCTTTGCTTAGTCTGTCAATTAAAAGTAGCATTTGTAATACTACACTCAGGGCCCATTAAAGAAAAATGTTCAAGAGAACGTTCTATTATTTTGAGCAAAGTATCGAACTTTATATATGAAAATGCGGAATTTTAATTTTCTCGTACAATTTCGTACTATTGTGGGTACATCTTCATGGATATACTTGCTATAACATTGTCTATTATTCTTGTATCTTTAATAACGAATATATTTATTGAAAAAAAAAAAAATAGTTTTTATGTTCAAGAAAATATATTTACATCATTTCTTTGATTTAAATAAATATTAGCCAGTATAAAATAATTTATAATACTTTTAAACTTGGAAAATATTTTTTTAATTCAAAGAAATAATGTTAAAATAAATATATTTACTTGAATATAAATTGTTTTTCAATGTAAGCTCGTAAAGTGTAAACACCAATTAAAATTGAGAAAAGATCAAGCAATTAGTGCTCCAATAATATCTCATATGTGATTTTAGATATTTTTTTCTAGTTCTTCAAATTGCTCGTCGCGCAGTTACTCTCTTATTTCTTATATCTTAATTACAGAGTACTAGTCAACAGGAAGATATGAAGGAACATCGACAATTGAGAAATAATGAGTTCTTCAAAACTGCTATTCGGCAGATTTCGAAAACGCACTATTTTTTTCCTACGGACCAGCAGTTGTCACTCTCATGTATGTCTCAATCGGGACACGCTCAAGATATTGATAACTTCACTACTGAGACAACGCATAAAATGTACAGAAATCATACGTCATGCACGTTCGATAGTTTAATGAAATCGAAGGTAGAAGAAGAATAATATACTTCGTAACGTAATAATATTCGTATGTATCTGAAGATATCAAAAAATTGGCAATAATAATCCAGTCATCGTTTTTGTATTTTACTTATAGTAATTGAATTTTTTATAAATATAAATTAATATTTACTGTTTTTGAAAAAAAAGAGAAAGAAAACAGAAAGATCAAGTTATATATTTTTTTTAAGGATAACGTTAATCGAACAATAAATTATCATTTGTATAAGTCGAAAATTAAAAGTTTTAAACCGGATGAAGATGATTTACGAGAGGAACGGCAAAGATATTTGATAGAAGAATTATCCTGGGCGGGGGAAGATTTTCAAAGACCCATTTGCGATGATCAAGATTCCATAAATAATCAAATCACGATACAAGTGCGGCTCTATGATCACGAAGCGAATCTAGAAGCACCCGAGCGAGTCTTGAGCACAAATGAATGCAGGAAGAAATGCATAGTTACTCTGCCTCGTAATGCAGTATGTTCCAACATGAATATGGAAATCGAATACAACATAAAGCTAACGTTCTGGCTTTATCTCGTCGTTCGAGTGTTCATAGGTACGTATTTAAACGTCCCAATTATCGACCTCAAAAAAATGAAGTAATCGTTTTATGTAGTGTCTTTGGTGTTGACTACAATTTCGGCCTTTAAAATGCAATGTTTCAGCAAGATTTTAAGAAATTGAATATTAAAGTTATAAAATGCCTATTTTTGAGCTTTACTAAAGCACAAAAGTTACAAAAAATAATTATTCTGTTCTTAGAAATTTTTCTCAATTTTAAAGATGTGCAAACTATTCGAATACGAGAATCGAATCTTAATAATTCAATTCAATTTGAATTTGATTTCCTTTATGAATCGAGTCAGAACTATTCGAAAATTTGAAATCTAAAAAATTCACACGAATCATATATGTATATATATATATATATTGAAAATCTTATAGAATCATTTTAAGTGACTTTATTTCATATAATCAATTTTTTTTATTATGTATACATTAAAATTCGATTTAACAATAATTATATTGATAATTAATAAGAGTCATGGTTCAATGATTCGATACTCAACTGTGTTATACTCATCGTAATATTAATTACTAATTTTACAATATTAAAAAGTAAAAATATAAAATTTTCTGTTTCAGGTATTATTGGTGGTACAACTTTTGCCATGTTCGAAGGTGCTGTTATAGCGATATTGCGAGAACAGGAGGCGGATTACGGTCTTCAAAGAATTTACGGCAGTATAGGAGGCATGATTTCCTCACCCTTATCGGGCCTTCTCATAGACTACGCTAGCAAGGGTAAAGGATACACGGATTTTAGGCGAGTAATTCATAATATATAATGTCCTATAACTGGCTACACAATCGAAGAGGATTGGTTTTACATACCGAAATAAATAAATCGGAAAAGTAAAATTTTTCTTTATGAGGCTTCTTTATTTCTAAGCCGTTCCGTATATTTATCCAATCACATCGAATCATCGCTAATGAAGATCCAATGAATTTTTCAGACCAGCATTTTATCTATACGCGGCATTGAAACTTGCATCTGGCGTTCTCATGTTGATGATCAACTTAGAATTCAAGGCACCCGCCACGAACGTCGTGCGTGACGTCTTTATTGTGCTGAGAAATATCGAAACTGCCGTACTTTTCCTTGCTTGCTTTATTCTCGGTAAGGTTATCAAACGATCGTCACCTTAATGCGATCCGAATTTTTCCCTTTAAGTTTTTCATCAAATTATTCGGACGAAAGGCAGCATTTGAAAAAGAGAAAGATTTCGACAGGCACTGCTTGGGGATACATCGAGTCGTTCCTCTTCTGGCTAATCCAGGATCTGGGTGGGTCTAGATCGCTCATGGGTATCACGGTGGCAGTAGGCGGTATCGCCGGCATACCGTTGTTGGCACTCTCGGGCCCGATAATATCAAAGATTGGTCACGCGAACGTGCTCTTCATAGGTTTCGTGTTTTACGCCATCAGGCTTTGCGGTGAGTATGATGATAACGGTGCGAAATAATTGACAGCGAACAAACGTGGACACGCGCGTTTAAAGCTATAATGAAGCGCTTCCTGCGTAGGCTATTCTTTGATTTACGATCCTTGGCTTACTTTAATCTTCGAGGCATTAGAGTCGGTTACAACATCCCTCAGCTTCACTGCAGCCGTCACTTACGCGGCAAAATTATCAACCACATCTACCGACAGCTCGATACAAGGATTGCTCGGTGGTGTTTATTATGGAGTTGGTATGTTCATAAATTCATTCAACTGTGCAAGTTTTTGTTTAGCAATAATAAATAAATCTGTTATAATAAAGATTCAGATAACACGCATGTCTCAAAATTTGGATATGAGACATCTTTAAATCATGCTTGAGACATCTAATATTGCGATTTTGGATATGGTGCTGTCTGGAGATGCACTTGACTTTTGTATGCATTGATTTTTGTATTTGTAGGCAAAGGTTCCGGGGCTTTGATCGGCGGTTACCTAATGAAAAGTTTTGGTACCAGACCGACCTATCAGATTTTTGCCGTAGTAACTTTGGTGACCGGTATAATATATTTTATATTCAATGTGACTTATTTAAAGAAGCGATCTCAACTCGAAGGTAACGATATCGTGAAGAAAAAACCGAAAAATATTAATAAGCAAGATATCTCCGAGAAGCACACGAGTGATATTAGTCTCAACGAAAAGTCACAGAGTAAACAAATTAATAACACGAGCAACACAATGGGAAACGATAATGAAGGATTTCTGAAAGAAGAATCGCAAAATAATAAAAAAACGGATGATCTGAATCCAATTGAGATCGAAGCTATCAGAAATGCTAAAAATATTGATGAAATTGAACAAAATCCAAGGAAACTTGAAGACAAATTAGCGACAAAGAATAATGTGACTCAAAGAAAGGTTGAAGAAAGCGACGTGCAAGAAAGCTGTTTTATTAATCCCAATTTTGTGGCAGACAATTTAGACCAGAATAAAATCACGGTGGAAAATGAGCACAGCGTATCTCAAAATGACAAACATATCGGTTGAGTTTGTAAGAGGATTCCTGGCTTAACGATAGTCAATTATTAAGAAAATTGGCTGCAATAAACAATTTATTCCGAAAGAGAGAAATTAATTAAAAATTTTTAATCTAAATTATTTAAAATAAAAGATAGACAAAAAATGTATTATCATCTATAATATTTAGCTTTTTATTGAGTAAAAAAACGCTAGAGATTCAAAAAGGTAGGCATTGATAAAATGAAAAAAGATGAAATCGATCAAAGTAGTCAATTTATCAATTTTATAGAAAAATATATACACACTGCGTAAAACGTTGCGAATTTATTAGTAACTTTTTAATAAACGATTACTTAATGAAGATTATGATATGAGAATTGTGATAGCAAAGGCCATAATTATTGGAATTAAATATCCCTTTATCAATATTCATATTTTTCACATTATAAATGTATATATAAAATTTTGTAATATTTAGATTATAAAAATTAACAAAACTGATTCCACTGATTACATCAGAGACAAGCTATGCCGCGTTCTAGCAAAAGATCTCATTAGATGCATCATAATATATTGTACATACACGCAACATGTTTGTACACATAAAATATATAGATTTTCATATCATATTCTCCATCGTCCAGATCTCGCGTTTATAATAATTTTAGCGACTTGTAAATATCACAGCTTAATCTGTAATATAGTCAAATTTCTCAATATATTATAAATCAATATAATCAATCTTTTTATTATTAATCCTCTTTTCTTAGTTTTTACTCTAGTGCAATAATGTCGTGAACAATTAAATCTTCCTGGTTTTTTTTACTCATTTTCACTCTATACGTGATTGCTTGTGCTGCATAGTTATATAGAAAATATAAAATTAAAACGAAAGCAAGAAAAAGATGTTAAGGGCACTGTTATATCAAGAATAGAATAGCGTCAAAAATAGGGAAATTCGATCCTGTACATTGAAATCATACGTATTTATTAATAATGTACGTATTTATCAATAAATTATTAATAAAATATTTTTTTAATCGTAATATATCTTTTCCCACTTAACGTGTTGCGCGTATTATATTTCCACATTATTATAAACGTTTATTACAAATGGTTTTCTATGTTAGAAAACTAAAGAGAAATATGAATATATACATCGATTTCTTTTTCAAAACGTTATCGGTAGTGAAAATATATCAATGCTGAGATATTTTTTTCAATGTTAATAACGGGAGACAATCTGTTTATTCACAATACAACTCATAACGGATTGCCGCGGTTTGCAAAGTGAATTAGAGCTATTTTGTCAAGCGTCATTTCTTCTCGTTAACGCAGCTGCGCCGGCTGAACATGTCTTGTCCGCGAGAGTCGAAATTGTCGCGAAATAGCGCCGTAATAGCATAATCGTCAACTCGCAATCTCGCAGTCTCGCGTCAGCCTGTCTGTAAAACGGACAATAGACAATAACAAATGCATTGCCACGGCGCAAAACGATCGAAATATCGCGCACAACAATGGTGAACGGGCGCGGACAATAAATTCGCGGTCGCTGAAGTGGTAGTTACAGTTACAAATCTATATAGAGGGTACTCGCTTCAGAATTACGGTCACTCATCTTCCAATATCAGCATGTTACGTATTTTAACTTGGGTTCTCTTCCTACGCCTGTCTTCCGTCACGCTGTCATCGGAAGTAACGTCATACGCGAGAGTATCGAGAAACGGACAGCCAGGAAGAAGCTCTCAGGATTCTTTTTCATGGATCACCAGGTGCGTAACGTCAGCTTTGATCTTATATATCGGTAGTAGTAGCTGCCGGTAGCTAAATACAATGTCCCTGAGATATTCTGCGCAAGGTTCGAATGTGATCGCAAGCAACGTCTGTGCATCTTAGGCCCGTAGTGAGAAACGATACGAGCGCGGAGAACGAGAGTAGAAGTATAAATGACGTTGTTATCACAGCATCGCCCGTGTACGTTCCGCCCGGGGCTGCTCCGAAGCTGAAGAAAGGCGAGGCGGTCGAGCATCCAAGGTAAATTCGGATGTAGCGCGTATCGACGATTTATTGTTATTTATCGGTCCTAATGGGGCCTATTGTGTTTACGTACAGATATTCGACGCTGGATCACGAGATGATAGCCAAGCTGGACGCGAGCAAGAAGCGAATTCAACAGCGATTTAATCCACCTGCGGCTGGACTCTTCGACAAAGACTCTTCTTACTCGAACGGAAGGCCGCCGAAGGCAGCGGGTATTTCGGATCTGGCGACTTCTTCGAACATAAACTCATCTACTTTTCTTGGTCCGATCTTCCCTGGCATATACGAATACAGACCGATGGGTCCGGTACTCGACGACGAGTCACCGATGTCGAAACCAATAATCAGTAAATATCCGCCTGCACCCATGGATGACAAGGCATGTAAAATATTTCGTCATTAATTCTTCAGCAGACGACAGATTATTCCTTTTACTGCTTTTTATTTATCTCTATTTTCAAGACACGCGCTCTCACATTCGAATGTCTTCGCGTAGATTCCAGATTCCTACAAACCGCCGCCGAACAAATATCACTCTAGCGACGTGCACGAAACGGAGTATCCCAATTTTGAAATAGCTTCCTCGTACGACAATGACAGACCTGGGCCGAAACCTATGAAATTTGAGAACCACGATGACCACCCGCCTCCGTTCATAGAGGATTCGTACGAACACGATCATCACGATTTTCATCACGACGTGATCTACGATCACTTACCTGTGTACCACGAGCATCATCCCAAGACCACAACGGAGGAGCCGGAGATGAACGACCAACGACTTGACAAGAGGCCCTACTCGTACTACTTCATAGGAAAAAAACTCTGGTATATACCGCTGTACTTCAGCATCTACTTTATAATATACATAGCGGCGCTCGTACTGAAGAGCGTCGCCCGACACAAGATCAATTTTCCGGCTCACTTGGCGGAAGCTGTGAATCATCGTAGAAGACGCGAATCTAGCGAAGGATGGTGGCACTTTACCGAAAGAATACTCGAAGGGATAGAACGATTTGCTGAAACGTCCGCTAAAAGTTCTGAACGTTGAATAAAAACTGCTGATGAAAAAATTTCTGAGAAAAAATCAATGTATGTACTTCTAATAATCACTCGCCGTTCGAATACATTCGAGTAGTTTTGAATACAGGCGATTGAGTATAGATATATGTTCATAATGTGTAAGATATTGTTAAAAACGTTTTTACCATTGATAATTATTATTTATATGTATAGTAATTATTCATAAATATATGTATCCATTATTTATGCATAATTTATGGTATCTTAAATAGAGCAATTGCGCTAATCAATATATGACAATTATGTAAAAGTTACAAGCTGTATTATATAAGTTTAAATAAATTAATATAAAGTGCGTTCCTAATTACGGTGCAATCATTTTCATTATTTCTGTACTCACTACTTCTGTACTTTTTCGACATACTCAATTTTATTATACGCGTTAACCATTTACTTACAAATAAACACAATACTTATGATACTATTGATGAATGTACTTCATTACCATAACGATGCACAAAAAATTAAATTCTAAGATCTTTTTACAAAAAAAAAAAAAAAAGAAAATAACTAGGTCATCTGAAAACTAGACCTTCGAAGTTTTGGCTTTTCGATTTCCTGATTCTTGAATAGATTGACCGAATTTTTTTTTTCTTTAAATGTCTGTAACACGTATGCTGTATCAGAATCTCATGTATATTGCTAAAATAAATTATAGGATTTGATTATATACAGTTTTAACGAACGATCGTTAATGGAGAGGCATGATGCAATTATCGTCAGTTTAGAATATCGTTTCAACGGGATCGGCCTAAAAGTATGCTAATGATTTAACGATCTGTCCAGTTACAGCAAAAACATCTCTCTGCTTAGTTCCCTGTTTAATACTAAACGATGACACGGCCTGACCTATTTTTTCTTATTTTTACTTAAAAATTAAAATGTATATAATCATAAATATAATCGTAAATATTTAATAAATATTAAAAAAGTATTCAATGAGTATCAGATAACTCATGGCAGTTTAATCAATAATCATAATAATTTTAGGAATCGTTGAGCTTAGACGATAACCGATGCGTCATTGAAAGCGAACAATGAAACTCGATACTACCGAATGTTTCGACGGAATCGGTTTGTAAGCGACGATGCGAGAGAACTGTAACAATTAGAGTAATTAGCGCTTAGGGATTTGTGTGTACTTAACGTTACCGTCGATACAGTTACCGTTGCACGAATGCTGGACGAAGCTGTTATTGAAACTAGGTCCAAGAATCGCATTCAGTACCTCAGACGACCAAAGGTTTTCGAAGCTTTCCTACCTGCGTGCTATACTCCCAAATGCCCAACTTTTATCGCATGGGACAGAGTGCAGCGTGACAACTGTTAAAGTGGAATGGTGTCTGTCATGTGTATCAAAAGACGAACTGTGCAATATATCTTAAAAATTAATATGGGTCAGTATTACTTTATACTAAGAAGATATAAATCATCGTGTGCAAATCAGCAATTTGTGATATCGAAATCGAATCGGAAATTTTTACATTGAATTGTATCTCTTTGATTCAAATAGGAATTAAATTCAAATCAAATTTTACATTACGTGCTAAGTTAAATATAATATAATAAAATATTTTCAATAATATTGCAGATTTTTTTAAATGAAAAATTAATCGTGAATTTTAGAGAATAATTTTTAAAAATGTGTTTGAGTAAAAATTTACAATAGATACTAGACAATAAGTGTAAAGATATTATACTAATAAATGTGCACTAATTATAGATTATATATTGTACAAATTATAATGTTATCGTCGAAGTGATAGTATTTTAGTGCCCTTCATTAGGAAAATAATAAAGCAATTTTAAATTTTCTATATTCTAAATTTTATAAAATCACAGTGCAAACGTATGAAATGTTGAAACAAATTTACCAAGACGATTGTCTATTGCGTACACAAATTTTCGAATAGTTTATATTACGAGATTTAGAAATAATAGAAATATTTCGAAAATCGACAAATAATCAGGCACGAGAATTATTACGCGCTGATAAAAGATTGGTCTCGAGATCAATTTTGAATCTTTCTCCATTGTGATTTAATTACATTCGAATTCGAATTATTCGCATACTTCTAGCTACAAATTTTATCAATAAAATTCTAGCAAAATCTACTAACAAAAATGTAACAAATTGACTGCAAAAACCGAGAGTGGAGTCTGCTACTCTATAATCATTCAAATGACGATGATGATTTATACATATTTCACATGTGTGGTTACGAAATGATAGATTCTACTGACAATCTGCTGTCAGATTATGTCAGCAGACTTTGCTGGAGGAATATGAGTTCAATGCGGAAGCAGTTGACGCCAATCTACCGCAATATTCTCAAGAAAGACCGCTAGCGTACTGCTAATGTTTCACTTATTGAGAAACTTCCGACATATTCGTCAAAGATTGTACGCAATTTTCATTATATGTACGAATAATACTCTAATTTCACAGGCTCGATAAACAGTCGATTGGTCTGCAAGTTTGTTCTATTGTCGATTTGCATTTATCATGCCTCTGGCGAAATGAGTGTGGAAAATGCAGAAGGCTCAATTTTGACACAGAAAACAGGAACGTCTAGAGAAAAACTTGAGCTGACGATCCCGCAATCTGTTAGGTTTGTGAATTCAATTCTTTACTGAACTTAATGATCATTACAAATTGTAATTTGAAATAATTAGCATAGAATTTTATGTACAATTTTTTATTTTAAAGTTTTCTATGTCGTTTAATATTCTTCTTCCAACCTTTTTCACACAGCAATTATAAATAAGACACCGTCTCGAGAATTTTTACGCAAATTTTAGATCCAAAGTAAATCTTGTTACAGTCGCTCTTAATTTTAATCGAGATATAAAGTTCACTTTTTCTCAGTCTTTAATACATAAAAAAAAAAAAAAAAAAATGTGAGATAAAGTTGATATGAATCTGATTAGTTGACAAGTCTAAAAACTTATCACCTGGCATTAACGCTAAGCAACATTTCGTCCACAGAAGCAGACGGAGCAGAGCGTACAGATGGGATTACAATACCAGAGGTGACAACGCCGACCATCAAAACGACGATCACGAGGATCATGAGGATATGAATGACGATGAGAACGGTCAGACGAAGGCGATGGATGAACCTAAGGCCGATTATTGGGCTGGCTATTACGATTTTCTGATAAACGAAGGAAGCTACAAATTCTGGGCCGTCTTTCAAGTAATCTCGCGAATCAGTCGTCTGATTTTTTCCGCGTAATCGTAAAACTTCAATTTTAAATACATGTAATGTGTTTATGTATTTTATATTAGCTCGCGACCGCGGCTCTTCTGATCTACAGCGGTTTTGCGGCTCTCTACTACGCCAAAGTGAATCCGCCGACCACGGACGATTATTTCGACGACATACTTCGCCGGCGACGGAGAAGACGTCGCTCGCTACCGCTGGTGGCCCGCGACAGGCCCTTCGCCGGACTCGACACCGCCACGTTCCAAAGGATAATCGAGGCCGTCGACGCTCAATGGGCACGTTGATCTACGTTTCGATCGTTTCTTTAACGAAGGAAGACATCGATAAATCAAAAGTAAACAAACGAGCGATCAAATACACCGAGGTATTTCGATGAGACGAGTCTTTAGAGGTGCGAATCGAGGACAGACAGCGTGAGAAAATGCGAAAACGCAATTGACCCAAAACCCATTGTTTCCTAAAAACGGTGGTGAATGCTTTTAATTAGCCTGGAATTGTAGCGAGCATAATGTAACACTTATGTTAGAGGTGTACGAATCAAGTATTTGTAAAGTCGAATCGAATCGAATCTTTGATAACATGTTTGAAATCGAATTGAATCAAATCTGAAATTTTCGCTGATACTGATAAATGAGAATTACATACATACATTACAAATTATAACGTTACTATTTAAGTTAAAGTGATAGTATTTTAATGATTGTCCTAATAATTTATTAGGACAATGTAATAGAGCATTTTCAATCTTTGTGTTCTAAATTCTATAAAATCGATACAGTACAAATCAAACTATTAAAATTCAAACTTTTCAGATTGAATCTACCGTGATTCGATACATGCGAACTATTTGAACTATTTGCACGCTTCTAATTTACATATATATATATATATAAAAGAGATCTTTGAGATTAATTTGAAAGTTACTAAATTAGCAGTGTATATAGCATAAAGTGCGAAGTGTGCATGTGTACGTGTGTTCATGTTAATCGTGTTAATCTTGTAACTTAGGTGTAGATACATTTCTATAAATATTAAGATATGTGTAATATTAAAAAGAAAATCGGAAAAATTAAACGAAAGGAAAATAACGGAAGCAAAGCGATAGATAGATCATGCCGTTACGCCAGCAAATGCTGGTCTCGTTTTAGAAGGTAAACTGGATTAAACAATTCGACGACAACTCGAGTGTCACGTTTTCGGGTCTGGTCGAAGAGAATAAGCCGTGGGCCCGAAAGCCCTGGGGGCTTCGGGCCGGCCTGGTGGATGGCCCAGTGGTTAAGTGTATGCGCTATCGGATCAAAACGTAATAAAAATCTCCCGAAAAAATGCCAATCGATAAATCAAGTGTGACGCGAACCGCAGCGCGGATCGTCATGCGACGCGATACGATGGTACCAATGCCACGCGATGTCGTTTCTCCTCTCTCTCTCCCTTCATCCATCTTTATAAAAAAAAATGTGGATTTTTTTTTAAATATCTACGTTCATATACTTATATACACGTAACACTTTTACAATACACGTGTAACACACGCTTGATTGTCAAAAACGAATTTTTTGATCGAACAAAGAGGGGGAGACCTAATACGAAGTCTCCGAGACTCTTTCTGAATGAATTGCATCAAGGACATATTTGTGTAATGCCAAGATGATTTATCCCTATAATTACAATATTTCTAGAGTATTATACGAATATTATTAAGAATTAAAATAATATTAAAATAATGCTCCAAGAATATTATTCAATAATTTTAATATTATTTTAATATTATGGAAATATTGTATTAATTGCGTTATATATCCGTACATAATATTTGTAGTGTATTATGAAAATGTTGTATGAATATTATTGTGGTCGAAATTGTGAATTATTTTGCATAAGATATTCATAAATTTTATGATTATTATTTAAAAGTTATAATATTCCCGATGATTTAAAATATTAAGTAAATAATATTATTTACTTCTCATATAATATTCATATAATATTATAAGGAGTGGACATATAACCACTTTTTATTAATATTAAATAATGTTTCAGGAATATTATTTAATAAGAAATAATACTATAGAGCTTATAAGGGTTCAATAAATAAACTGGGGGCGGTTCGAGACGTTTGAAATTGAAAAGGTGCGCATGGTTGACGAAAAATCATTCATATCTCTGGCGGGGAAGAAACAGGAAGAAGGATCATCGAACGAAGACGAAGAGCGGCTTCCCGCTCGATACGGCCCTGCGCAGATCACCCAGAGCATCTTACCGGCACGACATTCCGCCACGTAGTCAGCTGCGAGGGATACCTTAAGCGCAAGTACGGCAATCTTACACCGGGGGACCGGATGCCGCATGGAGCGGCCGGAGCGCGGGGAACTGCCATTCCCGCGCGGGTAAGGAGAGCGGCGCGGCAACGCGGCGCGTTCGTTCTCTTTTTCTGTTTCGGCAAAATTTTTACAGATAAATCTCCGGCGGATGAAGGGAAACCGGCGGAGGATTACGCCCGTCCGAAATCCAGACCGCGGGCGATAAAAAGCGTTATTTACAGCTTCTCGGTACGCCGGTACGACCACCATCGATAATTTCCACTGGCCGTTCCTACCGCGCCGCTCCCGCGAGCGATTGGAATAATAATATGCGATAATAATAGTGGGATTAACCGGACATTCCTGTCGAAAATTTTCGGAACTCCGTTCCGAGCCGTTTCTATCAATAAGCGTTTTGCCAGTCCTTCCAGATACGTACTCGCTACATAATTATCTGCACGCTTATGTTTTTCATTTTTTCTTATCTTCATCCTCGCTATTCTTAAACTTATTTTTATTTTTTATCTTTATTCTATTTCTTCTTTATTATTTTGCTTTGTACCACTGCTAATTGTTTGTCCTTACAGGGCTTGCCCTAGGGCAATAATAAATGCTCAATCGATCAATCGATCACACTGGGTTCACAAGAGCAAACTTCCTATTCTCAAGTATTTCCTCAATCCTGTTCTAGTTACAGAATGTACGAATAAAAATGTCATTAATCAAAATTATTTATCTTATTTCTAATTTGGCTAAATAGCAAGCTTATTTGAAACAGCGAGAGAGCAACGTAAGAAAAGATGCTAAAATATAGAAATAAAAAATGTTAAGCACTGAGATGCTAAGATCTGATTACATCGCAATATAATACAGATCCGACATGTTTGGTCTTTTGTGAGTCGAAAATGCCTCCTTCAACGACGGCTGAATTTTTCGAAAAATTCATTACCGCAATTTTTGCGCAAACAATATGTAATTTTTGAATTTTGATTCAATTTTATGTACGGTTGAAGAAAGAAACAGCTGGCCTTATACCGACGAGCTTTTAAGGCTCGTTGCCCGCAGATAAAGACCATTACTTATAATTTGATGATAATCTTCGATCGAGAGTTCTTTGCCATCATGGTTGGGCTCTTCGTTCGTATCTTCCCTGCTTCTTTTCTCCCTTTTGCTTCTTCCCTCTTTAAGACGATAACAAGCATTTGAGTAATGACAAGCTTGATTACAACATCGAGTTAGTATTTTAATATCTTAGTGGAAGTGTCTTACATAATAACTATCGTTCTATAGTTTGGATGTGATTTCGTATAGTGTCCATTGGAAAAAAACACCACGGAATCACAAAGTTATTTCGCTACCGTTAGCGAAATAACAACGAGACAACGGTGATCTGGGCGTCGCACTAATAAAGGTGCACGCTGTCTAATGAATAGCATTATGTACCTCCGTCTAACATGCAAACAGTAGGATTACGCTGAGTAGTAGAACTGTTGTGCCCTCGTAAAATTATTATATTAACGAGATGATGAATGTAGTAGACTATCGTTTCATTATTCGTAACGCGAATTCCTATCTCACAAATAAATAAATATTTCTTTAATGTAAATGTGCGATTAAGGACAATTCTACAATCGTGTCGTAAACGAGTATAAAGCGTAGTTGTAGGTTTATTTCTATCAATGCAGATTAACTTTCAATCTCGGTTTAATTTGCTTCTTATTTTTCTCCCAATTTTAACAATAAGAAAAATTGAGGTTAAAATTAATTCAAGTTGATGGAAATGAATTACATTATAACAAACTTGCAATATTTTATAACTACATTTACGTTACAATGTTAAAAATGTCATCAAGTTAAATGTACTAAATTTAACGTTACGTATTATGTGTAAGTAAAAAGCATGTGCATGAAACTTAGCTCAAACTTTTAACAACATTAAAACATTAAATGTTTTCAATGTACCTGCTTGAAATTTGCTACCGTTACATTGCATTAAATTCTGTTGACGATTTTTTATCATCATTGAATTGTAAAATCAGGCTATCAGCATCAAGGGTATTTTTCGCTATAAAATAAGTATATATACTAGTGCAATGTTTTTCTATATGAAATTAATTAATGTATTTTAACATTTATTTATGTATTTTCATCATTATCTTATTTTCTGTTTCCTTTTATCGTTTTTGTATCGCATTTGTTCACGTCACTGAAAATCTGGTTTTACTTTTCATATTATCATATTGTTATCGCATTAATAGATAAATAAATGAATAAATAAAATAGAAGAAAAGGTTTGGTTTATCACAACGGTCTACGTAAGAATGCGCGTACATTAAAGTCGCTTAACGCAGGAATTATAAGATCCATGCGAGCATTGAAATCTCCTTGGCGGGCCGCGCGTCACTCCGCTCAAAAAGACAGTATATATTCTTTCTCTCTCTCTCTCTCTCTCTATAACTTCTCGCTACATTATATTCTTGTAAAAGAGAAGACATCACGGTAAAATAGTCGGATTTTATAAATAGGTTCGACTCGTTCACGCTTGTTCGAGATAAGGAAAACGTCGTTTATATTATCGCTCCATTCAACGCGGCCCGTTTTGGTTTACGAAGCAGGCGGTGTGATATTCACAAAGAGGAGCTCAGATTTAAAATGTAAAGCACCGTAACCGTGGGAATAACGTAAAGCCGACGCGGCGTGGGGAATTCGTCAGGGTGGCGTGTAAGTTGAATATATATATATATATATATATAGGTATATACACAATATACATACTTGCGACGCGCGACGTGAGAGACCTGGCCGAACGGGAAGAACGAAGATGAGGAACGGCGGCGGTACCTCAAGATCTCAGATTGTCAGTTGGTGGTCAGCCGTCACGTAGGAAGGACGTGGTAGAGTGTCCCGCTTGCTTCGCCGCGGCTTCACCTCGCCGCACTTCACCTCTTCTCGCTTCGGATCGTCTCGTCTCGGTCGCGGAAGGAGCATCGCCTGCGCATGGACGCTTCGTGTATGTGTGCTCTCCTCAGAGAGAAGTCGACAAACGCGATATGATTTGTATCGGGTTACCTACCGGTGCTATGGGTCAATAACTCGTCCATCTGCGTAAAATATTATATTTTTCAAACGCGGAGGCTAATAACAGTTCATTATGAACAAATTATGTCGGTAATCTCTGAGCAGCAGCTAGGCAGTAGCGACTACCACTGATTGTGAGAGATGAACGCACAGACGACCGAGTGGCACGAGCATTTTTCAACTTGGTGAATGCATGCCAAGTTACTCCGTATTCGCTTAACGGTATTTTCCCGGACATCGAAAATTGCATTCCTTTGTAACTTGGAGGAGTACCGCACATGCGACCGCTTTATCTCGCCCACAGGTTGACCCGTCGAAACGTCGGCCGAAGAAACGTCAATTACTATCTGACCAAGGCTGCAAAACAAGTACTTTAAACGAATTCTGACTTTATTAGCGAGTCTACCAGTCTCGTAGAGAGCCGTAGCATCTCTTTTTACAATGAGAATGCGAGGAATGCTTTGACACGATCAGCCTCCGCACAATTATCATCATGGTGCACTGTCGTCAAGGAATGTCATAAAAGCTCAACTCCGAATCTCGTGGGAAACGACGTACGTCTTTACGTATCTAATTCGATCGGAAGTAAAAACTCGAGAATCCGGACGATGGCTTCCATGTGTGGCAGCGGAAAGAGTCACGCCGTAATGAATGCCGCCGGTTATTACAGGCCTAACCCTTACACTTATCAAGTGAGTTTTACATTTCTATTATTGTCTTAACTAATTGTAAGGGATATAATGGAACGAAGCCATTTTTTTCATTTCAAACTTGTCACATTTGACTTTACAAGTCAAGTATGACTGATCTATTTTTTGTACTCGTAATGAGAATAGTCTTTTGTTAGATTATTAGACTTTTTTAGTGCAATAATTTCGATAAATATATAAGAGTCCCTGTTCAATAACGTTAAAAGAGAAAAAAAACGTTTTCCTCTTTTGTCGAGACTGCTTTTTTGCTGTGAAACGCTTTACGAGTTAAGTTCACCTGATAATATTGAAACACGTTTCTTCAATGAGAATCTTCATCTTTCGATTCGTGTTGAAGAAAAAGGGAATCCTGATCATTATAATATACGCGCGTTAAATAACGTATTCCAATTCTTAGTAAAACTTTACTATCGCTTTTATAAGATATTCTTTAAATGAATTGAATGAGCAAAAAGTTATCGATAGTACTCGACTTTGAAACGAAGATTATTAATCTTCGTATCGATAGTTAGGGGGGCTGTATCGCCTATACACGAGTGTAAAAAACGAAAGCAGTTGACTCAGCAAATTGAGAAGTCTGCGAGACGAATCTTCTTCGTTTGAAGAACGAGTCTGATTACAATTTTATTGAGGAATAAAATTGTAAGCAGACGGACAGGGGACACACAATTTTTACACGTTCGGACTTTTAAAGACTCGATGGTTCACTTTTTCACCGAGACATGTTATTTTCTCTTTGAATTAAAACACATTATTTATGACATAAAATACGAAATGAGACGATTGTAAAAGATGATTATAATACAGCTTTATGGTTTCATAACTCCGAGTCTACACACGAAGAAAAACATTAGAAATCAAAAATTAAAATTAATATTCTATTTAACAGTCATTGTTTTATATATAATAAGTGCAAAATTATATATAATCTTGTTTAAATGTAATTTAATCTTCTTTAAAGAACTTGATAATTTTAAATTTCATTAAAATACTATATAGTTTTGTCAATATTATATTAATTATCTAAAGAGCATTATCCTATGGTTTTTTCTCTCATCTCATACAAATTGTTATTAAATAATGAGATTATACTTTTTCTCGAAGAAACTATATAAAATTCTTCATCATCAAGTTACGTTCAAAGCTACATAATTTCATTTAAATATTTATAAAAATATTCTCGAAACAAGAATGTTCTGTTTTTTGTATAATAACATTAATCTGTAAAAAATATTATCATTAATTATCATTAATCTGTAAATAGTTTTATAATTAATCTGTAAAAATATTAAGTTGTAAAAATAGCAGTTCAGTGAAGTTCAGTATATACTGTATTAAGAAAGATGTAGTTGTGAATATTTTTCTAACGGATTGTAGGAGGTGAATTGATTCCTTTATAATCACCCTATATTTAGATCTTACATCACGGAAACCTTCACCTTGTCTTATATGAAAGTATTATATAATCCCTTTTATCAAGGAGCATGGTCATGTCTCACGTCAAGTTCACACGCAACGGCGAGACAAGCCATGTACCTTTGCGCGATACGACAATTTGAAAGTAATTTCAATTACAGCATTTCGATAAAGGGACTATATCCCTCCTTGGACATTTATCCTTGTCCCTCCCCCATGACCTATCTCGTTACCTCCTTTGCTATCTTCTTTTTTCATTTGATTGTAAATTGAGGCTTTTATCGTAACAGGATGGAAAAAACGTACCTGAAATAAAGATACGCGACCAGAGCAGGTGTATACGTTGCAACCTTTCGCCCGCACGCACATAACTGTTTTAAGAAGCGTGCGGTTCCCATGAATCTCAAATTTCGCGAAACTAATAAAAATTCATTTCATTTTAATGTACTCGTATTCGAAACCTTTTGCTGCAACGTTAAATGAAAGATATTCGGATCTCAACGAGCTAACTTAATTTACTTATCCTACCATCTTTCGAATTATTCGGCGTTCTTTCCGTCTGGATTTTTTTCCTTCCGTTTTTTTTTTTTTCTTTCCGTATCAAAACCCACACATCCTACGTACCGGTTCGCGGTGCGCGCGGCGCCGTTCGCTTAATTGGCTGTTTAAACCCGATCGCCTGACACGTTCGCAACCCGCGCACAATGGTACCGTTATCGAGTCAACGACTGTGAGCGATAATTGCGACGATAGCGTTGCATTTTACTCGCGGCAAATTATATCGCATACGCGCGATAACCATCCCTGATGAGATGCACCCTCGCAGCACCGTGAAACTGGAAATCTGAACTCGAATCGTGTTTAGCGAATAATGCTCCACGCATCATCAGAAAAAAATGTGTTCAAGTGCGTACGCGCGTATGCACGCACGCACGCACGCACGCATGCCACGCACGCCACGCACGCCACGCACGCAACGTCTATTACGTTAACGATTCCGGATAATATTTGAATTGTTGATCGGGCGCGCGTTTCAACTGCCCCGGAACGCCGGTCGAATGATAATTAAGTCTCTTCGTTAATGAGCCGCGAGGTGAAATATACGAGTTACATGTTCAGACACGCCTTTTTATCTACCCGCAGAGTTACTACAATAGCTGACAGTTAGGTTCAACGTACTTAGCATTATATGAATGTACGACCGTATATAAAAAGTGTCCTAAAAGGAGACGCAGCGCAAAGGAAAATTCATTTCTACAGCAGCGTCTTTCAGATCAATTGACTAATCGATCGCGGTATCTAATACTTTAAGTCGCAATAAAGAAGTGTATTTTTAACTGATACTCGAGATGAGGAATCAATCTTAATTTTAACGTCTTTATATAACGGCTTCGAAGATCCGCACAATAGATGACCTTGAGAACATAGAACACGGCGAACGGTGATTCGTCTCTGCAATTTTTATAATCGAATTATGTAAGTGATCGTAATCTCCGGCATGAGGCGGAAAAGCTTTTGCCGATTCTACCGACGTGAAATCTCGCGGAAATATCGCGAAAATATCCATATAATAGAACACATTATAACTGTGTTTTTTCTCTCTCCCCCCCCCTCTCTCTCTCTCTCTCTGTCTATTCTTGAGAACTTGACTTGGAAACTTTAAACGCGAGAGCAACATCGCCGGTAACATTTATAAAATACTAATGAGAGATTATAAAATAATCCAATGATATGTATCCACAAACAAACAGAGGAAGTTCCCATATACGCGCGTACTTCTGCTTTAGATACCATCGCGTATCCTCGGGCGAAGCTCGTGAAGCTTAAGCTTTTGGTGTGGGGAAATTCCTATACGCTAAATAACGTACAAATTAAACAACGCGGCGATTCAACCCGTGCCTATTGTTCGGATATATTTGCATATCGCAAAGACTGCGTGAGAGCGTAATCGCGCGAGGATAATAATACCTTTCCAACTGATTTGTTAACGCCCGATCGATTCCTGTTGCTGCCCTATAAGCGCTGCAATATTCCTAAAATATTATACAAACATTATTATTAGAAAATAAAATAATATTCCGAGATTATTATTCAATAGTTTTAATATTAATAAGAATATTGTATTAATGTTATATATCTGTTTTTATATAATATTCCTGGAATATTATTTCAATGTCCATGGAATATTATAAAAATGTTCTACTAATATTATTTTGCTAAAAAATAAATGTAAATTATTATGCATAAAATATTCATAAGCTTTATAATCGTTACATTTAAAAGTTATAATATTTCCAATGATTTATGTAAATAATATTTACTTGTCATATAATATTCCTTCAATGTTATCAAGAGTGGACATGTAAGCACTTTTTATTAATGTTAATTAATATTTCAAGAACAGTATTTAATTTATAAAATGACATTGTAGCGCTTAGGGTAGAGTAGGGGATCTCACGGTGTCGATTCAAGATTCAATCCAATGTATCCGTGGAATCTTTCTGCCTCTTACGCGATGTAATAGAGAGACAGTCGTATTTTTCCGTAAAGGCTCAGGTGTGTTAATCGACGATAACAATCGTCGTCATTCTTGAATTCTTGAATGAAATCGTAGTTTGGCGTCACGCGTAGATAGCGTGTAACGTAACGCGTGACTTTGAGAGAGGTCCGTTTGTCCGGCCCTGGACACGCGTTACGATCCGCGTGTACCAGTTTCAGGTAGACACGCGTGTACCTAGGGACCCTTATTAAACCAGACAAGGACGAGAGTTGCGGGAGCGTCCTTGAAGGATCTTTGCACTCGGCAAAGTTGCTCGCGTACTCGCATCTTCTCTCGCATTTTCTTCGTGCTGCCCCTACGAAGGCCGCGCATTGACTCCGTTCAGGTCATGGTACGCGTACGGACAGCTGCGTTGTATGTACGCCGGCACCTTCCTCAAGCCATTATTTGCGAACGCACCGAGAGGAGACTTAAAATTTCTCAACCATCTTCAAATATTAGCCCCTCGTATTCGTCGCTACGCTGTTAGCAGATATTTTTGTAATGTGTTTCTTCGTACCGCGGTATCCGTATATCCGTGACCGACTTGTTGTTTCCATGGCAGTCTTCTTTAACCAATTGAACGTTGGCGATTCAAGTGTCGCCTTTGAAATGTCGTTATTTGTAGTTATTAAGTTTTCAGAAGGCGGCGAAGGTAACAGCCTTTTCAGGAATCGCGTAGCTGTTACCACGCTTTGTGATCCACATAGTTGGATATGCTCGGCAACGCTACTTAAGTACCGAGGATTATTCCTACGGCCTGCATCTTTGCTGGGGAATATAAGGGAAATGCTAAAAAAGAGGTTGATGAGACACTAAAAAGAATACCGCGGATGTAATTCACGCTTATAGTTCCCCCTTTGACGTTTCAATGTTATACATTTGAAGAGAATTGAGAAAGATACCTAAGAGAAAAAATTCATTTAAATCATTATTAATACAATACTATTTTATTATAATATATTATATTATTAATTATTTTGTATCAAACAAGTAGCATATATAAATACTTATAAACAAATAAAATTAATTCAAACAATCTTTTCTATTAGTGTACCAGTGTACCAATATTGTTTATTATTTAATTAATGCTTACAAGCATTAATTAAAAAATAAAATAAGAAATCGAAAATAATCACAATGCATGACGCTTAACTTAACTTAACCGAATAGTTTGCGTCAGCATTCTTCCCTGTAAGAAAGTGATCGTTGACCCAGTATTGCAAGTATAGTAGCGATAGAATAAATGCGACTTTAAAGCAGAAATTGCCTATCACTAGTAAAATGACATATCGTGACATGTATTCATGCGCGTGTTTGCTTCACAGATCGTAACTTGGAACAATGTCTTGAAAGCGCTAACAATAAGTATAAGTTATTGATCTTGACAAATAGCTTATCTTTGAAATTTTAGATTGAATGTTAGTCTTATATTGTCAAATATTGTACGTAGAAAATGACGCACTGTGCTAATCTCTCGTGAATGCAACTGCACGTCGTAAAGAAAACGAAACTAAATTGCGTGCTAATAGAGCTGTAATAAACGCTTCGTAAAATTGATAATCGTCGTGATAATATTAATGTCATTAATGTCAAATTTGAAACAAACACAAATCAGTCGAACACTATGAGCTTCTTTAATTCAGTGATGAAACAAACGTGTGAGCACCTCTACGTAATGCAACTCTAGTTTTTCAATGCACAAATAAATATTAAATAAAGTTAGCAATTAAATATGTATTCGAAACACATTTCCTTCGATAATACAGTTATAAACGACTGCCGCTGCCAATATGTCGCGTAAATAATCAGTCTTATTTTCATAAATAATTTCAATAATAACAGCACGGTGTTCGCACACAATTGCGTGCAACAGGAAAAATAAGAAGCAGAGGTCACGGTATTTTTCATAACCACGACAATCTATAAACTTCTAACGGTTCGCGCTCGCGCTTTGTATCTGAACACTGAACATCGCATTTCGATACGGTCGATTTCATCTGTGCATTCGAGATATTCCACCTGTTCGATGAAGATGCGAGGACGCGTATAAAATTTATGTCTTGCACTAATAATTCGAACGATGAACACGAACGGGATCCATCTTCGTAAATACCTGGAAATTCTATAAATCTAACGTTTAGACTCTCTGCTTCCTGTTTAATAATAATAATACTACTAATTTGTAATTGTTCAAATTAAAATCGTTATTAAACAATCCGTGATAATATAAGTCACGTGCTCCATCTAAATAATATTTCACTATTAAAATGCAAAAATTATCACAGATGAGATAAGACACGGCACGTTGTTGCAGACAATCTTGAATTAGGTAATTAACGCTTAAGATTCGTTAAAAACCAAGACTCTCTTGGAAGTCGACGCACCCAACTTCGACCTCAATATGTTATTTGCCATTTTATATTTAGTAACATCCTTTTATTTATTACGCGGTAGTTAAAACTTTTTTATGTTCATCGGAAGCAACATGGAAACATCGGAAATATCATTTACAGATGCTACACGGAGCGCTTAGACCTACTTCGAGTTTTATGAGTTCAGTCATGCTTAAAGATACCGACGGACAACACTCGCGAATGGCAAGCGTTTACCGCTAGACGAAATATTATGAATTTTCTACGCGATTCCGTCCGGCATGTCAAGCATAGTCGAACGTTACTCGCATCTCGACACTTAGAAAATTTCTTCTTATCCATGCATTCCGTACCACCGCTGGTACCGTTAACGAGATTACAGTACACGCTCACTTATATTTATCACGCATATATATTGTATACATATATACACAATATATATATATGTTTGTGTGTGTAGTACATATATTATTCGACGAACAGTCGCGTGCCACCTGACTCGTTTCGTTACGAACAAACACGAAATAAAAATTAAGAACGATAAAAAATCACTTAAAAAAAAATTAAGAAGAAATGCTACACGATAATGTGTTTTCGAAAAATATGTTATGCAAAAATATACTGTTATGTATTGTTATGTATATGTATATATACTGTTATATATATATATATATATATATATATATATATATATATATATATGTATGTATGTATATAACTACGAATTTGAAATATAATTTAACATATAACAATAATATATACATATATAAGTTATTGTTATATGTTTAATTATATTTGAAACCAAAATTTAAAAACACTAAGTCCAACCATTAAACAGTCAATAGATAAAATATTAAGATTAATGATCCTCATTACAGAGTGACTATTATTTAGCGCCAAGATCTACTTGGTCCAGAGTATCAGTAGCACAAAGAAATACTACATGGAGGTTTGGCAGTGCCATGTTAATTATATCCGCTATGTTAGTGTTGGTCGCAGTTCTGGCAATTGCTGGATTGGCTCTGTGGATGGGTGGTACGTCGAATGTTAAATTCATCATCCATTAAGTTGATTAATCAAATTATATATAATTATCAAATGTATACTGGAAATAAAGTCCTTCAAATTTTTATCCTTTTTTTTATTGAATAAATCGTATTGAATAAATTATATCCAATAGTTATATAAATTAAATATAATTAATTATTGTTAATTAAATGTGTTTCAGCTTTCCGAACAGATTCTAAAAATGGTGAGCTTTCCATATTCGAATAACAACAATAAATTGCGTAATAAATCCTTTTACATCTTGTATTTCTCGATTACAGCTATCGTCGGATTTTCGTGTAGCTTTAGAATAGCGAGAGGCGAAAGGTACAATCCCATGTTAAAATTGAACACGAGCATGGTCTTTCGAGAAAAGGAACGAAAATTCAAAAATATTGTAAGCGAAATATATTTCAAGATTATTCTACTACGTGTGTAAAAAAGTTAAAGAAAATCCAATCTCTTAAAAATTCAATATGTGTGCTATTACTTTCAGTTCGAGCTTCTATTTAGGAGAAGCGTGCTGGGTTTATCCTACAAGCAAACCATGATAGATAAGTTTGAGAACGGGACCTTGAAAATTTTCTTTAGATTGTATCTCGATCGAAGGAAGATACCACGCTCAATCGTAAATATCGAAGACACCATTCAAGATGTCATTGTCAAAGAAACATATTCAATAACATCCTTGTTTAAAGACATGGAATTAGATCTCACATCCATATCAGTGAAAAGTAAGTAATAATAAGTTGAATAAACTAGCAAAATACAGGATTGCATTAAAACTTTACTCGATTTCCGTATTTCTATGTTTCTATATATATATATACATATATACGTTTTCTCGCACCAACCGTTCAGTCTTTCTTGTCTTTTATTTATTTTTAATTTTATTTAAGCTTTAATTAAATCTCTAATATAAATTGTAGATATAATTTTTTTATTTAAACTTTTCTTCATTTTTGTTTATCCACCTAAGTATATGTTTTGCTCATGCTTTCTCTTACGCAACGTAACCCATTCTACTAACTTCTAACAAGAATTCATTCAGACGTTACATCTCACTTATTTATAATTCAAACCGGAAGTTTAAATCTAATCTCTTTACTGCTTCAAGCATTTTTTTTCAAGTATTTTTTTTTTAAATTCCAGGAATAAATCAGGAAGGTACAATGAACCAGAAACAAGGACAGCAGAAACATGCTATGATCACTAAGAATGGTCTATTACGACCCAACAGAAATAGCAGCTTGATTATGAGTTCAAAGCCAAAAACGAAACCAATCAGGACCGACTCCAGCGAGCCCAACATAGACTTCAACAACATTCCGACCATTCAGGGTACCTACAGAGCAACAAAAGTTAATATCACCGCGGAAAATTCGACTGAAGAAATATTTGAGAGAGAATCGACAACAGATAGTAAAACACTAGTTAAACAAACTACTAGGAGAATGCCGTCACAAAAACACACCACGACGTCACAAAACGTATTCAATCGCGTAGAATCTTCGCCGACGGACGAACCTTCGACACTCTTCACGAAATCCACTACAGCCACCACAGTCAACAAGAATAAACCGACCGAAAAGCAAGAGAATGAAATGAAAACTACGACTTTAAGAACCACGAGCGTTCGAAGCGACTTGGATATCTTCAAAGATTTCCGCAATCCAGATTTCGAGAATGACTCGCCGTGGAAACCGATCGTGCCAGGATACGTAAACACGGAATTCAAGTTGCTACCTAATGACGATGTCAGAGAAACCAGTTATACGGAATCGTCCACCCGGAGAATCGTTTCGACGACGAGCGATTCTCGCGATAACGTAAGAAAATCCGACCACGCTGGAACCAGCGTGACAACGGTGCCAGGGTTACCATTTATTAACTTTCGCAACGTGTCCGAGATAAATACCTTCGATACGGACAATACCAATTTTCCACGGGATAGGCTAGCTCCGAACGATGAGGGGAAACTGGGCATTGAGGTAGCCGGACAACTACCCTCGGAAATGTATAATGTCAAGCTGAAAGTTTCGTCGGTTAATAACAATGGAGAAGTAACTTCCAGCTCTGAGAGCTCGATAATTCATCGAGTCTCCGAAAACATCCAAACGAAAGATAATATCTCTCAAGATAAGCAGAAAGACTCGAATGCCACTCGAAGGACGGAGACAAGGTTTGAGACGTCAGCATCGACGATGGAGCCTGATGATACATTCGGATCGCATAGCGACGACAAAATTATCAACGACTCGCTGACGAGCGGTGTTGGCGTAGCAGAACCTGTGCCAGACACGGAAGTCGAATTTGAGGCGAAGAATCGATACAGAGAGAGCGCTGGAATCCTAGCGCTGGCCCCAAACGAAGACACATTGCGGAATAGGAAGATTAACGCCAATCCGCAGCAGCCGATTTATACCAGTTACAATACGCCTGATCTGAACGGTGGTAATCTCGGATTCAGCTTGATCGAGAACCCAGCGACCACGAAGCCTTTCAGACACACGATACCCGTCGACAAAATCACGTCCGTCGTAAATTACAGCATCAACATTCCTCTTCATCACCTGGACGATCCAGCCCCTTCGGATGCCACGATCACCGATGCAAAATTGTCCCAAGATAAGAGTCTCACGTCATCAAAGAGAGTCGAAGCGGAAACCTCTTTCGTTACGGAGCACGGTGATGCGATGACCCAGCCCCTGCCCAATTACGGCCGAATTACGTTGACAGAGCCGAACGTTCTACGAATTATCAAGAATGACGACACATTATCGCACTTTAGCACTACCGAGAGTAACCCGGAGCCAAAGTTAACCGCGAAAGATTCCGGCGGTAAGAGGGGCGTATCGAGAAATTCAACGTTCGTCGAAATCGACATTGTTAAGCACACGCCCGGTGAGTCGGAAGAAAACTCGGAGTCATATGCGGACCAAGTGCCAGCCAGCGATGACGAATTACAAAAGAAGAAGGTTTACAACGAGACTCTAAAAGCCTATGTAGTAGAAAATCTCGTGACTTTGGCACCTGTCAAGAGCAACACGGGGATTGGTAGGCCGGTGCGACCGAGACCGAAGATCGACTCTCCTGATACGATTCTTTTAGAGCAGTTATTTGGAGTGCATAATTACACGCATGACCGAGATACGACAAATACCGAGTCTAAATCTTCCACCTCGCACGAAACCCAGAATTCTACGAAATCTGATGGAAAAGAATCCTTAAATCGTAACAGCACTATAGTGGAACAGATAGTTGAAGTCGTGACCTCCATTAGTACCAGAGTGTCGTCCAGCATCAACGATCCAATCATCTTGAAATTTATCGTCGCAAATTCCACTAATCCAGAGACTAATCCGTCTCTGACGGCGGACGACGAAGCAAATAGATCGCTCGAATCGGCTGTCGACACGACGTCGATGGAGAAGGTACTCTCCTGGACCCAAAAACAACCGTTTTTATCAGCGGCGAATTTAAGGACGATGCAGACGTCGGACAGAAAAATGTCGCTCGAAGAAAACAGACTTCTACTGGAGAAGCTCAAGCAGCTCGCCCAAGTCAAAACGGATGACGATTCCGTACAAATTACTAGGAATAAATCCAACTCGAGCGAAACGTTGGAACCTCAAGACCTCACGTTGTCGCTGAATATCGACGAGCTCAAAAAAATCGCCGACGTCGCGACTGGAAGCGATACTCCACATAACGCGAGTACGGAATTCATCTTGAGTCGCGACGGAGTGGAAATATTTACGAAAGTACTGAGAAACAATAAGGAAGAGAATCAAACAGACGAGACTCATACAATGTCGACGATACAAAAAATCAACAAGAATAATGGTAATTGTGCAAGTAAAACGCGTTCAAGCATATGTAGGCGAATAGAAAAGTATTAGCGCGCAAGACTTGGGGTAGCTACTGCTTTTCACTACACCAGGTTGAATTGGAAAATTGAATCTTGAAAATTGAAATTTTTTTCCTTATATTACGGAATAAATTTTTTCGTATATCACGTTCGATGCTATAAATTGATAAAATGTATCATTCATTTTCTCGTTTTCACTGTCCTACAATTTTGGCAAAAAAAAAAAAAAAAGAATGATTAGGTTCCTATATATTTTTCGTTTATCTCTATATTACGTTATATTGATTACTGGTATTATACACAAGTTTAAAGAGTTTTTGAAACAAAGAATAATTCACATTTTAAATTATTGTTTAAATCCTTCCAGTTGAAAATATTAAAAAAATATTAGGTCTCTAATATTTTTAGTCAAGACTGTATATTAATAAATGCATATTCGATCTGTACGTGTAATCTTTCTTTAGTGAAAAATAAATTTTATGACACTTGATCAAGATTTACATCTATTAAACCATAAATTTCACCAATTTGCTATCAAAAATGGTAAAATGGAATAAAAATGAAAAAAAAAATATATTTATGTAGACGTACCGTATTTTCGCAGATAGCTGCGTTGGTTTCCTGTGTGGAGATGGAAAATGCTTAGACACCAGTGCGATTTGTAACATGCTGGTAGAATGTCCTGGCGCGGAGGACGAAGCCAATTGCACGTGCGCTGACTTCCTCAAGACACAGCTGTTGTATCAGAAGATCTGCGACGGAATCGCCGATTGTTGGGACTATTCGGATGAGAGCAATTGCGGTAATGCCAATTAAATTCAGATTGTCGCGATAATCCGTGTGTATCTATAAAATTTAATTCAAAATTTCAATTAGTTTCAATTAACTTTCACGATCTTCTAAAAATCTCATGTCATGTCCCCTCAGTTCGATTCTTACTCGTTTGATTTTATTTTACCACAGACTGGTGCAACGAAGGTCAATTCGTATGCGGTAACAGCAAATTTTGCGTTAATACGGATAAAGTGTGCGACGGCTTTAGTGATTGTCCCGGCGGCGAAGATGAGAAAAAATGCACCGCTCTAATAGACGACGAGCTAGAGGAGGACATCACTGAGTCGCGAATTAATCTCGTCCCGATGGAAAACTTGTTGAAAAACCATTCAATCACCGAGACGATCGACGATTCTCATCTCGAAGCGACCGAATCTTCTATTCTAGACACAACTTTATATGTGCCTTCTGATGATTTTCAATCCGAGAGATTAATCAAGAACGACAAGAACGACTTATTTTCGAAGTTGATTGATCGGGAAGCGGCTCGAAATAGAAATGCGGAGAAAAGTAAAATCGACGAGGCTGCTGTTTCCAGCAGAGAGACATCCTCGAATGTTTTAAGGAACGATTTAACTTCGGGGAATAATTTGCTTGTCAGAAATAACGGAACTTTTCCAGTAGCAAATGTCTATAACAAGGAAATTGACAATTATAATAATAAAGGATATCTGAGCGTACGTAAAAATGGTGTGTGGAGAAAACTTTGTTACGATACAAACGGTCTTAATCAAGAGCGGCACGCGCGCCGAATTACGTGGTCCATCGAGGATCTCGCGAAAGCTGCGTGCAAGGCCATTACGTATCGGTAAGTAACACAACGCCATTGAAATCTCGATTACACAAGAGAAATTTCTTTCTTTTAAAAATAAAAAAAGTTTCTTATACTGAAAGGCCTTCGTTTTGCAGAGATTACGAAACGGTGGAAAAGGTGCTAGATCAAAACCCGCCGCCGAACCAGTTTTACTACACTTTGTCATACAACGGCAGGTCAGATCTTCCGGAGAGAACAGCTTTGTCTTTTAGATCGTCCCAGTGCCCGAGCGGCGAGGTTCTTAAAGTGAGATGCAAGGACTTCGAATGCGGAATAAGAACTCAGGTGGCATCAACCGCGAGGTACATCTTCACAAAACTTCGTGCAAAGTTCAAAATTAAAAATATTTATTGGTAGACTTCTAATCTATCGCATTATGTGCGGCACGTTTAAATTTTAATAAACGACATATTTTATGGGCAACAGAATATGCATATATTAATATAATAATAATATAATAACAATTTTATAAAAAGAAATCAAAGATTATTTACGAAAGAAAATTTACCTTTTCTTAGCTCACATTTTTCTGTAAAAATAAAATTAATCTTATAAAAGTATCTTCCTGAAAGTAACAAATATTTCAACGTTTGCTTTTAATTGCCTTAATTTAAATATCAATATAAAAAAAAAGCAAACAGTTAACTTGTTTCAAACAAAGAAATTAATAATTTGATTATTTTCAATCATCCTCAAAGCAAATCGTTCTCTTCTCGTCACTCCAGGATCGTAGGCGGTGCAAGTAGCTCCATGGGCAATTGGCCATGGCAAATCGCTCTATACAAAGATGGAAACTATCAATGCGGAGGAGCTTTAATCAATGAGAGATGGATTATATCAGCTGGACACTGTTTCTATTAGTAAGTCGGGATAATTTTTTTACACATAAGTGTAGCTTCAGTGTACAAGGATTCAATCGAAAATATCACTCTGCAGCGCACAGGACCGTTATTGGGTCGCGAGAATCGGTGCGACTCGTAGAGGAAGTTTCCGAAGCCCGCACGAGCAACTCTTGCGAGTAGATTACATATCGTTGCATCCGGATTACATCGATAACGGATTTGTCAATGATATAGCTGTAATAAGACTCGAACGAGCGGTTAGCTTCAGCGATTACATTCGACCTGTCTGTCTTCCAAAAGCACCGGTTCCCAGCGGGACTGTCTGCGTTGTTACCGGATGGGGGCAATTGTACGAAGTCGGCAGGGTATTTCGTAAGTAAAATATATTCATGTTGGAGCAGGCAATCGTGATCTTACACTGAAAAAGTTACACAACGTGTACATACAAGTTCCGTTACATTTACAGCTGATACACTGCAAGAAGTACAAATCCCGGTGATATCGACGGAGGATTGTCGACGAAAGACGCTATTCTTGCCGCTGTACAGGATTACGTCTGGCATGATGTGCGCTGGAATTGAAAACGGTGGCAAAGACGCCTGTCTTGGAGACAGCGGTGGTCCTTTAGTATGCTTATCTCAGTTTGAAAATAGATATGAATTACAAGGTACATAAATATATATAAATGTCATTTTCGTCGCGGAAACAATTAAGCTTGAAGATTTTTACAACTTTTATCAACTATAAATAAATTTATTAATAGTCTTATCCTGTAGAGAGACAAATGAAATAGAAAATTTAATAAATAAATTTCTCTCCTTTATATATATATATATATATATATATATGTGTGTGTGTGTGTGTGTGTGTGTGTGTGTGTGTGTGTGTGTGTGTGTGTGTGTGTGTGTGTGTGTATGTATAAATTATCTTCTTTCCAGGAATCACTTCTAACGGCTATGGATGCGGGAGACGGGAACGGCCAGGAGTCTATACGAAAATTTATTCATATATATCATACATTAATTACGTCATCACGAAAAAAGACATTCAATCTTCCGCGGTGGAAGTCTGCAAAGGTCACAGATGCCCTCTCGGAGAGTGTCTACCCAAATCAGCTGTCTGCAATGGATTTCTGGAATGCTCCGATGGTAGCGACGAACGAGATTGTGCCGCAATCTCGTGATAATATAAGACTGATATGTCGATATAATAATGTAAACGCGATTTCTATAAGCTAGCGTGATAAACAGGTATAGTTTTATTAGAGGGAAAGTTCACGCAATTGTATATAAATGTATACGTAAAGATATGTCGCGCATCAACTTGTCTTGTTAATTTCTTCAAAAGATAATACATACTATTGAGTGTATTTTTGCTTCCTTACATCGCACAAAACATTTTTGTAATACTAATTACCATCCTGTATACAATGTGGTAATATCAATCTGCAGACACAACAAAAGTTTGACAGGAAATCACGCAAATACAATATTTGCAATATGCAGTTAACAATTAAAATTGCGTAACAAGAATGGGTCGTAAATGACGCTTTATAGTTCAAAACGTAAAAGCGAATTACAAAAGGAGATGTGATAGAACATTCCACGTTCTTTTATATTGTTAGAGGATTATTTGTTAATTACAGATCATGTATCCATGACGTAGAGATAGAATTAAAATACAGTAAGCGGGAAAATTGCGAAACTTTTCTTTAGATAATTGCTCTGCAATTTTATCTTCAAGAAAAGCATTTTTTAAGTTTTAGATTCTAAACTAACTGTATGTACATAAAACAAAATAGAAAAAAATTTACAATTATTTATTTAAAACGTTGCAAATTTCTTTCGCGTTATTAACGGTCAGGTATTTTAGTTTCTACAGACAATTTTATCCACATATAGATTGAAACTTGATTCGAAATCCATGTTAATTTTGCTTTTAGGTAGATGCTTTAAAATACTTTGCACTATTGGCAAAATTTGATTAAATAAAGAGAGTCTAGTCTACAATGTAAGAAGACACGACTTATCTTCACAGTTCAATGTGTACATTACGAAATTATTATGAAATTAAAGTAAAACTTACAAGAAAAAATGGCAGCAAATATATTCTTTTTATAAAATTCATATTTTCATTGTCCCCAATTTTTATTTGGATAATTTAAAGGTAATTATGATATATAAGAGCAACGTCACAACGAATGATATACAACTTCGCTTTATTAGATTTATTAGTCAGATTCATCACCAAAAATTATATCGACGAAAAATAGTATATATATCATATATACGTACATATTGACATTTAAATAAAACTTTTGTAAATAATTTCACAATACTGTTATTAGATTAAAAATAGATGAAATAATTATGTATTTATTACAAGTTGTACAACAAGAACAAACAAATGCTTATGATGTCACTGTTCTTCATTGCAAATGTCATTTAATACTTTACTTAAGTAGTTTTACTTAACTCTTCGAGCATTGTTGGCGCATATATGCGCTCAGAGAAAGAAGTTTGTTTTGCTCTGTAGATATGCACTCAGAGTAAGAAAAACTATTATTTTGGTGCCACACAGAGTGTTGCTTCCCCCCCATATCATTACGCTATTCCATACCAAAAGGGTTAAGTAATTTTACCTAAGTAATATTAGTATTAGCATATTCTCGTTAAATGTCACACTGTTAGACTTCTATTCCAGTTCTCGATTATCTCATCTGTAAATATCGTATAATACTGAACTCGATAGAGTAAAAGTTAAGAAGCAAAGCATATCGAACTATTGATGATGGCATCCGACATCATTTAGGAGTAATGCTCAGAGGCCTACTATATCTGGTTCCTGATAGCTGTACATGTAACAATGTTCATTCCATCCATGGTGTACCAGCAAGTTCTGTGCATCGACAGGTTTGAGCAAAACTTCTCGTACAATAAAAAATGGTGTAAATGTATAAAAGAGCGATTCGAAGACGATAAAACTTTTGTCCTTTTACTATGTTTAACACGATTCGTTATGCTCTCTTACTTTCGATCTTAAAATATACAAATATCTATCCACAGAAAAAGAAATTCCGTAATAATCCATAAACTCCGCTAGATATATTACAGTCGTTAAAGGAGTTCAGCATTTTGCAAAAGTCGATTATCTTGATTCAAGATATCCAATTCAACGATTCAATGTAATTCACGTTAGCCTGACATTTTTATAATTTAAAATCCTCAAACATCTCATCGATGTGTACAACTCATCACACATTCAGGAACATAGTGACATATATGATCGAAGCCAATCTGTTACACATAAGCGAGACATACAGTACTGAATCTGTTATTTTTATCACCGCGCATTATTCGCAGAAGATAATAAATAATAATATTAATAAATTGATATCTTTGATGATCATACCTTTAATTATATTGTTAAGAAGATACGTAGGCTATGCATATAAATAAATTCCTCGTGCTTTTAACCAAGGGAATCAACGGCCATGGTACTCAGACCGTTCTGGTTAATGGTGGTCTTAAATTGCTCCGGTACCGGATATTCGCTCTGCAATAATATGCAATGTATTACATTCATATTCCAAAATTATAAAAATTACAAGAGTAAAACTAAGAATTGAAAGATAACTTACATAATCTCCATTGGCTTTGGGCACCATGACATTCATTTCACTAGATTTGCTGGTGATGAGTTCAACACCCATGGATTCCGTACTTAAATACATTTGACAACCGTCCGTTTTGTCAATGGAAATTGTAGGTACTTTTCCGAGAACCTGTAAAAAAGAAGGGAAATTAGCAATATGTTCAGAATGTATTTCGATAACAACTGCCAGTGCACAATTGCTCGGCAAACGCACCGAACATGTATCGGTAGTGGAATAGGAGTTTGACAGTTCTTCTGAATTTCACACAATTTCATTTATATTAAAATATCACTCCAACAAACATTCCGTATATAAAAATGCCGTGGAAAGTTGGTAGGGACATTTTTATTTTTAACCCTAAATTAAACACAAATGATATGCGTTAAAAGAATCTGTTAATTTTCTAAAGAATTCGAACAAATGGGAATATTTCAGGTGGAAATTTCGAAACTGTGACGGTAACATGCGAGACAAATTGGAAGGAATGTATAATCGCGGTAGCAAATTATTTATGGAGCGAGGTCGTATCTGATGTCGTTGATTATTTAGCAAAAGAAGGAATTATATGGGTACGCAATTATACGTATACATTCCACGTATTAATAATAAATGCCTTTACAAATTTTTGTTAAGAATTTATATCACAGATTTAAATATTTTAACCTACAAATTACTTTTACGTTTAGTTTCACAAAATTAAGATTTTTTTGGGTCGTAAATTATTAATAGGTTTAAAAATAACCTTTGATCGTACTTCACTTTCTAATATTTGAAGGTTTTAGCGATAGCCATCACTTCCATGATGCTTATTCGTATAAAATATTGCAAAAATACGGAGAATGCTATGCTTAATAAGCGAATACTAAATAAAATCGGGTATAAAATTCAGGATATGGAATTGAAAATCAATGTTTTAACGTATAAAATGCAATATGGAACGTGGCCATTGCCGCATCAAATCTGTAATTTGAATCCAAAGTTGCGGAAGATCAGAATGACTTTGTCCAACCCGGGTGACCGAAAAAATTGGCTAAAGCACATGCTGCTAAAGTACGTAAAGAAATTAAAAATATTAAATAATTGATGAACTTTTAATGAGTCAATTACAAAATAGCATGGATTTAATAAAATGTTCAACAACAATGTACTTCACTATTTCAGTTCGTCATTGGAAAACAATGCGTACGCTCCTTATTCAAAAGCGTCTCATTCATCCATAGTAAAATTGCCGAATCATTTTGACACAAAACAAGAACGTAATCCGCAAGTTAAACATAGTGAATTATCAACAGCCTGCAGCAGCATTGATACTTTAAAATCTACTAGTGACCAATCTGTGAAGTACAAAAATTAAAAATACATAATTCAATCTTACATTAATTCTTCCTATTTATATAACATTAATAGTAATGTATCTTTTAGACAGATAAACGAAATAGTCTTAGAACTTGAGAGCTATTTTGCTTGCTCTCAATCATAATTTTCAATTTTGTCTATATATATATATATATAAACATAAAGTTATTATTGCTTCTGTTCGGGAATGTCTTCCTACACTAACAAATCATATTAACCCTAAAATGCTTTTGTGAATCAATTTTCATCCAAGTGCTAATTCAAATTTAATACAATTTTTGTTGTCAAAAACTTTTTATCAAAAATAACATTTGATAAAATTCTTTTTTTACATTAAAAATGTAAAAAAATTCTTTTAAAAAATGTCTTATTGCGTAAATGAATTTTTATTTAAGATAATGTTAATGTAAAAAAAATATGAATAACATTCCAAGGTTAATGTAATATTATATCAATTATTATATATTTTACTTCTGTAATGTAAAGAGAAAGCGCAAAATTTCGGAGATTGCGCAATCACTAATTTAGCTTATTTTGTTAGTATGTATTCGTGGAGGCCAGGTACACACTCGCAAAATGCTGATACGAAGAAAAATCTTTCTAAAAGCAAAGATTTGACGTTGCAACGACGAAATGTGCAGCTTCTACCATTGGACTCGAACATAATTAATCATAAGCCTTCAAAAATGACTCCTCTCTTAACACAGAACGGCGCCTGTGCGACAAATGCTAAATACAATCCATGCCAGGAATTCACGGATACTCTTTATAAATGTAAATCATTTCTCAAGGAATTGCATCGTAACGATAAATGTTTGCCTTCATTGGATCGCTCGTCAAAAATGAGCAAAGTATCTTCTTTGAAAGCCGCACACGCAGCAAAACAGGTAAACTTATTAATCGTTGTATTTAAATCAATTCAATAAACAAAATTGTATGATAACTGAACATTCGTTGTATTCTAGACAGCCCCGTCTACGACGATAGAAAGAAAGGCATCCTGTGATGCTCCTACAGCAGCAAAAGAAGAAGATAAGAAATACGCGGAACGAAGAAAAGATGACGCAGTAAAAACCGAAGAAACGTATCGTCGAAGTAAAGTGAACGTATCTAATGACGCTGTAGTTAAGATAATGCGACCAACGCGCAACGTGCAACCTTCTCAGGAAACTTTGCACGAAGTCAGAAGGAGGCTTCGGAGTTTGCATAACATGTTGCAAACGTACCAAGACACGAGTCGGTCCCCAGAAAAACAGACATCGATGGATCGAATCGATAAGATAGATCCATTTATAACGTACCCAGTCGTGAATATTTCGAGCGAATATTTCGATCTAGATCGCTCGGAAGAGAGTTTATCTTCCTTGGCCGAGTATTCATCGCGTACATCGAAGACGTATCGACGTGATTCTAGTGAAAACGTTACATTGCGAGATACATGTTCCAATGGATTTAGACGGACATCAGTCAAGAACGATCTTACAGCATTTGCGACAACAGAATCGCACCTGCATTCCCGCAAGGCGATGTTACAGACATCAGAAAGCAATGAAGATGAATGTAAAGCAAGTGCGTGCGACTTTAACATTTTTAATCGCAGTTATAATCGTGAATCAAATCTCCAAACCGATAAAGACGCAATGAAAACAGATGCAAATACTCTGATTAATATCCAAAATAACATATCTGAGGCGGTATCGGAAAGAATATTTTATATCTTATCACCTGAAAATAAGGATATTCAAACTCAAAACGAGACATCGTTAAAGAACAGATTCGATAAATTTAGCAATGCATTTGACAAAGAATACGACTGTGAGTATCAAGAGAATACGACAATCTCTCAAAATAGTAGTCAAAGTGAAATGTCGAACATTAGCAGGGAAGACAAATCGACGGCATTATTGCTTCAAGAGGCTTTACATTTTAAGAACGTTTTACTGACACACTCGAGAAAGAAATACCCAACAAATGATATGAAACAGAGTGATGTCGCGGATAAATTTTCGCCGGGATTAAATAATTTTCCTTCGATGATAATAGACGTTAAGGACGAAGAGCCAATTATCGGTTATTCTCATGACAAAACCAATCAACGCTACATCTGTCTAGAAATGAAACAACGACACGACTTATTTCCACAATCTTCGAAAAAAGCAAATACATTCGCGCGTAAAGACGAGCGAGACACGGAAAGTCAGAATTGTATTCCCGAAATATCCTCGGAGTATTTTAGCATTACCAATCTAGCGATGCAAAACAGTGCAGCCAAGATTGAGAATAATGTTTCATTGAAGCCTCCAGTTTATGAAAAAGTAATTTCGATAGCAATACCAATTGATAAAGTTAATGTGAAAAGTTCAGATAAAATCAATACAAACGAGAGTCCGATGAAAACGAAAACTGTACTACGAAATATTCAGACTCGCGTAAATTTAAGAGAAAATGCAGCCTCCGATATCGATGACATTATAGCCAATAAACGTTCGCCAAGAATACTAAAACTCGAAGATCTCATATTGGAACGCGTTAAAAATATCAGAGATTACATGGACACTTTTCTTCAAAACCAAAATACAGCAATCTTCAAGGCACGCAGAGCGCTTCAGTGTCGAGACAAAAGCGATGATATTTTTCGATGTTCGGATAAGGCGAGTCATGTCGTGATATACAATCGATCGATTGCATCATCCAGCCGCAACAGCACCGACAAAATTTCTTCCAAGAAATCATTAGATTTTTTAATAGACACGTGGCCAAATCACATACAGAAATATAAGCAAGAAATGGATGATGTCTTAAACTGTTCTTCCGACGTGTATTTAAAGAGAAACCCCGGAATATTCGCACTTACTCCTATTAAAAATAAAATCACTGACAAAAACGATCCACAACAATCAAAAGTAGCTACAGAATTGGAGAGGGAAGATCTATCTCTTCCAAAAGCTCTAACACATTCTTGCAAAAATTACTCGAAATCTACGCATAGAATAACGAACTTGATCACGCCTCGTTGCGAAAAACATCATATTGCATCAAATGTAGAAAATGGTAAAATAGATAAAGGCACGACAGTTGATGTAAATGACGATGCGGATTTCCATAAACGTAGAAGACAAGCGCAAATCGCTGAAAGTAAGCCATCAACAATATCGTATTTTCCGCTCGATGCAAACGCTGACGCAAAAATTATTCACATAGCGCGCAAAGAATATTTGACAAAATCTAATTGCAATTCGATCTCCCATAGTAATTCATATTTCACCGACGAAGAAATAATAAGCGATGTGAGAATGGACGATGTGTCTTCCGAAACTACGTCAAACGTGAAACATTCTCATCAAGCAAAGTCAAACGTACAGAAAGAAATTAAACAGAATGTTATTAAACGACAAATATCCGTAGATGAATGTCCGGATACAAATGTAGCAATGCCAAGCAAATTATCCTCGGATAATGAATACTCTAATTTGACGATAATTATTGACTCAAATCTTATTCTTGATAAATCAGAATGCAATCATTCGACGAAAGCGAAAACGGCATCTCCTTTGACAATGTTAAAGGAAAACAATTTCATCTTCGATCCTGAAGCTTCCATACCTCTCTCACTAGAGAAAGAAGATAAAACATTAAACACAAAGGGTATTTCAGTAAATAATTTAAAACAAAATGACGAAATATCTGTAAATACCGTACATTCGCCTCAAAAAAAAAGATATTCTATAAAACCTTTACAGATTTCCAAAATTAAAGCCAAAAGCGATATGTCTCTAATAACTAATAGAAGTAAAAACTTGAAAATCAACTTGGTTCCCAAAAAATCACACTCATTTTTGATGCGCCATAATACCATGGAGTTCATTAGCGGTATATTACATCAGCCTTGTGCAAAATTGCACAATGACAAAAACAAATGTATAAAAAATAAATTGAGGCTCACAACTCAATCAAAATCCGTTTTATTACCACGGAAGATATCCACTAAATCTTGCATACCAATCTTAAAAAATTGTGTAGAATCATCTCACCGAATGAAACATCAAGCACAGACGAGAAGTCCTATGAAAAGTCCGTTGACTATGTTGTGCGGAGAAAAGACTTGTACGAAAGATCACGAGGAAGTTGCGCGAAGTGACAATGGCTCAATAAACAAACATCTGCGAGTAGAGGAAGCTGTATCGGATTTAAATGAATTAAATATAGAAAAGGGCATACTCAATAAAGAATTAGAGAAATCTAATGTAGCATGCAGAAATATATCAAAGAAAAATTCAGGAATTACGTTTAGTGAAAATGTTAAGTCCTTGGCAATCGATAAGGAACATTCAGATGAAAAAGACACATATGACAATTATAAATCAGATACAAGCCTAATACAGCATATAGAAAAGATTGCTTCTAAAGAGGTAGTTGTTATTTCTATTATGGCAAATGATAGTCTACGGAAGAAATACCCCGCGGATCTGTTTATTTTAAACTCAAAGAATATTAGTCCCGCGGCCGATCTGCTGATACATAAAAACAAATTATGGACTATTACCATTGGAAAAACAGAAAAAGAAGTTACGGCGAAACCTTCCATTACAGATACATGTACGTCAATGCCTGACCTACAATGAATGAATTGAGACGTATAACTTGTCTTATTTATGTAAATATTTTTAATATTTTTATTTATCAGATTCTGTTTTATATAAGAGTGCATTTTTTCTAAATAAATCTTTTTTACCACTTGTATGTATTATAAATTATCTATAGAATAGAAAGATTTTATTAAAAAGTGTTAAATTATCTGTAGGAAATCCTGAAATTAAGAGCAATATCGAAAAAAAGATTTTTAATAATTAAAAAAAAACAAAATCTCTTATTATATCTGTTATCTTTTACATATCAATGTTTTCTAATGCCATTTTATTTAACATGTTTTAAATGTGGCTTTTTGACATATTTTTATTTTTCTTTATAAATAATTATAAACTAAAATATATTTTTAAAGTAAAATAATAATTGTCGAACATTTAAAATTAAAAAAATATATATTTTTAAAAATTTTATATCATATTTAACTAATGTATTTACAGCTGCGTCTAGGTTAGTTTGATCCTCACACGTAAGTGTGCTTGTGAGTTAACATCATGAAGACATAAATGATCTAATGCGCACGCGATAATAAAAGAAACTATTGTTTCCATACATACCTGCATTTGTACGCTTTGACAATTGACGAATTCGATACTGGACACCAGGGAATCAAATACGACAGATGATTTACGACAGGAATCCATAACGACGGAATTTATTTTTCCTTTGATAGTAAGTGTGCTATCTTGGCACCGAAACATGTAAATCACATTGTTCATCTCTACGTTATCAATTGTTAAATTCGCACTTTTGTGATACTCCTGTGAAAAATATTTTTTTTTTTACATAACAGGTTTAGCAATTTGTATTTTTAAATATTTTTATTTCTTTGCAAAATATCATACCACGAGCCATTTTTTGCCATCTCTAGTAAATACAGGTGGCTTGTCAATAGGTGCATTCGCCGGCAACACAGTTTTCATCGATCCTGCATTAACTGTCGGCGCTTTAAACGGTGCGGGTCCGGACCTCAAAGCAGGATTTTTATGTGTTTGCATTTCTGAGGTGACTTTTTTCAAACCTACAATATAAATATTAAATATTATATCCAATGTCCCAAAAATTGGAACGTGTAAACAATGAAAAAAAATTGTATACTAATAAATATAAAAAATGTATAATAATAATAATCAATTTACACCTTTCGTGATATCTTCTCCCTGATTAATCTGAGCAAAAAGGGCGCTCCTGTCGTCATTTAATAACGGTGCAATATCTCCGATTGGCATCGAGGGTGGCGGAGGCGGGGGTATACCACCAGGTATACCGGCAGGTGCACTCTTTCCCCATACTAAACCCGTTGTATGATGTTGACGAACGTACTGTTGCAAGTCGGTCAACGTTTGTACCCACGCTTTACACCAGTCTATGTGTATTTTGTTTCTATAAATAAAAACGGCGTTTTAGTTTCGCTCTCCCGAAATTACGAAAAAATTAAGAAAACAAAATTAAAAAGTTTACTTTTCTTTCCAATCTTTCAATACACGATTAGTGTAAAATTGACCGGCGTCATTCATTTCCTTAACATAGGGAGCTGGCGTAGGAGACACAGCGACCCATCCCAGAGCCGGAATACTTTCACTAATTGCCGATAAGTGATTAAAGAATGGAGATCCACGATTTTTCTCACGAAATTCTTGAATCTGTTGTATCTGTGCGGACATGGGCGTTAGTAAAGATACTTGTTCGGATTGATTCGCCGGTGCAGCACGACTCGCCGCCATTTGTACAAATTGAAACTGAATCCTAAAATTAATTTGAATATATTTAATAATTTATTGAATATATTTAATAATTTATTGAATATATATATATCTACTTGGTCAATCTCATCTCATGAAATTAAAATGTTACTTACTGAAAAGCCTTCTCCACAAGATTGCTATGAGCGGCTACATCGCCACCGATTTTTTGACTTAATTGTAAATATTCTTTAACTGGCCCGACCAAAATATCCTCATATCCGGCGATCGACATGATTACAGGTGAAATAGTTTCCGGCCTCGACGATAGAGATAAATTACTTTCTGACGACACAGACGATCTCTTCGGGGAAGGTGTGCTCGTTTGTACAGCGGTGTCTTGCGTTTTAACTACAAAGTGTACGTTTTCGAGTCGTTTCGTTACGTTTTCCAATCGGTTCACCAGCTCCTCTAGATGGTCTTCCTTATCGGTACTCTCGCAACCTGCAATTTATTTTATAAACAAACTTGTAAACGTTTGCATATAGACTGTAACAATAAGGAAACAGATTATTCGTTCGTTTGTGTTCGAAAATCACAATAAGTGTAATAAACAAATGCCGCGAACATAAAAAGGAATGTAAATTTTATCCCACGGGGAATCCGCTCAGAAACATCCGCAAAAAGAGTTCAAACGCTTGGAATACTTCATCGAGTACTTGGAACACTAAATATAGAATACGTTTATAAATAGTTACGTCAGTATAACTCGTATTAGATGTAGTATATAAATGTGCGTATAATTAAAAAAATTATATATATATATATATATATATATATATATATATTAAATGTATACATGTACAGTCTGACAAGAAAAAACGCGACCGGTATAAATTTTTTAACTGAACGATAAAAATATGTACAGTACTCGATTATAATTCAATTGTAATTTATATTAATGAGCTATCCAGTCGCCATCATTATCGATAATTACTCGGTATTTACAAGGCTTATTTATAAGAAAGCATAATTTTTAAAATAAAGAGCGCTGAATCGATTTAAGCACCTGCTCGATACTTATGAGCATACCGCGAAGTTTTGCCTTTACAATGAACTAGACATTTTTGATAAGATTGTCAGGCATGAAGAAGGTCAATCTAGATGACTCTCTCCTTCCACTAGATATATAAACGGCTCCGCTTATAAAATTTATTTTTAAAAAAATGTTCTCTTGAGAAAATATAAAGCGAATCTCGTTTTACAATACGTCGTAGATGGAAATCTTCTGATGTACGCAGATTTCGCTAATGAAATTCGCATAAAATTATACCGATCACGTCTTTCTTTGACAAACTATATCTGTATGTACGCCTCATTTTATGAGCCTTATTTTTTTTTCCCCCATCAGGATGTTACCTAGGTTTTGAAGAATATTGCAATTGTCCTATTATAAGCGGCGATGCAGCTACCAAACTTTCCGAAAATTGGCAAGAAACTGAAAGACATCTCAAATGAGATGACTTTCCGTCCGACGCGAGAATACTCTCCAGACTATTATTAGAGAATCCGCCAACATCGTGGCGTTATAGTCCCATCCACATAAATACGCTCGGCAAATGATTCATAATGTAACATAATCGCATAATGATATTACTTCTAACGTAGCATGAAGATTCAGTCGTCATACCTAAAGATATGTAATATTACGTGGAAAGTACTATCGTAGTTGCAATCACACTGCATACGTATACTATGATATGAATGAATAAATTTTTCTTCTTTTTTTTTCTTTTTCCCTATTTTAAATATACAACAAAAATATCGAGTGAGACCAGAAATTAAAATGCTTCGTGAAATCGTTTGCACATAAAGGCTTATGAAATTTTCCATGAGTAATTGTACAAAATAAACTACGTAGTATAAACGTGAGAGTAGATTGTAAACCATGACGAGGCTCGCGAGGCAGAGTAACATCGGGCTACCTAGGGCTAGCCCGGTGCATAAAAGTGCATAGAAGAATAAACGACTGGAAATTCTCAAGCGAGTCCTAACCGGTGTGCACCATCGGTCCTAGCGGGTCGAATCTCACTCGGTGCTCCGTCGAATTCTGCGCAGCTTGCAACAGATCGGAGAAGAATCTGTGCCGTCTTAAAGCTAACTCGTCGCGGGCGACGGGCGTCGCCGGTGGTTCCTGCATACCGCTGCATCCAGATCCCAAGACGTATTCGCCGTCATCCTCCTCCGACAGCCAACGTGGCATCGAGGCAACTACGAAAACGACAGACAACAACGTCGAGCTTTTATTCTTCAAGAGGCATGCCTTTTGTCGTTGAAGAGTCTTACGGCCGCACGTGGCCCGCTCTGCCCCGCCTACATCAAGTTGATACTCCCATGCATACAATTGACAAAGTGTGTCAGATCACCCGCGGATATTATTACAAATCGATGCTCTTCCTGCTGACGCGAGTACAGCGTGGCGTAAACTATAGGTCCGTCCACGGAAAAAGTCCACTTTTCTTTATAAAACAAACAAAGATTTGCATGCCGTATTTAACTTGAAATTAAAAGTGATTTTATGTATGTATTATACCTTGTGATAAAAACAGCATTATCCGTTCTGCAAAAAAGATTTTAAATTGTAAATTTTATGAAACGTGTTCGAATACCGTTATTTAATTATTCATAATTATTAGTTATTTAATATTATTCAAATATTTATATTTAATGTGTATGTACAGAATACCAAGTACATTTTTAATACATTTTTTTTATTTAATGTATATTTTCCCAAATATTAAATTTTTTATCTGAATATTCGAATATTAATATATTTAGAAATGCAATTCAATTCAGCAAAAATACAAAATAAATGATTAAATACATAACAAGTTTAATATATTTAAATAGAATAAATAAATTCTTGAATAAATTTTCTAAAGAAGAAATCTGTAATTGTACAAATATTAATAAAAAAGTTTCTTTTTGCGTTGCATGTTTATTATTTTATGAAGCAACTAAAAATAAAGATTGTAGAACGATCAAGCAATAATAATAAACAAATCTGCTGTAATAAATCTATAACAAAAGTTCTTTGCTCGATTTATATATCATTTCAAAAAGTTCAAACTTTATAAATGCAAAATTATAAAAGACAAATGTGAGATGTCAAAAAGTAAAATTATAAAAGAATATTCAGATAGTAATGTGGACAGACCTATATGTAACGCATCGCTAATCAGTGATCTAAGATTCACGGAGATACGAGAATCGCGGTATCCTCCTGATGTACCTGGTGGTGGCGCCTTCTTGGCTATCTCCTTTTCGTCTTCGAATACCGAGTCATCGCCTTCGTCCTCCGGTCCGTCATCGATCGTCCTTTCTATATATCCCGACGCGTCGTCGTAAAGACTAGTTTTGACGGGACCAACACCACCGACAGAGTCAACGTCCTCCGTCCAAACTTCGGTGACCTCGAAGTTGCTGTCATCCTTGTCGTCCTTTTCGTCGACGATCCGAACGTCAATTTTATCACCGGCTTCCTCGACCGTTTCCTTCGTCGTCGAGGTCGAACTCGAGCTCTCCTCAACGTCGGTGTTTCCGTTCTGCGGAATGGAAAAAGCGCGAACTGGGGAAACTACCGAGCCATTCTTATCCTCTAGAAAGACGTTTTTATCCTCTAACGAGACGTCCTTATCCTCTAGCAAAACGTTCTTATCCTCTACCTCTACCGAGGCGTCTTTATCCTCTAGCGAGACGTCCTTATTCTCTAGCAAGGCGTCTTTATTTTCTAGCAAAGTATCCTTATCCTCTAGCAAGGCGATCTTATCCTCAAGCAAGGTGTTCTTATATTGTAGCGAGGCGTCCTCATCCTCTAACAAGGCGTTCTTATCTTCTAACGAGGCGCTCTTACTCTCAAACAGGGCGTCCCTATCCTCAAACGAGACATCCTTATCCTCAAATGAGGCGCCTTTATTCTCAAGCAAGATATTTTTATCCTGTAGCGAGAAGTCATTCTTATCCTCAAGCGAAGCATCCTTATCCTCAAGCAAGATGTTCCTATCCTCTAGCAAGGCATCCTTGTCCTCAAGCAAGGTGTTCTTATTCTCTAGCAAGGCGTCCTTATCCTCAAGCAAGGTGTTCTTATCTTCTAGCGAGGTGTTTTTATCCTCAAGCAAGGTGTTCTTATCTTCTAGCGAGGTGTTTTTATCCTCTGGCAAGGCATCCTTATCCTCAAGCAAGATGCTCTTATCTTCTAGCGACATGTTCTGATCCTCAAGCGAGGTGATCTTATCCTCTAGCGAGGCGATCTTCTCTTCTAACGAGGCCTTCTTATCCGCTAGCGAGACATCGTTACCTTCTGGCGAGGCGTCCTCTAGCAAGGATGTCTTCTCCGAGTTTTGCACGGTGCCATTCACCATGTCCGGTCTCGTCGCGGATACAATCTCATCCCCATTCTCGTCCCCATTGGTGGACAGTCTGGGCGATCCGATCGGCGTGTCATCCCCGTTCTCAACGCTCTTCTTCGACGCGCTGTTACACACGCAACACTTGAACATTGTTCCCGTGTATCATCCACCTAGCGTAATATCTTTTGTCGTTGCCCTTGCTGCTCTTCCTATGTACGTCAGCGTACAGTATCACTTCCGAGAATTATAAGCTCTCTCTTTCTCTCTCTAATAAAATCTCTAATAAATTAATATTTCAAAATTCGACTCAACGAGGAAACTGCGAGTTTCTCTATAGACTTAACAGTGAGAAATTTAACAAATATTTTGAAATACGAAACGTGACAAGATCAACAACTTAGTAACCCGCTCCCAGTCACGAATTTTTGATTGAAAGCTCCGTCTTCTCACTTCGCGGCCGCCGGCGCCGTCTCATGCGGAGACAAAACGATCCGTTTAAATCGCCGATACGGTCGATGGTAAACAAAACAGGTCAGCTACACCTGGCACCCGCCATACCCGAGGTGCGCGTATCTCAGGCTTCACCGACGTCGTCGTCTTTTCCTCACGAACGACGCGCAACAGCAACTCCTGGAGCAAAGCTCCGGCAAAGGCAAAGGCACAGGCGATGGAAAACCGCGCTCGAGCAATCGTCCCGCGAGAGAACGCAGCTCGCGAATCTTTCTTCTCCGGCCACACCGAAAAGTTCCGAATATATTCTCCGAAATATACGGTTCTTCCGGCGACAAGAAACTGAGCGATCGAATTTAATTAACGATCGAATTGTCATCACACTCTCGTCGTAAGAGTCTTGCGGAGCCTCTCTCGTAGCGTCGAGTGTCGGAGGGACAGAAGTGAAGCGGAGCAGAGTGGTGGAGTGCCGCAGGATAACAAAATGCAAAAATCATGCACTCGCCGGCCGTATCCGCTTATCAGCTTGAACTTGAGAATCTCCGATTGTTGTCGACGGGTAACGTGAAGGAATTAGATTAGAAAGAAAACGGCAGATTCCTCGAGAAAGCGGCGAGGAAAGAAAACGACGACGATAACGAGGGCGCGAGCGGAGAGGCGGCGGCTGGAGAGGAGATAACGTCCTGGACGCCCGCCCGGATTTGACGTTCCCAGTTTCGACCGGCGCGGTGCGTCGTTCCGCCCCCACCGCACCTCTTCTTCTCACCCCCGGGCCGCGTCCCTTGTGCTGCCGCTGTTCGGAGGAGAGTCGCAACATCGGCCCCTTCGGGGCAACTTTTGACTAATTGAGAGTCCACTCGATTAATGAGATCACCGACGAGATACTACGAGCTCACAAAAGTTCACGTGACTATTGAAATTTTTATGATTTAAACCCGATTGCACCAACATTATTTTGCTTTAAGCAAAACTTAAACATGTATCTATCTGTCTTTATCTTTTTTTCTAAAAGTAAAGACAGACACGTATTTAAGTCTCGCTTAAAGGGATGCTGAAGTCGACTGACTTCAGGATCCCCTTAAAGTCAAAATAGCATTGCAATCGAGCTCAAGAGTAAAAAAACTCAAATAGAATTTCATGATTTATTATTATCCTAATGTTTCATAGCTATGCATTTTTATTGTAGATAATACTAAATTTTATTATTTAAAACTGTAATTTTTATGTTATCATCCAAGTTTGATTATCCATAGAGATGCTAACTAAATAAAAAGAATTGTAATTTTGCAGCAATATATCATATATATATATATATATATATATATGCCAAAAGAAAAAATATCTTAAAACAAAAATTTTTACTTAAAAAAAATTATTTACTCGGGTCTTGATTGAAAACTCATTTACTTGCAATCAATTTAAAAATGTTTTAATTGCAATATCTATGTAAATAAAATTAAAAAATAATTTGTAATTAAGTATTTTTTCTTGCATTTCTAAAAAATATTGACTGTTAAATTATTTTATATTCAAGATAATTATTTTTTTTATAAAATTATCATTATTTAAATGTAAAAAATGTAATAATACAAGATTATATACTTAAAATAATTGTTTGTCTAAAAGTAAATATTTTTACTTAAACAGAACAAACAAATGCTTGAATCAAAATGATTTTAAGAAAATGTATTATTTTCATTAAAAAAATATGTTCTTTCAGTCTATCATTGAACTATGCATACTAATTTATAATAAAGCATTTGTATAATAAAAAATCATGAATTTGGTATTTATTAAAAAAATATATTTATATTAATAAATTTCTATCATCCATAGTCGATAGTGTCATCGCTCTTCAATTATCGCCGTGCTTCCAGTGCTCCTTTAACGGCACGAAAATTTGTCTAGGATAATGGTCTTCTTTAATAGTATCTTGTCAGTAATGAAATAAATCCGCATGAAAATCGAAGTACCTATAATTATATAGATATATTTACAAAGATAGTAAAAATATTTACTTCTTATAAAATATTGATAATTACACAATTCATATTGAAACAATATTTTAGCAAAACTGTAACGATATGACGAATTATCAGTGCTATATTTGCAAAATTAAATTTAAAAAAAAATTGTTCAATAATTAAAAAAAATATTTCAGCTGTACAAAACATTTAAAAATGTAATTAATCCATATACATGCTTACAAAAATACATAATAATTCCTGAATTATAAACTGCAGAAATATTGCAACATGAAATAGTACGTATTCAGCATAGCAAAAAGTTTAAATAAAGTATCAAATAATTTTTTAAACGATTGTAAAATACTTATTCCTTTGTCTAACTATTGAAAAATTCTTTACAAATTTTAAATAAATTTTTTAATTATTTCGACAAAACTGCTACGTGATGGCATATCATCTCAGGATAATTATTGCGAAATTTTCGTCAATTCATGATGCTATTATTGCGCAACATTTGCACACTGTGCCTCTACTGTCTCTGCCGGGAAATCTAATCTTTCTTTTCTCTTTTTTTCCATGCATCAAACCACAAATAAAATTAATAATTTTATCTATGATAACAAAACGTAGATATTTTTTGATAAGTTGTCTGTCAAGAAGTATCTATCTTTAACTATCAAGTTAAAATGCTCACAAAATTTCAAAACGTACGATTTGTACGTGTGTGTGTGCGTATGTGTGTGGAATAATCTTAATCTAATCTTTCTCTTCCAAGTGTCAAACCACAAAGTTAATAATTTTATCCATGATAACAAAATGCGGTTTGTCCTTTGCAGCTAAACTTGCACAGCTCCAACGTAGAGAGAAAAAAAAAAGATAAATGATGCAAGTTCAGCTTAAAAAAAAAATTTTTTTTTAAATATTTCTTGATAAGTTAACTGTCAAGAAATATCATTTAACCGTTAATTGAACTTTGGTCAAAATCCTAACGATCCAACGCTCATTTTATACTTATTAATTAATTGATACTGCAATGCTGCTATGAATTTATCACAATTATCGCTGCTACAGATTTATATAAATACATTACGCAACATAAATATGTCTTGTGCCCATTTCTATCAATGTAGATTAATTTTGATCTCAGTTTAACTTACTCTTTATCTTTTTCCAATTCTTAGAATTAAAGAAAGATAAAGAACAAGTTAAACTGAGACATCTTAATAGGATGTCTAACATACATTTTAAACGATATGATAACATCATTCAACAGACTGTACGTTAAATATAATTCATAAGACTCTTGTACTCTTGTACTCTTTCGTACTTAGATAATTGAGTGTGTGGTACTTTTCCGCGTGCAAAGCGGAAACTGAATTCGTTATTAATCTCTTTGCTCTAATTACTCTAATAAGTTGAACTGCAGGAACGTATCGTGGCAAATACAAAATTATCGAGGATAAAGCTTAACGAGAGTGGCTCCAATTAATTTAATCGACGTTAAATTCAACCGACACGATTTCTAACTATACATGGTGAAGTGTAAAAAATTCCTAAGTGTAAAAAATTTAAAGGAATATTTCTTGGCTTATTTTATGAAAAAATAATCTTAAACAAATATGTCCTAAAGCACTTTGGTTTCAAAATATAGGGTATCAAAGTTGAGAAAAAAATAAGAAAATCTCAAAAATCTAGAAAATGCATAGATACAATAGAAAAAAAATTTTTATATTTAAATAAATATATTTATTTTAACATCATTTTCTTGATTAAAAAAAATATTTCCTAAATTAAAAAATAAATTACTTTTTACTAGCTAATATTTATTTAAATCAAGAAAATAATGATAATAAAATAAATACATTTACTTAAACATAAAAAACTTTTTTCCATATATTTTAATTAAAATTATGTTTACATATGGTATTAAAGAGTTTTAATTCAGGATTTTCAAAAGATTGTTAAATTTGAAAAAAAAAACAGTAGCGAATCATTCTTTAATTTCAAAAACTTTATTCTCGTACAAACGCTTCTAGATCTAAAACTATTTTATTGGTACTGGAAAATGGATGTAAGCACACCAACTTTGATTAAAATATGTCTAAGAGTTTCTAGATTTTTTAAATTTTCATATTTCTTTTCTCAACTTCGATATCCTGTACTTTGCAAAACAAAAAACATTTTAGGACACACATTTATCGAACCTTTTCTTCATAAAATGAATCGAAAAATAGCTCCTTAAAACTTTTCACACTTACCTAAGAATCACCCTGTATAATTCGTTGCTGTTAATCTTACTCGAATATCTTTAATATCAACTTTACTTAACAATTCTTTTAACTCTTCTTAATCTAATCTTATTAACTTCAACCAAATTTTAAACCCTGCACAATCTGTTGTCCGATCTAATTTCCTTTTTGCGTGTCAAACAAACAGGGCTGAGCAAAAAGTATTTCAAATACAAAATACTGGCAAAATGTTAGCAATATTAATATTTAAATTACAAAATACAAAATACTGGCAATTTCAATTTAAAATACAAAATGTAAGTTGTACTTTCTCTTTCAAACTAAAAGATTGCCAGTATTTTGTATTTAAAATACTCTTTGCCCAATCCTGCAAACAAAAAGCTAATAATTATATTTGCGTTAACAAAGTAACTGTAGACGTTACTCGAGTTTTGCACAAGTTAATCAAAGTTTCGTCGGAGTCACCCTGTATATAAAACTGATTGAGGTTATCGTATTATTAGACGTTCGCACGATGGATATACGAAACCTTAATGGAATTGGAAATGGTTTAAGACGAGAAATAACAATTATTCGTCAAACTCGGTGAAGCAGTCTCCGACAAAGTTGGCTGACGCGGCACGACTCACGCGGAACGTGCACGTCACCGGGTATTAAAACGTCAAGTGGAACGCATGACTCAACCGGGCAACGCTCGCCGGAATGAATGCGCGACGAGAGATAACCAAACTTTCCACTTGGGTTTCTTCGACCAACTAGCCGGCGGCGTTGAGAATAAAGCCGCGCGTAAAGAGATCCATCGTATTTCGCGCGTACTTGAAACATTTCGTTTCGCACGATCGGATCGGCAGCTCAGCGGAGCCTATTATCCGGAAAATAAACGTACAACTTTGGCGCGGAAAGGGAGCTGCACCGTCTGCCTGTGCACTTAATCGCAACGCAAATACGACGATCGTCGTAGAAATACACTCACCGTTTGACGAAGATTCCACGTAACTCGCCGCCGCGTGCACGGCCCTCTTTCTCGACTCTCTGCCACTGCTCTCGACGAGTACGGGGAACGATCTGGCCGATTTGGCGTGCGCGAGAAATTTCGGAGAGCGACGATCGGCGCTGACCGCTGACAGGTAGACGTCGTGGGGCGTTTGCCGGATACCGGAAGTACTGGGAAGTACTGTTTTCGGCCGCTCGGGCTCGGCGCTCGGCGGCGGCTTAAAATCGCCGATTGGACGCGCACGGCCCCGTCTTCAGGTCTGTTCACATTCGAGACACACGACACACGACCACGACGCGTGTCCCCCAAATTGCGGTAATATCGAAAAATACACTACAGGTACATACTTTGGCCGACAGAGAGAGAGAGAGAGAGAGAGAGAGACAGAGAGAGAGAGAGAGAAAACTTTCGGATGAGTCCTTTCGGTACAGTTACGGTCAAAAAAGTTGCAATTTTACGTAGATTTTTTTTTATACGTCGACCACGCGCTTCCATTGAAAATGTGAAAACAGAGAATATAGCAAGTCGATCTTAATGAAAAAAATATTTTGTCATGAAACTTTTTTTAGTTTATTTCGATTTTTCGAGACGCCATCTCTACAACGTGGCATACACTACGATGCCATTGTATATATATATATATATATATAATATATATATATATATATATATATATATATATATATATATACATACGTGACTGTTGGCACACCTGGCGAAAAAAGCGCCAAGTGTGTATGCACAAACTTGAAATTTTTCCTATTGCAAACGGTTTTCCCGCGCTTCATTGAGTCGTCTTGTCGCGAATTATGTCGCGAACGCAATCGGGACGAGACGCGAGTACTGAAATGTGGGGGCAAATTAAGCAGATACAAATAAATTGACTCACCATTCGCCGCTGGTCGCTCTATTCAGCTCCGTCTAGCTCCGTTTTAGCCGCAGCTCTCAAACGTTCGAGATCGAAGATCCTCCTCACGACGATCCTCCTCTTGCGCGACTCACACTTGGCACGAACGCGCGCGATCCTTCGTTTTCGGCACTCTCGAAACATTCCTAAGGTGCTTTCCAGCTACGACACAAGTCGACACTGTGTAACACAGTGTTCATTAGTGTGAGTAAGACAACTAAAATTTTCTCTCTTACACTAATGGACACTGCATTACACAGTGTCGATTTGTGTCGTAGCTGGAAAGCACTCCTGGTACTCACACGCGTCTAAAATTAGGGATACGAGGCAATGGAAGAGATGCGAAACACGATTGAACGCGACACGACAAAACACGACTTGCATATCATATCCGACACGACGACGACGACGACAACGACGAATGTTAGCATGGACGCCCAACACTTCACTCGCATTAAAAACTCATACGACGAGGATGCGAGTTGAAACGCGCCGCGATCAGCCGTGATCAGCCGTCAGCGACCGTCCTCTGTCATCCCGCTAATCGCTAATGCCCGCTATTCCCGCTAACCGACCGACTGCTGCCACTGCGTAGAGCGGCGTGACTGCCTGACTGGCGTGTGGGCTGCCGCGCCTGCGCGCCGCTACGCCGCTACGCAATAGCAGCAGTCAAGCAGTCGGCACCGGTCGGTTAGGCAGGACGGCGGAAGGTCGCGGCAGCGGCGCGTCGCAGTGTATTTCAACTTGCATCCTCGTCGTCCCATATAGAGTGAGTGGTTTCGAGAGTATCGTGGAGTAACGAAAGTGAAGTGAAATGTCGGGCGGTCGTGCCAACATCCGTCATTGTCGAGTCGGATAAGATGTATGGTGCGAAGTCGTGTCGCGTTCAACTGTATTTCGCATCTTCCCTGTTGCCCCGTATTTCGAATCACGAGTTTTCGACAGGCGTGAGTATCGAAAATGTCGAGAGCGAAATATCGTGCGTTTGTGCCAAGTATGAATCAAGAGGATCGTTGTGAGGAGAATCTTGAATCTAGAATATTCGACAGCTGAGCTGGACGGAGGTGAACGGTGAGTCAATTTGTACTTGTATTCGCCCCTACAATTCGGTATTCGCGCCTCGTCTCTTCGTTGCTTTCGCGTAAATTATATTGTCGGTGCAGTGGCACGAAACACCGTAGTCGCGCAAAAGCGAAAGCGGTGATCGAGCAATGATCAGCAATGATCGAGATTGACATATTTGTGTACGCACGCTCGACTCAACGTTCTCTTTACCAGGTGTACCAACGTTAGCATCATAATAGTATGTCTACGTATAGAGATGGCGTCTGAAAAAATCGTGTCAGCTAAAATTTAAATCATGGACATGGCCAATCTCAGGCTTTTTTTCTTTCTTTCAATTTTTTCGTGAAATCTATCCCATCTAAATTTTTTTGGCGGAGCGTACTTTTATTCTACCGACGAGAGACTGTTAAAGACCGCTAACCTTACGGGAGTTTGTGTGACTGTTAAATTTTTAATGATAAACTGACAATACAGTGCTAATTTTATAATTTATTGTTATCTTGAAGTTTTATAGATATGCTTATGTATTTGTAATCCAAAAATTCTCGATTTTTATTAAAAATTGCAGTTTTGATGTTAACATCCAAGTTTGATTATCGACAGAGATAATAACTGATCAAAAAGAATTACAATTTTAAAGCAATATATAATGATATTATTAAATATAAGTATGCATATTTGCTTATGAAGTATTTGTATAATAAAAAAATCAAAATTTTAATAACGTATTACTCAAATATTTGTATCAACAATCATATAGTCGATAACGTCATTGCTCTTCAATTACCGCCGGGCCCCTGGGGCCCCAGTAACAGCCTCGAAAATTTACCCAGGGTTGACGGTCTTTAATAGTCTCTCGTCGGTGATTCTACAAAAGGATTTTGTCATCTATCAACCAATTCGAAAATTAATTTATTCTGTAATGGGATCGGTGTTTCGAGGTATTCCTCTTAATTTTCAAAGAAAACTTGAAATAAATAAAAAATATTAAGACATTTTTTCAGAAAATTAAATCTTTGTAAATTAAAAATATAAAAAATTTTTGAAAAATATGATGTGTTTTATTTCATGATACATGTGTTCAAAGTTTGAATAAATTAATTTTTTCTTAACTAAATTAAGTTAAAGATATAATTAATAGTTTATAAACTTAATTTAATTACATTAAAAATTAAACAAAAAATAAACTTAATTAAAAATTACCTTAAAATTAAATTAAAATTAAATTAAGTTAAAAGTTAATTTTGAAAAGAATTTTTATTTAAGTATAATAAATTTGAAATTATTTGTAATATTTAAAAATAGGTTACTCAGAAAACAATTATAACATCATCAAAGTAGATCATCAAATAATTTTAATATTTTATTTAATGTAAATTAAATATTAATGTTAATGCAAATTAAATTTATATGAAATAACAAAGAAATGTTTTTTTATGTGGAATGCATTTTTTTATAATTTTTTTCTTTTACATAAATTTTTAACTTAGGAAAGAAATTAAAATAAATTAACAGTAAACACAAATAATTAGGTCTTTAACGAGCGAATTTTATTCCGAAAAATACACTTAGAGAAGTGACATCTACAATATCATAAATAGACTTCTACAATATCATAAATTATAAAAATCAGAAAAAAATTAGTTACGAATACATTAATCAATCGCGTTTCTTGCTGCACAGAGCCTTCATCAGTGAACTTACAAATTAGTATATTTCAATATAAATTAACTGTAATAATATGTCCAACATCAATCAAACGCGTTTGATTGATTAATGTACTCGAATTATTTTTTTTCTGGTTTTTATAATTTATATAACGCTCACACGAGCTTGACTTAATTAAAATAAATTAAATTTGTGTTTTAAAATAATTATAAATTAAAAAAGTTATTATAAATTAAAAAAGTTATTAACTTTTTAACTTTATTCTTTAACTTCTATCTCTTTAATTAATTACTGCCCAATCTTGCACATATCATTTATTCGTCTCACCAAAATAATATTCATAAGATTTTAAATTATATGTCGCACGAAATTACAATATAATACTTCGAATTTCGCAATATCTGGCTTTCCAATCATTATAATAAATATGAGTACTTCTTTTTATTTGTCTCACAAACACAATCTGTCGTAAAATTTCCCGATCTCACAAAGTTGCAACATCCATTATGTTATAATTTATTCAGTAGATAATCTGCACGTATTCATGCGCAACGAGACATACACCAATCACGTGTCTAATGCCGAATGCCATATTGCTATGTTCTTCACCCTAGTCACGCGATTGGTGCCTTTTTACAGGCATTAATAATGCACTAACATACAAATTCGTTTATTATTGGCTGTTATTCGCTCTTATATAAGCCAACTAAAGGCTCGAACGAACTATGGATTCAATTTAACCTCATTGGCGCGAAGGCTGCGGAGGCATGCGGAGGTTGACACATGATAATTCGGCTTATCGTTATCAGTTCGTTCGTCATACGTTGACCATAACTAGACATAAATTTAATTAATGAAGAGTTCATCATACGAAAGTGCCTATACCACTCAGACCAGTCAAGAAAAATGAACACGAAGCTCCTGTTCGTCGAATCGGTGGAGGTTCTGCGAAACACCTTGCCGCATTATCACACCTTGCTGGAGGCAGTCCTGGTGCTTTGGATAGTGTGGTTTATTTCTAAGAGACGAAGTGGCAGCCACGATTCGGTACCCTCGGAAGAGCTAGTTGAGAAAAAATTAGCGGAATGGCGGCCGGAGTCTCTCGTAACGGAATCACCGCAAGATCATCCTTTGCTGAGTCCCAGACGCGTCACCTCCAAAGTCGGAAAATGGGTGACGGTCGACGGCAAGAATTGCCTCAACTTAGGTACGCATAACTACCTGGGTCTATGCGGTAACGCGGAGCTAACGGAAAAAGCGGTGGTGACTATAAACAAGTACGGCGTTGGATCGTGCGGACCACGAGGTTTCTATGGAACCGTCGACGTACATCTCGAACTGGAAGATCGTCTGGCCAAATTCATGGGCATGGAGGAAGCTATAATATATTCCTATGGGTTTGCCACTTTAGCATCCGCGATCCCAGCTTATTGCAAGCGTAAGGACTTGATATTCGTGGATGAGCAAGTAAATTTCGCCATACAGAAAGGGCTAGATGCGTCACGAGGAAATATCAGGTACTTTAAACACAACAATGTTCAGGATCTACATAATCTTTTGATGAAACAGAACGAAGTGGACAAAAAGAATCCCAAAAAGGCAGTGAAGATTAGACGCTTTCTGATTATAGAAGGTATTTATATGAACACGGGGAACATCTGTCTTCTACCAGAACTATTGGATCTTTGTAAAAAATACAAATTGAGAATCTTCATCGACGAGTCGATATCGTTCGGTACCATTGGTCCGAGTGGAAGAGGCGTTACTGAATACTACAACATTCCTAGAAACGAAATTGACATGATAATGGGTAAAAAAAATGTTACTAAAGTCAAATTTATTTCATTACTAGTCTGGCACAAATGCATGTATAATAATATAGATCTATATATTCTTTAGGCTCTTTAGAATGTGCTATAGGAACTATCGGAGGCTTTTGCGTGGGCACATCCTTCATCGTTGATCATCAACGTTTATCTGGTCTTGGCTATTGTTTCTCAGCGTCTCAGCCACCCCTCCTAGCAACTGCAGCTATCACTTCTTTGGACAAAATTGAAAATAATTTGGAAATATTTCAATCTTTGAGCAACAACACCTTATTGATGGATAATGGTCTGAAAGAAATTCCAATGTTGAAATGTACTAGTTCCCCAAAATCACCTTTGAAGCATGTATATTTAAAGGAGCAGAAAGATCGTGCCACCGAGGAAAAATTACTAACTGCAATCTCTAATAAATGTATAGAAAATAATTTAGCGATTATATTGCCTGCCTATTTAGAGGCGGAAAGAATTTTGCCTAGACCTAGTCTTAGACTTTGTATATCTGCTAGTCTGGATGACAATGATATCAAGTTTGCGATAAATACTTTGAAAAAATGTACAGAAGAAGTTTTGTTGCCTTTTTTATGACTGAAATAAAAGAATCTTAAAAAAGATTTAAAGATCCGTTGATCTTGTATACTAAAAATGTATATCTGATATTTACATAAATATCTTAGGCCATATCAACACAAGTTACACAGGTACCTTAAATCATAGTAAATACTCTTCTTTCTTTGTACAGTGTTAAAATAAAAATAAATGATGTAAAAATTACGACTATAAAGACTATGCTTGATTTACAAAATACATATGCCAAAAAAAAAATTTAATTCAACTTTGAAGACCTAACTCTAAAATCTAAATGTGTACAATACGATAAAAAAATAATGTTTATAACTAAATAAATTATAGTACTTTAATATTATAAAATAAATTTTTCTAAATTATTTAAATAATGAATAAGAAAAATTTGCGAAATTCAGTTCATATAATTAGGCCTGCATAATGCAACTGCAACAATTCATAATGTACGGAAAACACTTTATTGCAATTAGATACAGATGCGCGCTTATTAGTTGTCTCTAGTTTCAGGCTCATCGTCGTATGCCCCCATGATTCTTTCCATAATTTCCCACAACTTATCTCTCGCTAAATCTTTGCAGAAAACCTGTGGTAACAAAATAATTAACACACAAATCTACTGCCTCATGCAGACAAAACGCGGATATATATTGAACATCATGTACTCACGTTGAACCATGGCTGTTGATCACACTCGTCCATCAGAGGTACAACCACGCCATAAATTTGCAATGATAAATTGATGCAAGCTATCGCTATTAAATTCGGCGGATAGTCAAGGATAGCTGGGGAATGATGGAAATCTTGCAGCAGTGCCATGCTTGTTTTGGCGACCGGATACTTGGACCACTCCTCTTCGCCAAACCAGGCTTGTAATGATCGTAAGTAATGAAGCATATACTGTAACAAGACATAATATGATTATTCATGTGGTATCACACATATAAACGTTATGTATTCAGTTAACAATATTTGCAATACATTACTTTATGCGGATGCACAGGAGTGACTTGAAACTTGAGCATCCTCATGATGAGAAGTTCTGCTTGAACAATCGCATCTCTCATACTCCAATACTGATCTCCGAGATCAAGCGGTTGAGATCCTCTGTGAAGCGTGTTATAGGATACATTCATCACATCCCTTATCTTCAGTGTGTCATCCTTAACTTTACCAGCCAGATAAAGGCAAGTTGCAGCTATAAGCTGAAAACAATTTGTCATAAATTATTAAGAACAATATATATCGACAGTCTTGAAATAGTTACATTGTAATTAATTCTTACATAATGATCATATCCTTGTGCTGTAGATTCTTTAATAAATCTGTGATAAAGCGTCGCAGCAGTAGCTACTGTTAATGGATGAGTTTCTAATTTCAAACCTATAATTGTATGGACAAGCCTTTCATTAGAGACTACCTTATGATCTTGGTAATTTTTTAAGGCAAGACCGACAACTTTCCGATAACTTTCCATGATAAAATTATCGTTATAATTAACATACCGCATTCGAAGATAAATCGTGAAACAGTGAAGCTGTCACTGGACTTGGTATAATCGATTGTAATGCTTTTTTGTAATGTATTTCTTTTTTCACGCTGCATTGCGAGAACGTCGATCACGTCTTTCATCTTGGAGCTAAAAAGATATGGTATTATGTATTAAACATAAAAAAAAAGAATAGCGATATTCGATAAAACTTGCTATGGAAACAATAACAATAATAATATTAATAATAAACTTCAGCATGCAACTTACAAAGTGGATTTAACAGCGATTGTTAGAATTACAAGAACTTAGACGATAAAGTATTTTAATACCAAATGTGTAAAGAATTACATTGTGTTGCAAAAATATTACAAAGGTTTCGATCTGTCAAAAGTAAATTGGTGGTATAACCTTATGTCAGTGTCATCCAATGTGAACTCATTGTACCTGAGAGTCTCGGTGCCGCTTGGCTCTGAGGGATTCATCGCGGACACACTTGTCTTTGCAGAAAAAGGTCTTGTTTAAAAATCGTAAACGCGCTTAGCGAAAAAATCTAGTTTCCCTCTCATTCAGGTACAAGAGACGCAAACCAACACTGGATACGATACAAGTGGATACCTATGAGCCTCGATATATCGCCATTATGTTTTCAGTAAAATGTATTATGCCAGTCTTATCAACTCCGATTAAAGATCCAATCAGAGTCCTTCATTTCTTTCTTGGAAGGGAAATAAAGGATTATGATTGGTTCATTCTCTTATGCGTTATGCAAGAGTTTGTGCTCCGACCTTTATGATCTTTCTACAATGAGCTATTGGTCGATGACATAAGTGTCAGGCATAAGAATTGACCAATCATAGTCAAACGTGAGGAGAGTATTCAACTGTGATTGGTCAATTCCTGCGGCTTATGCAACCGTCATACGACGCATTGTAAAACAGGCTTAATAGCTTATTGTAGAATGGGCTTTAAGTTTGTTTGCATTTACGACAAACTGCGCAAACGTATTGGAGCACGTTGGAGCATGCGACACGAACGAACCTTTTATTAACACACTTTTTCCTCCCTCCTCTTTCCCTTTATTCAACCATCAGGCGTTTTTCGCGAGTCTGCGCACATCGATGCACTTATCTCGCCTTTCCCTCGCAACCAAACAATTGACGCATGGAAGAAGGGGCGCGAACGACTTATATAAGCGGACGTTGGCTTGTTGCATTCCGCGACACGTTGCGTGAGACGAGTTTACCATTACGTCGCCGTCGTCCGTCTCGTAGGTTATGTCGCGTTGACGGCATTGAGCAATCGCGCGCGCATCGAAATCCCGAAACTCGTGTTAAAATTTGCACCGTGAAATCGCGCGTGAATCAGTCCTGGCCCGCGACTCCAACCAACGAGCGAGAAGCATTCGAGCCGGTATTCATAGAATCGTACGATCCTTGCGTTTCGTCCTCCATTAGAGATCGCGTTGCACACTGTTGCACACCCTCGAGAGAGAAAGAGAGTCTCGTTTACTACGCAACGGGCGCGCCGCTTATCGCTAGTAGCAACGCCGGACGGAGAATCCTCATCTTTGTTTCCCCTGCCGGCGAACGTGACCGTGACGCGAGAAGGGAAGAAAAAAGGAGAGAGAAAGAAAAAAAAACGTGTCGAAATCGACGCGCGGAAAGTCCGCGACACATCGAAGAAGAGACGTAAATCGTGCGACGAGATGTCGGCCTCTCCCATCGCTAGACAGGCCACTCAGAGCCAGAGCATACCATCCAAGAGGATCGTCATCCACGATCCCAACCAGCTACCGGCGGACTACTCGTCCACCCCCGGGGGCACGCTCTACTCCACGACGCCGGGAGGTCAGTGTATCCGTCCCTCGCGTTTCCCGTCACGATGTTGTCCCTAACCTCGCTCTCGCGGATCCCGGGTTACTCCGAGCGGCTTTCCGTGGTCCCGCAGTTCGTTGCAAAGAGCGCGCATTTACGTTTAAGGGAAAGATCACGCTAAATAAAAACAATTACCGGCGAGCGACGGACGAGGCGAAGGAAAGATTTCTTGAAAAGTTCGTGAAAGATCGCGCACACCCGGGATTCGCACTCGCGCTCCCAAGGATCGAAGGAAAGATCGAAAATTCGCAATTTCCTCTCGATTTTGTCTCGATTTCACTTGTGAAGTCATGCGCGTCATCTCGGTGAACAAAATGAACATGCGCACGTGCGAAAGACGTCGTCAAGGCCATCGATATTTACGCGCGTGCGATCATATCTTTCTCTTTCGCACGCACGCACGCACGCACACACGCATATACACGCGCGCACGAGACTCGATAGCAACCAGACCCAGGCGGCGGCGTTACGTAATTGCGTGTTTCGGCGCGCGGGTTTGTTGATCGCCCGCCCGCGTGGAAAATATCTGCGACTTTTGCGTCGCACGCGAAATTATATCTCGCCGAAGTGGCCAGTTAATTATCAACTCGCGATAACGCGCAGCCTTGACGTTAATCCGTAACAGATATGCGGAGCGACACCCGACAGATCGTTAGTCAAAAATCTCTAATGACCCTTTGAGTGGCCTCTTCTTTGTGCAATCTGTTATTTATTGATTGTTGATATACGAGTAAACTCACATTCACGGTTGGATGGTAACTAGTTAAAAAGTTGATAACTTTTAACTTGAATTAGTTAATTTTAATCGATTTAATTTTTAACTTTAACTAGTTGCTTTTAAAAGCATAAACTTTAATTTATTAACTTTTTTCTCAAATTAAAAAATTATTTACGTAAAAAAATGATAAAAGAGAGATGCTTTTTCATATTAAAAAAAAAACACTCTTTATTTTATATAACAGAGAAATATTGTTTTTTTATGTAAAAAAGTATTTTTTTTATAATTTTAATAAAATATTAAGTGTGATGATTCATATTCTATTTGATTTGAGTAATCTAACTTTAAAAATGTAGGAATTTCTCTAATATGATTTCCAAAATTAACTTTTAATTTAACTTAATTTTTAACAAATTTTTTGTTTATACAACTTTTAACGTAATTATATTAATTTTATTAAACATTAACTTAATTTAGTTAAAAAAATATGTTAACTTACTCAACTCTGCTTACATATGTATTATTAATAAAGTCTTGTATAAAAAACTAACTACATATAGTAAAAAAGTACAAGGGATATTTTTATAAGTTTTACAAAGAAAACATTCTTAGCTATTTATTGATAATGAATATAATAAATTGTATATACAGAGTATCCTATTTTAATATGCTTAAATAACTTAAAAAAAACGCGTATCAAAAATAATGTTCCAAACAAAGGTTGTATTTCGTCTACAAAAAAATTGTGTCAATTTTCGGAAAAATTGATTTTACCATTATTTGTTACCCTTCAAACCGTAATTTTTGTGTGGAACATTTTTTTTCCTTTAAAACGCGTTGGGTTTTTTTTAAGCACATTTTTTAAAATAAGATATCCTGTATTTATATATATTCAATAAATTGCTAATTAATATTTATTTTGTAAAAATAAGGTTTAAAAAATATTCTGTACGGACTTTTTACACTCATTATATGTTACGTGTAAAGATAACAGTGTCAAGTAAATGTGAATTCACAAAATATAATACATGTTTTTTTTCCAATGTGTCACCACGTTAATTTTCTTAACTATCGCTTGGTAATAAACAATGTTGTACCCGGAGGAAATGAGTTAAATTTCAACAAAATGAAAAAGTGAAAAATTTTTTTTCTCTCAAGGAAAAAGTTATTATTTGTTAAAAGTAATAAAGGTAAAACTCCAAATGACAACGCACCGACAGATCTCCATCCTACTCTGTCTTGAAGGGTTAAACTTATTAAAGCTAAAGTTTAGATCGCCGGACACGACATTGAACGCACAATATGTCGAATACAGGCTCTACTTATTGCGTTTTTAGCGGACGATAGAAGGATAACTTATCGCGTTTATGTTTACACTTCTTCGTACGCGCGTCACTTCGATCGGGAGGAAGAGCGAAGAGAAGGCGAGCCATAAGCAAATCGGTTACGCAAAAAGAAAAAAAAAGGAAAAAAATGCGGAATAAAATTATGCTGGGTGTCTCGTCACTTCCTTCGACCTGCACATTCTTTCAATGTCAAGGCGACTTTTTCCACGCGCGCAATTGTTTGGAACGATGACTAACACCATTTTCAGTTATTAATCGCTGTTGATAAACAACTGCAGTTTATTTCGCAGATAATGTTTCAAGTAGAGACAAGTTTGCTCTTAAGATTTAATAAAATGTCATCTGATATTAAAAATGGAAAAAATTGCAAGAATGCGTTGTCATCAAATTTGCCATTTGGTCGGTGTTGTTTTTTCCATTTTAACTTGAAAAATCATCGAAGAAATCGAATAAGATTCAAAAATGATATATTTTTTTCGAATATCTCTTTATTCTCTGATAACTCTGATCTGTTTATCTCGCTTGTTCTTAACAAAGAGTTCGCAACGTTATAAGAGAGTTTTTTCTGATCTTTTTTTAAATCTATATTATCGCAATCTAAGCCATCCGATACGCATACGTTTAAGTATCCGTTTTTAATATTCTCGTTCGGATAAATCTCGTTCCTTCCGAAATCGATTTACATAACGAAAGTAGACGATCCTGGATAGAGACATTCTTAAATCTTCATATTTTAGAAGACATCGATAAGCAATTGCTTTTCTGATTTGTTTCTTGGTTTTCCCAAAAATCTCTCTGTCGTCAGTTCGAGTTGGAAATAACTGGATAAAAGTCATAAAAAAAATCTGGTCGAGATATAGATAATTCATGAACCACATGTGTGGCGATACAGTTGGCTGCTCTCTCGCTCTTCTCCCCCTCCCCTTTTTTTTTTTTACATGATCGCAAGTGAAACGCTATCGAGATTATCAGTACAAGTCCAGGTGAACCAGGTCGCGTGCACTCGGCACACGCGCTTTTGTTCCATGCCCCGCACTGTTTCCTGGGACGTTAAACAGTGGAGCGCCAAGGCCGAATTAATGCGTGCGTGCGTGCGTGCGCGCGATATATGCCTGAACGTCGTCCAATGGGTAATCGGTGACGCGTAATGTTTATCGCTCGCGCCACGCCAGCGCGGCGCGCAAAAAGTCACGGCGATCTGAAAAACAAGGGTAAACAGTGAGAAAATGGTCGGACCTTCGAGATAACTTTAGCCGCGACGGTGAGCGCGCATTCGTAAATCTCGCGTAACATCTCAGCACGTAAACAATGACGGTCGATAGGCGGCCGCCTCGCGGATGGACGCGTGGTATGGCCGCGGAATCGCCGCGCAAAATCGCAATGAATCCTGTCTTTATTATCGTTGTTTATATTTAGGTTTAGGTTTAGGTTTAGGTTGGCAAATTTGGCTGAATAGAAGAGAAAGACATTTGTGATCGTAGAAAGTTGATTGTACACTCACGTGGTTTCTCCCTATAAACGCAACAATATTCCTAGAATATTATACGAATGTTATTAAAAAATTAAAATATTAAAATATTCCGAAAATATATTATAGAAATATTGTATTAATGTTATATGACCGCTGTATATAATATTCGTAGGATATTATTTCAATGTTCATAGAATATTATGAAAATGTTCTACGGATATTACTTTTGTTAAAAAATTAATGTAAATTACTATGCATAAAATATTTGTAAACTTTATAATTATTACATTTAAAATTATAATATTCCTGATAATTTAAAATATTAAAGTAAATAATATTATTTACTTCTCCTATAATATTCATACAATATTATCGGAAATGGATATATAACTCACTTTTTATTGACATTAAACAAAATTTTAGCAATATTATTTAATATTAAATAATATTGTAGCGCCTTTTATAGGACTGATCTATAGTTTAGTTACTTAACATTTTTTTTTAACATATACAACCTTCCTCTCTGTATATTTACGCTGCGCGTGTTGCTGAAAGAGAATTTTGCGAAATAAATGTTTAAGCTTCCTCTTTAAGACAGCACGACTTTATCTTGTACTAAAATAAAAACAGAATAGAACAATGCAGAAGAAATATAAAAAGACTTTTGTTAAGACGCGGATTAAAACGTACGTGACTTACACAAAGAAATTCTAACGTCTCTTCGTCGACTTTGTTTCGCGCGTATCTCCGTAGCTCTTTGTGATTATGTTTTGGCATCCTCGCCGACCCTTACACTCCTTTCAAGTTAGGTAGGTGTCCAATGTACAGAAATACACTTGTATAAATAGGCAGTGCGCGCCGCTTTTCGTATAACTGTCGAGCCATTGTGTCGTTTTGGCGTATCATCGTCGTTCCGCCGAATTTATCTTGAAAATCGGTTCATTGTACCAATCTGTTTCAAATCCAAATTATTCTGTTACCGATCTTACTCGCATTCATCGAAATTTTTCCTTCTTCCGAATCTTAATTAGCAAAAATTACGATTATGTCGAATTTGCGATAAAACCAACTCAACTTTATCCAATGGTTATCGTGGCCTTATCAGATATTTTTTATCATGAGAAGTGCGTATGTAAGTTGTACATAACGATACAAATCGATACAAATCGGATACGTTAAGTTTCTTTTTGTCACATATGCCTCTACTCGTTTTCTTGGTCAACTTAACATTCATGAATATTTTCATATATAATGAAAATTTAACACATACCCAAGCGAAGTGTAGCTTCATTATAATTACAGATTCCACGAATAATTAAATCTTTGCATTCTCTGCGCAGGTACTCGCATCGTATACGAACGTGCGTTTCTGATGAACCTGCGGAATTCGCCGATATCGCGAACGCCACCGCGAAATACGATGACCATACCGTCGGAATTGCTGAAGGGCAACACGCCGGCCATCACGAAAGATCCCGCCAAAATTATTAATAAAGGTCAGTGCGCTTTATATTTCTAAAATCTATTCCTCTCACGTAGCTCCTGCTTTTCCCTAATAAAAAATATAGAATGATCAGTGCGTTATTCAGAAAATATATATTCTATGTTAATGATTCTACAATAATACGTTAAAGAATAATGCGTTTTCTCACGTTTGCGTGACGTATTACAGACTCTCTGGTGATCGAGGAATCTGCGGAGCAGTTCGAGATGGATATGTGAGACAAATACACCGTGCTGTCGTTCACAACGATCGAAATGTGTTTGTAGCCATGCTCGAGAGTATTGTCGATCAGTCCGATGACAATCGCACGGAGTAATATGGCTGACACGCTTTAATTCTGTGCCTTTTTACCAGTGGTCTTATTAAGAATTATAAATCTTTAAAAGATTTTTTTCTTGACGGAAGGCCATATTCTTATTCATATGTATTGTATACAAATCATTTAATTCTTGACGCTAGTTATCAACCAGCGTAATACGTATATTTACATATAAAGAACGACCGTGGATGTCAAGGTGCTCATGTCCGCGTGCGACATTAGCGATTTGTCTTCCTTTTAAAAATGGCTAACGCGTTGATTTTTAACGTGTTTCGTAAGGAACTTGTATCTATAAATAAATGATACATGTTTTATACATATACAAATTTTACTGTTATTATTTTGTACATCGCGTATAACAATATTTAAGTACATAAAATATGAAAATTGAGCAATGAAAAGTATCGTAACTGCATTCTTGAGCAAAAATATCTTGTGTCAGTTTAAGATCGACCAAGTCGTATATGTAAACATTGTACATATATAATAAGAAAATTGTGTAGTAAAATAAAGCTTCGTATAGTTTTGTTAATTATACATTTTTATAAAATTTTATATTCGTGTTATAATATAAAAAAACTGTCGATATTCTTCGAAAAAATGTTAATCTAAAAAAACATGTAGCTGCAGTCACAGTACTTTTCACCAGTATCTCAAAAATCTGTTAGAAAAATTAACTTAAAATCCGAGAGCAAGTAAAAAAATTTATATATATGTGTGTGTGTGTGTGTGTGTGTATGTATGTAGAAACAAAAAGAGAATATTATATATACGTGTTTTAAAACAACATAACAATTAAACATAATTATTAAAATGTATACTTGAACGCTATGTATGTTTTCATAATAATAAATTCAATCAGTTGTGCTAAAGAATTTATTTATAAATAATATATAATTAAAACGTTATACATAAAATTAGCTTTGTAAACACTACAATTCTTTGGCAAAGTAGGATATTTCATCAAACGCAATGCTTATATTGGTTTTGTATTACAGATAAATTTTAAATAAATTCATGTCTTAACAAAATATATAAATACAAAATAGTACGAATAATCGTATCAAAGTAGCGCAGTATCAAGTATACATTTATATAAAATTTAGTAAAGGACACATACATGTCGTTTAATCTCTTTCAGTACTTATGCAGATTTCTTTATTTTGGATATCCTTTCTAATATTATTTTTGCAACATTAACTTTATCACCATTTGCGTCGTAATCGTTGTAATAAATTAATTCACATAAATCCCTGGTTTCTGGGTTGCTTTGCAAAGTTTCTAGTAGTTTTGTATAAAACCTCTCGATAATCTTACTTTTATATCGTTTGTACACAGAGGATTCTGGATGATTGTGTTGCAGTACTTCGTGGTACGTTAACAAAGGTGACGCACCTTCCACCACCGCGTAAACTGGATCATTACCTGAATTTCTTCCATCAAGATATATCTTGTAAGCACTGTTAAGATATATTCTGCCTATATTGCCAGCTCGGTTGCGTTCTTCCTCTTCCAGATTGCTGGTGCTCTCCATCCATTGATATGACGCCTCCTTTAAGTCTGGTGGAATATATCCTGACGACGGTATTAATAAAAACAGCTTGTGTACTGGGAATGTAATGTTATGATTAGCCTCAAAGGTCTCGATTTTCTCAATTATTCCCTTCCTGCCGGTTTCAGTAGAGGGTAAAATCAATCTTAGGTAGCCATAGTAGAAACTGTACGCCATACCCGTGCCATAATCCAGACCCTTCATAACACTGAGATCAGAAAGCGATCTCTTCTCCCAGTCAGCCAGATTGCATATTCTGGTGAGCAGGCAGAAGGAAAATATCATCATTGACAATCCTACCTCAGGCCCAAAGTCCCAGACGTAATTCAATGGGCATGTGCGGATGGTGATGCTGAGGCAGAAGCATAGCAGTGTGCTGATGACAAAAATTGTTACCGACGCGGTATTGAGGGTGAAATAATCTTTTGCCATCGACCAAAAGCTCTCTCTGGATTGCTGGTCCACGTCCGTGATCGAGATCACTGTCTGGCATAGACGCAATATCAGGTCGCAGATCAGGAAGGCCTCGACGAAGACAGACGTGACGAAGGTGACGGCGATCACCGATGCCATTGCTCGGTCCTTCATTGCCTTGTATGCGGCATAGATGAAAAGGACGAGGAGAATGACACTGTACGCCAGGTAGATTTTCAACTTGCTGTCAGTTGATGAATATTTGTTCTCCATCCTCGTCAAAACTTGCAGTTATTGAGTTTCCTTTAGTTTTACACCCTGACCTTTAGAGAAAAGAAGGAATCAGACCACGACGATTTCAATCTGAAGACTTTGAAGGCGGCAATTGTGAGGACTAATTGTGCGTCTTCAAAGAATCTTCTTTCTTTAACTTAAACAGCTCTTTTCAATCTCTCAGCCGACTAGGTATAATAGTTACCGAGATGAATCCGGTCTTCCGCCAGTCCGTCGATCCAGTCGCCAACTGAACGACTCGATCCTCTTCAATCACGAGAGAAAAATCGCCGTGCTGATAGACTTCGTCGAACTGTCGCGTGAAGTGACACACCCGTCCTTCTCTTCCACGAATTCTATAAGCGATATATATATATAATGCATATCAAAATATGAGGGGAAGTGTTTAAAAGTTTATCCAGTTATATGTATGTGTGTGTGTGTGTGTAAATAACTTGCATAAAAGTCGACCAATCAAGCGTCGACCAACCAGCGTTACGCCGCCGTACACTTCATGCTGAACGCGTGCAGTTGTTCGGTCGCTTTTTTTGTTATGTATGCATATATGTTGCAGCGGTTGCAGCTTAATGATTACGGATCCGATCAACCGAGCGAAGTTTTTCCGTGTTGCATAATTAGCGAACACGAGGAATAAATAGCGTTATGTCGCGTATTATTGTAAATATTCGCAGTTGGCGAACGGTACAATTTTCTTTTTTTAACTGAAGAACGTTTGTATAATTTATATTCATATTAATCTATCAATTCATTCATCCTAATGTGTATTATTTATTTATAAACAATTTACGTGACCAGCTTCATTCTCCGTGTGCTTGCGATCGAAAGTCATTAATACTGGCATCTCACTTCGTTTTTCAATATTTTTTAAATAAAGACTAAAAATAATTAACTTTGAAAACATTACAAATTAGAAAGTGTCTTCTACCAGATGGTGCAACAATTTTTATATTATTTTGTATTTTGTAATCATTAATATTTGCAACGTGATCCAAGAGCGAGAAATTGGATCCCAAAACTGCAGGCAACCCAAAGCCCAGACAGCAATGATAAAATTTAGACATAGGCCGGTATTCATAGTCGATTCTTATTTCAAGATCGTCTTAAGTAACGTCTTAAGATGCTATACGACTCTCTGATTGGTTGATGCCATCTTAAGATGATACTTAAGATGATCTTAAATATAAGAATCGACTATGAATACCGGCCATAGTCTCTGTTGGAGGAGATAAATTAATGTGAAATAAATTGATAAACAAAGTAATAAAATATGTTTCTATATTAAACAAAAAAAATTTATAAAATTAAAAATTGAAACTTAAAATTGCTGTGCATCATAAACGAAAAAGTGCACCGATACGATGCGCGGAGAAGTGCACTGGTTCTAAGAACAGACCATAGGTCTGGTAAAGCCCGTATCAGACTACGCATTGAAGATTGAAGATTAAAGATTGAGCTTTGGCCAATCAAAATAAAAAGAGTTAAAATTTGCTTGTTTTGATTGGTCAAATTTCAATCTTTAATTTTCAATCTCAATCTTCAATGCGTAGTCTGATACGAGCTTAACCTCACTTATAGTAACCTTAACCTTCAATGTCGCACCGATCAGTACAATCCAAAGATTAATGCTTCTTTTCGTAAATTTAGATACTTTACCTCGATTATGTAAGTCAACACACATATTTCTTAAAGTTTGAGTGGATTTTGAAGAGTTCATATCAACTTCCAGAAATACAATTACCTTCGCCTTTATGCGTCTTTTCTTTGCTTTCACACTGCCAATTGTCACTTTTCCGCGATGCTGATCGGTTCTTTTGTTGCGCTAACTTCGTGAGCGGCTATCGTCAGAGTTAGCACATATCAATTTGTAGAAATGTGCATTAATAGAAAGTTCTTATTACAATGCAATTTATCTTCCAAAAGTAAACAATCAACCTTAATAGCACGCGCATCTGTATTATAGTATCTAATATATAGGAAAAAATTGTGAATGTATAAATTATGGGTATTTCTTTATCTAAACAGATGTTTTTATCAGTATTAATATATGCAACGTAATAGTTTTCAAGAAATGCGAGAATGCCGTTGAATGCAGCTTTGCAAAGCCATGCCAGTATTGACAACTTTCCTCTACGATTGAAATAAAATTATATATTCCGCGAACGCCGATTTAAAAGGATTGAATATAAATCACAAATGAAATATATGCTTTATTGGCTCGAACAAATTTTAGAATTAAACATTCCGTTTCTAAACTATATCTGATTGAGCAAATTCAATATCTAGCATATACTATTGTCTTCTAGCTTTAAAGCCTTTAGGTTAGCCATATCCTTAATGTTTAGAAAACATTAAATATTGTCGTACCAAATAGAGTAAATATATCGAGCGTCAGCGCGTTTTAACGTTGCTTTACCGAGGTCAAGGAGGATGATCTACCGCGCAATTTCTCGGTTCGCGGAGCAGCGGAAAAAATGCGAGTACAGCGACTGACGATTCGCGTCCGACAACGCGACCAGAGAATCGCGAACTGTCGCTCTCGAATTCTCGAGCGCTCGTTTTTGGCGGGAAAGCCGGTTTCTTATCTCTGGAGGAAAGCGCGGACGAGACAAAGGCGCGCCGCATCCCCGTTTCATGTCTGCGCCCTTCCGCGTCTCGCACCTGTCGACGAACTCGTCGCGATTTCGTGATCGCGAGGCTGCGCGAGGTTGCGCGAGGTTGCGCGAGGAAACCCGTAAACCTACCGTAACGGTTCTCGGGCGCAGCTGCCTCGAGCCGAGAGTCTTGAGAGTCTTCTCCGAGGAAGGAAGCCCCCCCCTCTCTCTCTCTCTCTCTCTCTCTCTCTCTCTCTCTCTCTCTCTCTCTCTTTCACACACCCTGCGCTTGATAACGCGCGCGTTAAGAAATGGGAGAGAAAGAGAAAGGGAGAGAGGAAGAGTGAGAAAGGGTTAGCGACGCTGGCGGACGATAGGCGGGAGGGAGCGGGAGTGGTGGGGAGAGCGAAGCGCGACGCGTGTTGTTGCCAGGTCGCGCGGAGCGCTGCTAACGCGAGCGAAACGAGTCGATGGACCGACCGCAGCACGGTCGGGAGACATCTACGATCGATAAAGGCTCGTAGAGAGAGAGCCCGAAATCGTGAGAGCTCGTCGCGCCGCGCGACGGAAAATCGTAAGAGAGAGAGAGAGAGAGAGAGAAATCGACCGGCGAGCGATCGGCACGCTTGAACGAGAGACAACGAACATCTTGCCATCTTTCGCATCGCAGGCGGGACAACAACGACGACGCCGACGACGACGAAGCGACGGCGGCGGTGGCGGCGGCGGCGGCGGTCTTAGTGGCATCAGCGGCAACGACGACGACGACGACGGCGGCGACGACGGCGGTGGTGGTGGTAGTAGTAGTGACAGTGTTGGTAGTGCGCGACGCCGCGCGATTAATACAATCGGCAGGTGATTTCTCGTCGCTGATTAAAGCGCCATGTCCCGCGATGGACCAATCAGCTGCTTGGTAAACCGCCGTGAGACCTCGAGTCTGTCCACAAACGAATGACAACAAAAGAGACTGATAGAAGTCGCGCGCGCGAGAGAGCGAGCGAGCCCGAGTTTTTTCGCACGCGAGAGTGTGTTACCCCCGCGCGCAGCCGAGGAGGCAGCCCAGTGTCTATATCCGCCGCCGCGGCCGCTTTTTTTCCGTTTACCCCCCGTAGCGCGCCGCGAGTAAAACGTCGCTTAGCCTGTGCGTGGTGGTGAAAGGTGCCGTGAGGAATATGAAGAGGAGAAATGTCGAGTGCGGTAAGCTTCGGAGGCCCTTGAAACGCAACAAGCTCACCGAGGGGATCTACGGAAGGTAAATTCTCACGCCGCCATATGCGTACGCGGTATGCGTGCACCTACGTCGGGGAATGGCCGTCTCTCCTCCGTAATCAAAAAAACGTAACCAAAACCCTCCCCCTCTCCCTCTCCCCGCGCTCCCCTCTACTCCTCCCCTCGCCTCTTCGCACGGGAAGACGCGAGTGTTACGGGTCGCGACGATGACAAACAACAACGACGACGATGATGATGGTGATGATGATGATGATGATGATGATGATAATGATAATGATAATGATAATAATAATAATAATAATAATAATAATAATAATAATAATAATAATAATAATAATGATGATGATGATGTTGACGACGACGACGACGATGATGATGATGATGATGATGACAATGACGGCGGCGGTAGCGGCAGCGACGACGATGACGACGACACGACGACGACGACGATGACGCCGCCGCCGCTGCCGCTGCCGCCAAGCATCCGCGATGCCGAGCATCCGCGAATCGATGCCGTTCTCATCTCGCTTGACATTTATCTCCAAATTGGACGTTTTCCGAGCCGTCCGTGTCTCCATTGCGTTCCTCCCGGGCTTTCCTCTCTCTCTCTCTCTCTCTCTCTCTCTCTCTCTCTCTCTCTCTCTCTCTTTCTCTCTCTCTCTCTCTCTCTCTCTCTCATCCTGCGTTCCGAACGTCCCTTTGCGTGTGCGTATGCAGCATCCCGTGTTGCTCCAATGACTTCATGCGCTGTGTACGATATATTCGCGGGCACCGCGCGGAGTAAAACGGAGTAAAACAAATGCGATAGCCGATGGGTTTTTTCCGTCCCGTTTCCTTTTTTCCATTCCAAGAGCACGAGATCTTGGCGTTATGTAAGCTCTCAGGGAGTTTTCGATAATGCCGACTCGAATCGCGTATCTCACGGTCCAAACACATTTATCTAATATTTTGAAAGAAAAAGTATGGATGGCCTCACTAAGGCCAACACAATGTGAACGTGTCAAGTATGCAAATGTAGCAGTAGTTGTGAAACGTAAACCAGCAAGTGGCAAATGTTAACGTACATTGAAATTGCTATGTTTATTTCAGTACCTTGCTTTATCTCAAGTTTCTTCTACTATGGGCCATGGTGATTCTGGCAGACTTCATTTTGGAATTCCGTTTTGAATTTTTGTGGCCATTCTGGCTACTCCTCCGAAGCGTTTACGATTCCTTTAAATATCAAGGCTTGGTAAGTGTCAGCGTGTTACATAGTTGTTCACGTCGCGCAATTTGACATTATCACGTAAAAATTATACTCATCTTCTATTACTCTCTCTTTTAGGCCTTCTCTGTATTTTTTATTTGTATTGCACTTACATCAGACATGATTTGCTTCTTTTTCATCCCTGTGCATTGGCTGTTTTTTGCTGCCAGCACTTACGTTTGGGTGCAATACGTTTGGCACACAGGTATGTGAGAAACATTTATTTGAATATAGAAATTTATTAGAAATCTGGAAAAGTGTGTAATATATCTAACAAAATATAATTTATATATTTTTTATATTGATATAGTTTTCCATGCTTATGAGAACTAGAACACTACTTGTAGGAACTCTTTTCAATGGATACGAAAAAGTAATCGAGCATTTATATTTTACAGATAAGGGAGTGTGTCTACCAACTGTGATGCTGTGGCTACTATTTCTATATATAGAAGCAGCAGTGCGGTTGCGTGACTTACGTCATATGCCATTTCACCTAGACCTCTGTCGGCCGTTTGCAGCACATTGGTAATAGTTTTATCTTCAATTTGCAGATAAATTTATCAAAATGTTATCAGAGTGTTTATTATTGAGAGAAATCATGAATTCTCAGGAAATTTGTTTACACGTGAAAGTTATGGATTTTCAAGGGATTTTATTGGAATTCAGAGAAATTTTTGGAATTTTACTTGTAAATTGAAACTTTATCTCCTTTTCTTACAAAATTGATTTTGTCATTTTTTTAATGTAAAATTAGCAATAAATATGAGACACATTTGTATAGATTCTCTTATGATTTGCGAGTTTTTATTTAAAAAAGTAGTGACGATAGAATACATTGTTTTAAATTAGCGTTTAATCAACTTTTGAATTCTATACTTTTGGCAAGCTAGATGTTATTTAGTTTATATTATTTCTTTTTAGTACTATCTTAATTTTATTCAAAACTTAAGTAGTAATTCTTTGTGATTGCATGATTAAGAAACATTAAAAGTAAAATAATAAAATAAATTTATTTTAGTTGCATTAAAAAATTCTTTAATTTTACCTGAAATTTCGAGTTACAATTCCTGGAATATTTGAAAATTTTTACACAATTTAAGTAAACATCCTAATTATGCTTTATATATCTATTAGAATAAGTCATTGATGTTCACATTTACTCCAAGTAAATTTTTCTATAATATGTATTTTCAGCATTGGCTATCCTGTAGTTACATTGGGCTTCGGTTTCAAGAGCTATGTAGGCTACAGAATGAGGCAGGTTAGTCTTCAACAATCTTACACTGATTTATTAATAAATATTAAAATTAATAAAATACCTATGCTTTTCTTTATTCAAGGCGCTCATGATGTATAATATTAATGTATCTTGATTCATTTTTGCTCATGACAGAGAAAACAGAAAGATGTGGCAAAAGAGAACGAGTTCTACCTACAATTACTGCAGCAAGCACTGCCTCTAGAGCAACAAGCTATGTCAATGCAGCAAATCCAACCGCAAGTGCAGCCACAGACGCCGCAGGTTACTGCTACGTCATTAGAACAACATGTCAAAACTCAAGCACACAAATTGAGTCCACAATATAATCCAAGCCCTGAAAAAAGCAGAGGTAGCTTGTATATATTATCAATCACTATTTTGAGTGAAAATACGTACGTTCTCGTAATTATCTGAGATTATACATATTTTAATGTGTTTTTGCACGTTCTTTCAGAGGGCAATAACAATTCCATAGAAACGAACGTACAAAATGGCGGGGTACACAATAGTAGCCAAGTCACATCACAAGCACAGAGTGCTACTACCAAGAGTACTCATAGAAAATCCTTAGACAAGAGTGAAAAGCAGGAAGAGCAACATAATAAACACAATGTATCAAATAATTCACCATCGGACAAAAGTGACAAGAGATTTATACACAGTAATGGAAGTACAGTTTCGCACAGTGACATACAACTCATCGAGAGGGTGGGGTATGGTCGATTTCATATTGAAAAGTACATCTTTTTTTAACTACATTTTAACCTAATGTAAGATACTTATTGGCACACAATTTCTTTAAAACAGATCTGTAAATGATTTTGACATAAATGAGGTAGAAAAGGACAAATCTATCAAGGGTTGCGGACACACTACGATAAAATCGCAAACAAACGGTTCGGTAACGGGAAAATGGAATAACATGAAAGAAAGTCGAGATTCATCATCGACTACCAATGCCCAACGGGAACGTAAAACTCGGCAAGTTAAAAATACGAGTGATCCTACAGCAGAGCAACAGAAACAGCAAGATGATTATTACCAAAGGTATATCATACGAGAGGAATTTTTTCTTATAAACACTTTCTTATATCATAAGTTGCTATAGAAATTATGCTAATCCCACATGTTTTCAAAGGCACAGATTGAAACTCTAATGACAAATCTGGTATATTGTATTTCACATTTAGATATCGAATCCTATACCACCTTGTATTCCACTAGTAGGCTTCCTATCAGTTTCTTCAGCATGTGATTTGTCGTTGAAATAGGTTACTGGTGTGTCGCAGGCTCGAGGCAGATATAAAACGTTTGAAATCAGACTTGCAGTCAAGTCGGCAGTTGGAACAAGAATTACGATCGCAAATCAATGTTTTGCTCAACGGAGAGCGACAAGCTAAGGGTGATATTCAACAACTTCAACATGATAACGACCAATTGCAAAGCAAGTAAGTGTACCTGGATTATTATAATTATGAATTTATACTTTATTTTAATACTTGTAAAAAAAAGAACCTAGTATCTGAACATATTTTTTATACTTGTAGATTTAAAATTTTATAAAAAAACTATGATGTATTTATTATAAATCTAATTATTATTATTTTTTATTTTGTTAAATATATAAGTAATATTTGGGTATCATAAAAAAATTATGTTTTTGTTTAGTAAATATCTCGACAAGATGTATACACCTATTTATATAAATTACACAGGTTTGCGAAATTAAGGATGTTAAAAGCTGTTTAAAAATTACAAGTGATTTCTTACATAATTTTATGCGACAAAATTACCATTTAGTAGAATATACAAAAAATTTATTAATCCTTCTTATTTTTAAAAATTACATTAAAAAAATACAACACATGTGAACACAAGTAAAAATTCCATAATTATAAATTAATAATTTACATTTATGACATTTATAATCTTTCTTCAAAAAAACTTCTCAAATGTTGGAAATTTGTTGTTTACATTTTTATACAACAAAAAATTTTTGTCAATGTATAAATTTTTTTATAGAATGCATTATTTTGATAATTATATATATATATATATATATATATATATATATGTGTGTGTGTGTGTGTGTGTGTGTGTGTGTGTGTGTGTGTGTGTGTGTGTGTGTGTGTGTGTGTGTGTGTGTGTGTGTGTGTGTGTCATAGGCAAATAGCAATTTTAGGAAAATAGTAACTGACTAGGCAAACAGCATTTGCCTGCTCAAATAGCTTAGAATTAAAAACACAAAAATTATGTAATTTATTTTAACTTAACCTAACCAGGTAAATGTTATTTGCCTAGTTTGTTACTATTTTCCGAAAATTGCTAATTGCCTGCGATACGCACACACACACACATATATATAATTATATATTTTTTTTATTTTGAATTCTAATAAATGTAAAAAGGGAAAGAGAGAGAGATAAAATTTTTACTTTTTTTAGTAAAATTTGACAAATTTTATAACAAAAATTTTGTAACGTTCTAGATTACATGGTTTAGTGACAGCACGTCAAATGGATAAGCAAACAATGACATCGTTGGAAAAACGAATTGCAGAAGAGCGAAAACAACGCACTGCATGCGAAGCGTCCTTGCTCTCCGAACGAAGAGCACGACGAGCTGCCGAAGAGGCACGTTCCGCGATTCCGCCACCTCCTCCTCCTCTTATTAGGCAAGAATGCACTGACACATGTAAAAGCCGAAGATCTCAAATGGAACAGGATCTTAAAAATCTGCGCAGAGAACTTAAGTTGAAAGAGGAAAGGTAAGAAGCACAAATACATAGACTACATTTTAAATAATTTAAAATGAATAAATAGCACAAATTGGTATATTATTGCACATTTATTCAGATGTAATGCATTGGAAAATGACGCGGTGCGTTGTAAAGAAAATCACAGAGAGTGTGAAATTTTACTCCCTGCACTCAATGCGCTACAAGATAAAAACGCACATTTGGAAAACAGCTTGAGTGCAGAAACACGTATAAAACTTGATCTTTTTTCGGCACTCGGCGAGGTTAAGCGGCAATTAGAAATCCGAGAAGGTAGGTAATAGCAATTAAAATAACGCTTTATTCGCGTGTTATTAATTTTATATTACTTTTTAAAAAAATATATTCATATTTTTCAAAAATATGAATTCAAAAAATATATCATTTTCTTAATATTTTATAGTATGAATCAAAGAGAATGTAAAAATTTATTCAAGAAAATAGAAGTCGTATATTATACTTCACATTGTTATTACCCCGGTAATATATGTATCGTATTATTTTTTGTTAAATCAGGCTTAATCAGATCTCAAGAGAAAGAAATTGAGATGTTGAAAACAAAAATAGCGCAAGATTTAGCTGTGATGCCACAAGACACATTTGGTCCAGCGCCAACCTGTGCGACGTCCAAGCTTCGTTTAAATAGTGAAGTGAGAGTACCAGGAACAAAAATACGTTCGAATGAAAGTCCCTGTCCCGGGTGTACCGTGTCGAATTTGGATCCGAATGCGACAGCATACACACCTAAAAGTTCCCTTGTAGCGTCGACTGAAGCTTAAGGAACTGGAATTTTCTCTCATCTCAGAAACCCAATAGTAAGATACATCAACTACAAAAAAATGTTTCAAGTTTCTCCGTGGAAATATTGTCATTCAGTTCGCAAGTATGCAAAAATATGGAATATATATCGATATTAGCTACACTGAATCTTTTCCGCATCCGTCTTCATTAAGACAAGACATATTTTTTTATTATACACGGATCCTCCCACAATATAAAAGAAATCTGGAAGTCTTCCATGAGAAACTTCGTGAAACATGTTTTGTATCGTGTCTTGTCGTTTCAAAAAGGAATGGAACCGTTGACATTACTTATGATCACGTGACGCGGCACTGGTTTCTAGAATCTCAAGGAAATCCAGTGACAGTCTTAATTTGTAACATCTATGCTGTAGGTTGATCTTATGGATATATAACAATTTCTAAACGACGATTAAATCATAATTATCCTCTTTGTACGTGTATAAATATCGATAATAATGCCTAACAATTAGTAAAAAAATCAATATATCCGATCGTTGGTTTATATATAAAAATAAAAGGTTTTATATCATACAAGTAATACTTTGAAAAATTTATCTTATATATTTGTCATATGTTTAACGTTATGATATAGATTTTTTGATATATATATTTTTTAATTCAGACTACTCTGATTTGTATGTTTCAAATCGATCTTTATGTAAGGCAGCAGAAAAATAACAAATTTTACTAACAAAGTTACAATGAAAGAAAAATTGGAAAAGTTAATATCCGTATTATGATCTTCCTGCAGTATATGCCTAAATATACGAAGACTTGTCAAAGATGTCATTCTTATTCAAGTCGTATAACTGAAGCTAGTCCATCATACAAAACTATTTAAATATCATTGGCGTATTGAGCCATTTTATGTTATGCGATCATCTTGCAGAAATAGCCATTGACAACATAGAAAGAAGTATATGAGCATTATCCAAGAAGGATCAAAGTAAATGTCACGACGCTAAATTTTGTTTTAGATAATCGTAATGTTCGTACGATGATACTCTCACATACACACATGCGCGTATTTGTATGCTTTTAAATTTTCATACTTTTAGTTTATAATAATTTTGTTTTATGTATTGGCTTTCAAAACGGTATGAAGTAGCCATTGCATTTTTCATATGAGTAAAAGAAATGTGTGATGTGATAACGATTGATTCGTAAAACTCGTTGCTAATAAAAAGATGTAATGGTTAACTTGATCTAATTAAAAAGGAAACTTGGCATTCATATGCATGATCATGCTGGAATATGAGATTTATGTAATGCCATATGTTTGATAAAAAAAAAGAGAAGTTTAAATGCAAGATAATAATTTTATTACGAGTACAAAGATGGAAAAAAAGTTATTTTCATATTAAGATTGCTTTATTTAAATAAGAGGAATATTTATTTCATTATTTAGCATTGAGAAAGTTGATGAAATTACATTGTGACTAGATATAAATATGGATAAAGTTTTTTTTTCTTATTTGACGTCCATTAATATAATATCATAGTTAAAAGTTGTGTTTCTTTTTTTTATTATTATTCTTAACAAATACATCTGTATACAATATGTGTATATATATATATATATATATATATATATCTGTGTGTATATACACACACATAGCATACATATGTATTTATATGTATATACAATATAAATACATACGTATACATATACATATTTGTATACTAATTATTACATAACTTTGACAAATTATGACCATTGAAGGTATGGTACATAATACGGTTTATATGAGAGATCTGTTTACTCTTATAAAAGTATACTTATTTGTATATGGTGTATTTAATAATTTTAAATATTCTCGAAAATGGTGCGATCTCTCTGTAAGTCTATTGATTACTAATTACGCTTGATTTGAGTGGGGATTATATGCTATTTCGATTTCTGTAGATTTATATACCTTCCCCTTGAAAATTGATAAAAATTGTTGTTTTATTTTAATTGGCTCACGTGGAGTATTTGAAAAAGTTGTTTACAGGCATACGCGATGGTATTATGAATAATTAATAATGATCAAAGTGTGTGTATGTGTGTATGTGTGTGTGTGTGTGTGTGTGTGTGTGTGTGTGTGCGTGCGTGCGTGCGTGCGTGCATGTATGTGTGTGTATGTGGAATTGATTGAATAATTAATCGACGCATTAATAAAGTTGGCGTTTTTATTCTATCCGCAAGAAAGCCAGTACTTGCTTCATTGCGTTGCAAATATTGTGTAAACTTGTTAACTATTACAAGGTCATTCTTCCATAATTGTACATACAAAGCACTGTCATGACAATTTACTTATGGACACTAGTAGTGGATCATGACCAACTAGTCAAGCGAAGGAGGACGTCCTACACAAGCACAAATATTTATTAGGTATCCAACATTCAAAGTTTTTGCCTTCTGTGAAAAGAAGAATACAGAGAATCCTTTCACTTTACTATTTACACTTTAGTATTCGGACTCATTGGAGAATGTGACAATTGTGATGAGTCCATGTTTTCCGGATGATCCACATAAAGGACGACGTTGTAAAGGCTTTCCTGCACAATGTATATTATTAAATTTTGAATTTGTCTTCAAAAGAACAGTGCTAGTTTGTTACTTATAAGAAAGTTACATAGAAGTTTTCTAATTTGCATACGTTAGTAACGTGCATATCGTGTATTCATGTACATCAGTGCATGAAATATAACTCCGATGGTTGCTAGTTTATTTGGAAAAAGAAATGGTGTGAACCGTATATGCACATTTCTATTTCCAAATTGTTGTCCCAGTGTCAAAGATATTACTTACCTTTGATCTTGCGAAAAAACTCGTTGATAAGTTTTGGTTAAGATATGCGTTTGCTTACATTTGTTGTACACAGATAATGTCGCAAAAACATTGTAAATATTTACCAGAAAGGAGCTTTGATACCGCCTCGTAAATGCATCGGTGTAATTGTTTGGGGCACTTGCGTGACATAGTTCATTTTTCTACAAAAGTTACTTTAATTTACGTTACGATTATCGGAATATTTATCTATTTCATTGGACAACGGAAATTTAAATGCTAGGCTTGTCAGCAAAGAAAAAAGAAATGAAGTTCAAAAAGAGTATTGATTTATAAAAAAAAAAAGAAAACAATGTGAATACGTGTACCTGACCAGAACGTGGTTCTTTTTTCTTTTCTTTTTGGCTAATTTACTTATCTCGGATTTAATTCCATCAGAAAGAAGGCTGGCTTGATGAGCAATTAACATTATGCGAGATAATATTGTATACATTGAGTTATTGTGATATACATGTACACACACAAAGATAAACAGACGCGCGCAATTCACACACATACACAGATATACACATTTACATGATCATCATATGTAAATATACATTCGTTTTACATATTTATTTCTGTATACTCGTGCCTCGCGCGCACATTGAAGTACACGCGGCCGTTTGCGCGTATACACGTACACATATGTGTATAATTATTTTAGTTACATAATGATGTTCACTTATCATAATAAATTAATGAGATAATTAATCGCGCTAATAGGTAAGTTTCCTATTTCCAAATGCATTGTTTCACTTCGCGCGACAAGAGAAAGACGTGCGTAACAAAGTACTTAATTTTTATGTTAGATTTCGTTTGGCATTCTTCTCAATATGTGTGTGTGAGAGAGCAAGAGCGAAAGATTAAGAGACATGCACAAAAGAAAATTCAGGTACTTTTTGTAATACCTGCTTCCTGAATAATTTGTAAGTTTTCTGATATTACATAGTTAATTTATTAAGTTGGCGAGTTGACAATAAAAAGTTTTTTTTTGTTTTATAACGGAGGTTTCGGCGTCTCGAATCTGATCTCGTGGTTCCAGTGAGAGAAGAATTTCGCGGACGTCTTTTCTTTTTTTTTACATATTAGTTATTAACGTCTTGTGCGCTTCCACGAACACTTAACTGCGTACTTATTGTCATTGCGTATAGCGTTAAGTTATTAATCGCCATGAGCGACGAGTGTAGCATATTAAATGCAGCAACAGCAACACCGCTATTGATCTCATGTATCGCGCGACCGTACACGCAAATGCCCTTATTAACGATTCATTGCAAAACCGACATTGTGGGATCGTCGAGTGAAATTTTTAACATATTATAACAATTTTTTTTCGAAATAAAACGAATCGAACAAGTGTGTGACATTACGCCTACCCGGAGAGAACCACGTGCGTTTCAACGCGCTGCATATATATATATATATATATATATATATATATATATATATACACACACACACACATACATACACATATACACATATATCACGTAAATGAAGCAGCGTTTAAGGAGAAAAAAAAATAATAAAAATCTGGCTAAGAGGACTCTTTTACGATTGATCGTAGAACTCGTGAATCAGTATATATGTAACGACACTTATCATACATGCGTTTCTATTGTTATAATTCGTAATCGAACTTTGAGGATCCTATTTCGAACGATGGCACACCTTCTGGCCGGTGCTACAACAATCTTATATTTATAATGATCCTTCTCTTTTGCATATTTTCTGTCTATCGGCCGATCATACAGAATATATTTGACTTTTGTTTTCATATTAAAATACACATTTTGTAAATTTTCCTTTCATCCTCTTGAGATCATATGAATTTCCTATTGAAGAAAGATGTGAGAACATTGACATTCCTCTTCTTGCAATTCTTGCAATATCCTGATAGTGCGAGCTTCACAGAAGAGAGATATGATTCCTTCATCATTTTTGTAAATTGATTACTATACAGAAATTTGCCTTTGTTGCAAAAAATAATTTGGAGCTGTATAAAACGAACGAAATTATTTGCCGGAAAAGAAACGCCTAAGAATTATTTTCGTGAATACAGATATCAATTTAGATTACATATAAATTATACTAAAAGACCGCAATTTTCAAAATATAAGGAAGTAGAGAGATTATCGATGATATTAATAATGGATGACTTTTTATTGTGTATTACGAATTGCTACAAATAATCTCTATAGCAATATTTATTAAAATAAACAATATAAAAACATATATACATATATATTGCGTACAATTTATACATCGACGACTACATTGATTAAACTCTAATTTTTTTTTACTCATTGATACGATTAATATTACATTTTCTTTTGTCATATCTATTTCATTTATATATATATATATATATATATATATATATATATATATATATATATATATATATATATGTACATCTTTCTTTTTTATGATGATAAAAAAACAAGGAGAGGAATTTCCATGATTTGTGTGAATTGTTTATCTTTGATGCTGACACTGGCAACACAATCCGACATTTATTTTGGATAAACGTTACTTCATTTAATAAAAAGGAACAAATTCTTGTAGATGAACTCCGCTTGTAGTAGCAACAATTACAAATTGTAGAAGTCTTCTGAATAACGTCGATCCGAATATCGACGGTCTCTCTTTTATAAACGAAATAAAATGCATTTTCAATGTAATAGCAACTACAAAGCAATATAAAAAGCAAGCGTGTTAGCTGGCAATATCATACAGATTACGCAGCAATATAAAACTTGATTTTAATATACTCGGATTATGTTACAATTAAAAAGCACAAGTTGTACTTACAGGTTTCTATTAGTCTCTTTCGAGAACGACAGTTTTACTTTATCCTCAGATACGAAAGTGAACGCGATTATTTGAAGAAATATGTATTATGCAACTGCAATTGTGACCGAATTTTTAATAAACAAAGAATGCATATACACAGATACATGTACGTATGTATGTATATGTATACCATATACGTTTCTTTTCTCATGTTCCAGAATACTTTATTGCTCTCTACTAAATGTGTCAATGCATCGTATACAAACGAATAAAAACGTTTAAAAGCGACAAGAGAAATGATAAATAATGAAGTATATTTATTATTCGTGCCCTTACCAATCTACATTACTGTCTGTTCTAAACAATCTATTTTTATCATCTCGCTTGTTTATTTGTAAACTACATGTGTAAAAAAAATATTTTTCCATGTTCCTTTAATATGCAATTTTTAATTTTTAACTAATTTAAAATATTATATTTTTTACAGAGATACAAAGATTTAATACGATTGTTCTACGTGCTGATCGGGTCCCACAAAAACATTCCCAGAATATTCAGAATGTTGAAAATCACTTATCAGTCCTATTGCATTCTTCTGCTGCACCTATTGAATAGGCTAAATAGAATCCAAGTACCTGGGTTTTCAGATTATATCTTCGGTGCACACACAGCTTCAATTTTTGACACTGTCGAACTTTAACGAATCCAGTGAAGTATCACCCTTGAAGCTTTTCCTGCTCTATCTACAATAATTTTTTCTGATATTATTCTCATTTCTTTACAGATCGAAGTCTGATAGTAATTTTTTTGAAAGAACGAAAACGTCGAAAGTCACTGAGACAGAGTTCAGATGGAGAAGGAAAAAGCGGAACGGAATTACTCTGATTGACTGATCTCCTTTCCGTTACAGTTCCATTCCGCTTTTTCCTTCTCCATCTGAATTCTGCTTAACATAGCTATTCTGTCAGCGAACAAAACTTTGAAGATCGAGCCTTCGAAAGCTCTTCGATCATTTAATTGCGCAGAAGGCATATTCTACATGGACTATTTATAGGATTTGAGACGGAACTCGATGTATTAAAATTTATTGTCAACAAATAAGTAAAAATGTGAATATTGGAATCATCAGTGATCAGATGACACAAGTACAATCTACCCGATGTAGATTCTCGATACTCTATACATTATATACAAGAGCGTGTCAATTCTATTGAAACACAACTCTGTTGTACAACAACGAGGTTTCTGCTGAAGATGTTTCACAACATTCGATCAACAATACTGCATATTTTGCGATCGTTTTTTATTTTCAAATATTAAAATACACATCAATTTCTTGTCACATTGTATATAAACGTAGAGTGTAACTTGCGTTTTTTTTTTTATGCAAAATAGTCTTGTCTACACTGTATTTACAGTCTGTTGCGGTTCACATGTTAACGTCTGCAGGGCTCCATGCGATTTAAACTTCTCGTAAAGAGGACTATCTTTAAACACTACATATGAAAGTACTGCTTTTGTATAATAATCCGACATCAGTTCTAGGTTTCTTATAACTGTCGATAAAAGATGCGCCTTTTCCGCATATATCCCTAAATAAAGAAAAAAGATTTTGTAATTAGAAATTCTTCATAAAAAAATTATCCATAAAATAACATGTCATGTTTTCTTTTCATCAAATACTTTTATAACTTTATATTTTCCAATTTACCTGGTGCTTCAAACATAAGGTAACAGAAATGCACGTGTAGATAATAATATGATGGTTGATAGTGGAAGTACATTCTGAGCTGTGACGCAGGTATATCGAACTTTTTACTAATCGCTGCTGTCCCAGCATCTCGTATATTTTTTAACAAAGGAAGATGAGATCCATTCAACTCTCTCAATGATCTTATTTTTTGGTATGGCAAGGCCAACAGCTTCAACGTATCCTTCTGTTTATCCCATTTGAAATCTGTCACTAATACAAAACCACTATCCTTGTCAGGATCCTCGTAAATGATACTTTCTTGTTCAGCTTTATGCTCCAGAATATTAGTTATCCACTGGAAAAAGAAAAAGAAATAGAAAATGAAAAATCTTCTGCCTTATATTCTAACGATCTTTAAGAACAAACTGTGAGAAATATAATTTAATATTTATATTTCCAAAAATACCTCCAAACTGAGGCTCTTTGACTCTATGTAAGGGAGAGTGACCTGCTGGTAAAGTTCATAGGTTTCATCTATCATAAATAACTCCTGCCTTTTGTATTTGTCGATGTGTGTCTGCGTGGCAGGGTATATCACAGTCGCCTGCAGGCCTTGAAAAATAATAAGACAAATTTCCTTGAATAGCAACTAATGCATTAAGATAGAGTCAGTGCATCAGTTGCTATGCAATCACCAGCAAACTGTTTGAGAAAGATAAAGTAAAATAATAAGATTTCAAAATAACAAATTACAAATTAATGGATATTTTTTAAATTTAATTTTCACATAGGTTTGATTGAAATATCACGTTTTACTTGAAAATGCAATTACATTAAGTTAATTTTATTTATTCATTGTTTTATTTAATATCTTATTTATTAACTGTAATTATCCTACATGAAAAATACAGTTAATAAAAATCACATTTTTTAAAATATAAAAATAACACTTTTTATTTTAAACACATAATATAATAAAATAATTTAATAAATTTTTTATATAAATACATCAATTTCATATTACATATTACACTTTAGGTTTTATGTAATTGATAAGTAATACTTATTACCTGATTTAGTTTCATTTCTGTGTAAAATTTTCAAAAAATACTTTAAAAAGTACTTTAACTATATAATTAATCAACAGCTACAGTCAGCAGAAAAAACATTGCAATTTTTAAGGCTTTTATTCTTAAGAAAAATAAACAATAAAAAATAAATGTAATAAAATTAAATATTTTATATATTAATATAAAAAAATATATATTATTTAATTGCTAAAAGAATTTTTACTTAAATATTCAACGCTAATATAAACATAATAATTCTGATAAAAAATCAGGGCAGATTGATGTATGTACCATTACGCTCCTCGGTTGGAAAGCAACTGTAGTTTTTATAGACGTCGTTGCTGAAGATTCTCTTGAAAATCGTCTTTCCATCGAAGAAATCTTTCTCCAAGACTACTTTGTCATAGGGAAAACTTCTCTGTTCGAGCAGGACAACCGCTGAACCGTCACGGTCCTCGAACGTCCCCTCCATACATATCAATTTCCGTGCGCAGTTATTCTGCAGCACCCTCGTCACTTTGAAGTCTGACAGATCCAGCTCCTTCTCACTCGTGTCATTCTCGTCTGAGTTTTTCTCAACCACGTCGGTCAGATTTCCATCGTCCAACTTTACTTTCTTCGCCGGCGGACAGTCTTCATCGTTCGCGCTTGCACATTTTTCCGCCACGGTTGTCATTTTAATGTTAAAAGATCTAAGAGTAGAACAAAATATCGTGTTAGATGTAAAGAAAGACAAAAGTTTGGAGTGTAGATAGTATTAGAAAATTTTTTCTACAAGCTATGTTGTGATATATGAAAGAAACACTTTTTACCGGTGATCGTGAAAGGAATCGCGTCAAAAATCGCTGTTTTCTTCTCTTTCTTTAATCTCTCTCTCTCTCTCTCTCTCTCTCTTCCTTAATGCACAGTGGTTTGATACTTGTTCGAATCCCCGTTACAATTTTCTCAATCGTGAATGAGAACAAGTAGATTATTGCGTGACAATAGCAGGTATTGTGATGAACTCATTCGTTTTGCGTGTGATTCTCTTAACACAGTTTCCACAATTGAATCGGCGTAAATACAGTATAAAACCATATAAAACACAATTAAACACAATTGAACACAACAACACAACGATTGATGAGCCGGTGTCGTGGAGAGATAAGAAATAATAATCATAATAACTAGACCAGTGCGTGACCCATGAATATATAGGCAACGTAGATGCGAACATAACAAGAAGCAATAAGAAAGCTGTAAGTTTGTTCTTTGCAGCTGAATATTCGTGTACTTTTCATTTTTCTTTCTTTCTTTCTTTCTTTCTTTCCAAAATGGATGAATTATATGCATTTTATTTTAAATGTAAAATATCTAGCAGCTCCAAGGAGACTTAGAATTGAAACTGAACAAAGATTTCTTTCTTCTATGATCAGTTTCATCAGTTCCAATCAGCTTGATAAATCGATTAAATTAAAAAAAAAGCCAACTGCAAAACTTAAAATTGATCGTATTATTTTATTTTCTCTGTCCATTTTCTATAAATTATAATTTATTTATATAAAATATATTTCAAATTAATAATTAAATAATTTCTTAATTAAAATAATTTAAAAAGTAAACTTTTAAATAATTCAAAAATTAACTTAAATTTGTTTATATTTGTATATACTATAAACAACCGTGTAACAAGATTGATAAAATAAAGCCTGCCGCAGACGATACGTTTTTTCTTACTGGATTTCTAATTGGATTTTCTTACTTGCTACCGTACGGGCAATGGTACCGGCAGTGCTACTGGCCGTGGCTTCACACGGTGCGAGTTTTCGTACGGGCTAAGCAACTGAAATTTGTTTCATAGAAGCGGCACGCTTAAATATGGATGAAATAGATGAGATGGATGAAATTATTGCAACAGTTGTACATTGTCGTAAAATTGCATTATTTTTAATTATTGAAAAATTGCGACAACGAAATAAATATCGCCGACGTTTATGGAGTCGACAGTCAATACATTCTTTAATGCCTCACTTTTACTGTGTTTATTATGGTAATTTGGAGGGTTTATCGCATATAAACATGGTTCTTATTAGTAGGCCTCTATTAAACATAAAATACTTTCTTTGGACTATTTTGAAGTCTTTTCATTTCTGCACGATGTTATGTTTGTGAAGTGAATTCACGTTTGAACTTTGACAACACTTCGACAGTATAACCTGGTATAACCCAGTATAACCTATAAGACTGCGTCCTGATTGGCTTTCACAATAAACCAGTACAGAATCACGTAAGAAAAATAGGACATGATCTATTACGAAAATCCAGTACGCGAGCCAGTAGCGTAGCCCGTAAGCTACCCATTTCCAGTACGGGAGCACGTAAGACTGCTAGTATAGGAGCACGTAAGCAATCTCGTAAGAAAAAACGTATCGTCTGCGGCAGGCTTAAGTCTGATCATAATTATCACAATTAACTTGTTATATTAAAATCAATTATTTCTTGTTTATGTGTTATATTAAAGAAACTATGTTATAACTGCATACGATATTATTTATTGTAATACTGCGTTATTTTTCAGGCGAGTTCCGCAAAATTGCGCAAAAAAACCATGACCGGTATTTATAGTTGATTCTTATTTCAAGATCGTCTTAAGTAACGTCTTAAGATGCTAATACGGCTCTCTGATTGGTTAATGGCATCTTAAGATGATACTTAAGATGATCTTAAATATAAGAATAGACTATGAATACCGGCCCATAAGATTTTGTATTGCCGCTATGTATAAGCGCGGGTAAATTATGAACATTGAACTATACTCTAACTGGAATGGGCACTGCCATATAACGTCCGTAAGCGGAAAACGTGATAGAAATAGCATGATGCGAGGGGCCACCTCTCTTTTTCTAAGCGTTCTCTGCGCATGCGTTAGCATTCACCTTACATTCCTACTCAAAAGTTAAATTTCTTCTTTGTTTTCATGTTGATACAGCATGTAACGGAGTTCGTGGAAACGAGGAAGAAATTAACTTTTACTTAAAAAGTTACTTAAATACTTAAAAAAATATAATACAATTTTGCTTTTGTTTTATTTATGTATGTCATTCAAGTCGCTCGTTTATCTATTCTCATGTGCCGGTACTGCAAAGCTATCTAACGTGACTGTACTGACAAAGAGAGGTGGCCCTTCGAAATGGCTCTCTCTCGTCACGTTTTCTGGCGGCTAGTGCCCATTCCAGTTAGAGTATAGTTCAATGATTATGAAGCACTGCGCTGATCACGTGACCACAAGATCACGTGATCGATTTTAAATTGCTTTTGTTAGAGTTCTGTAATAAATAATGCAGAAATTAATAGATTAAAAAGAAGGGGTTTTTATCGTTTAATATTCTGCTTTCCTTATTCATTACTATTTTAGTTTGTATGAATTAATATTAGTTTGCATCAATTTTTTTATATTACGACTAGTTTTGAATATGTCGACACGCATAGATTATATCCAAATACAGTATTGAATAGGAATATTCCTGTTTCAATCGAAATAAATAAATAAAATACTGTTTAATTTATAAAGAAGGAATTATAAGTATTATTGTAAAATGAAAAGAAAATTTACATAGAATATAAAAATATATTTTTTCTTTTTCTTTTCTTTCATTATAAAAGTATACAATATTATATTCGTATTCGTGAATACAAAAAATGAAATAAATTCATATCAATTCATTTAAGTTTATTTCAATGCATCTTTAGGTCTCTAAAGCACGAATTTGTATAAATTAAAATAAATTAGCAATTTTCAATTCATTGAATTTATTTCCATTTGCTATTATCCAATTTACAAATAGTTTATATATAAATGTTTGTATTGTCCTATATGAAAAAGGTTCGTAAATATCACGTATTGTTTACGTAAAAAACCTATGTAAACGTAAAATCTTGAAATATACGGCACAACGTAACCGATATGTAAATAATCCATGTAAACGTAACCTTGGGCACTTTCCAGCGAAACAAGTCGACACAAGCGTCGAGTTTTATCCTGCTTTGTAAATCATGAATAACAAAAACGATGGAATGATATATGCTCATTGTATTGATGACTCGTGTCTTTAAATGAAAAAAACGCTTTAATTACCGAAGTAGGAGCTTTGTGTAAAGAGCTCGAAGTCATTGTTCAGGTTAACAATGAAATGTAAAGAAGAAGGAAACAGAATGGGAAGCGACCAGAATTTTCTCCTGGTCGCGAATCGTGAGTCGGTAAGATTGACCGCTGTAATGCCAGTTACCGGTTACCGGTCACTGTACGCAACTGTACGCTGCACGTCACGAGCCGGCATATTTTTGTGACCAAGGGGACCAAGGGTATCTCGTACATACGTTGGAGGTGTAAAAATATGGATTCTTTCGCAATAGCTCGGAGGATTTTGCACAGTGCCTAGGCGTGCCTAGGCGTGATCCCGTTTGACGATCTCGATCACCATTGCGACCTGTTGTGACCTTCGCCGTGGCGTAAAGGACATTGCACGTATCACGAATCTCGACGCAACCTCGAACGACGATGCTGCAGGTCGACGACAGAAAGGTAAATTCCGAGCTCAAGAGTCTCGTCTTCGCTTACGTTATCCGCCTATTTTGTCTTCCTAGCATCCGCGTATAAGTTCGTATAACCTCATCACGCGTTTCTATTTTGTTTCACTCGTCAAGCACAAAACTAACAAGATTGTAACAGAGAGGTTGTAGCATGATGCCACTACTGGGACCAGTTTTTTCCAAGTTTCGACCAAGTCCTCCCGTTTAACTCATCCCGGCTTCGAATCCCTCGATTGTCCGAAATGTCATCGCGGCATAACCCGTGTTGAGGTTATGTTCGGCGCTTCAGCTGACAGGCGGCAATTCTGTTATCTCAAAGTGATCCAGAGGCCCCATTCAGCTTAATCGGCGATTTACTTATCAAGTAATAATACCTCTACTATTCCGCTATTACATTGTTATTATTTTCTGTGGTAGCCTATTAAATTTTTATTTTTCGTGTAGAAAGATTTTAGATAAGGGGCGTCAGACTTTGTAGTTTTATTTTCCTTCGAGATAAAATTTAATTCGCCTGGCCGAAATCTCCTTTGGAACAGATATTTTTATCCAAGGTAATCTTAATTATATCTACGTTACTGTCATAATTAAAATTGCTTTTTTTTCCAGTTTCAATATAATATATAAGTATTCTGCATTTTTTTCCAGACTGATAAGTGGATGGAAAAAATGTCACGTATGGCATAGTAATATATATACGGTTATTTTTTAACATAACTGATATCTGTGATACCCAGAATTAATATTAAAGTTGGATTTTACTGACTTGGCTAAATGATGGGCATTAGCCGCGTTTGCAAGTTAAAGAAACTAGGAATGCGCATGGAGAAGCGGGAGAAGCGCGTATAATTTCTCGTCATATCACCGCAAGTGTCCATTGTTATAACGCATGCCGATTTATATCAGGTTTTTTTTCTTTTGGGCACATAATAAATAAAATTGATTTCTTCTCAACGCTGGTCGTGTATGAAGGCACACACGTTCAAGTAAACTTGTTAAAGTCAACCGGAACGCGTGTATCGCATTTACGATAACTGTGTGGTTTTTTTTTTTTGTTATCTAGCCCGAAAACGGACATTTGAATTCAAATAATTCGAGAATTATCTACAATTTAATTTCGATTTTCAAAACTTTGCTATTGTTCCTAATAAAATGCATTAAAGTACTTTGATAATAACATTGTAATTTGTATGACATATTCAATGCTTACTACAATATCTTTACGCTTATCTAATATCTTAAATTTTTACTTACATCATTTTTAAACATTATTTATTTTCTAAAATTCTTACGACTAATTTTCTATTAAAAAGCATCTACGATGTCATTGTAAATACTTTGTTACATTTAAATCAATATATTATTTAAATCTGGGAAAATTTGATTCAAATTTGATTCGAATTAAAGAGATTCACTTCGATGCGACGTGATAATTTTTAATTTGATTTAATTCAATTTCGAACATGTTAACGAAGCTCGATTCGATTCAACTTGACTTTACAAATTTTTGATTCACACACCTTTGATGTGTGGCTTGAACCTACACACGTTTAAATATACTTCTATCACGTATATTTATGCAAATCAATGATAATATGTATACTGTATTTGCGATAATTGTACAGTTTTGTCATTTAGAAATTACAGTTGCCTTGTACAAGCTTTGCTCACGCAAGCATGAATGTACAACTTAAAAAGGCCATTGAGAAGCAATCGTTTTTAGGAACAGAAAATAAATTTTAAAGAAAATAAATGCACGTAAATTACTTGTCAAGTAAAAATTTGTGACTGTTTTCATGTAACATCATTATTAATATTAATTAAGTCGAGCAAAATGAATATGAAAGGAGCATTTTTGAACAAGCAATTCTTTGGTCTATATTTCACATTTCAATTATTTTTAAGCTGCACATATCTATTTGCGTAAGCACTTTTGTACAAGTCTTTTAATACGTTTAGATAAAACTGTATATAGTTATTGCAAAAATGACCGTATAATAAGTATACGGTGCAGGAATTGCACAAGTCTACCTGACCAGTTTACTTAAACGTGCGACCAGCACGTTTTTCATTCCGAAAACTGGAGGATCCTGTGCCCGGAAGAGACGTCCCATCTCTCTCCCGTATCTCGTCCATCCGCGTTGTCACGTGTTTACGTCGTGTTTCGTGAAGCGCGCCTCGTGCCGCCGCCGATTCCCGCGCAATGCCACAGTTCACTGCCGCTAATCGAACAGTACGCGTGTACAAAGTGGCGCACATGGAGTACTTGCTACAAGTAAGTGATATCCGTCGAGCGGTCGCTCCTGTGATCGGGACCGTTTAATTCTGGGTTTTCTCCTCCCTCTTCCTTCCCCCTCCCCGTTCGTGTCAGGTCCGCAGTCAGGAGGTCCTCTCGTTGAAAGGATCTCGTGTCTGAATGAAAGATCCGAGAAATCATGGGGGGAAGGAGCCCGGAGTAATCTCGTATCTAACTAACTCTTCCTTCAGGAAAACCTTATCGGTGCCTCCAGTTGCCTCCAATCCTTATTACTGCAGGAGCAAATGAAAGAAAATGACGCGAACATCGAAAAGCCAACGCTATCGCGAATTTCCGGGAAACTAGTCCACTGATGTATCTTCGTCGATTGATGAATACTCGCGAGCGAGTATCATTGAATGCAAAGCGAAAACCTAAAGCACAATTTTGATCCTGGACGAAAGCCGGCTCCAAAGTACCTATGGGCTGTTTATGTCGTAACGCGTTCATCAGCGCCCATACCTTGCCTCTTCGTGAGATAATGGCTATCTTTAGAAATCTAATTGGATTAAGTCGTTATCCCATGTTCGACGTTTTCTCACAGTCATCACTCGTCACCCTGAAATGGAATTGATATCTCTATCAGACGCCAAAGTCTCTCGGGGAGCCCGAGTCACGAGGATCACGGAACGATCCAGGAGCATCAAGAGCCTTTCCTCCAGCTGTGGGCTGGAAATTCACATGAGCCTTCGCGCGACGATTTACACGAGTACGCGTGTCAATTAATCCAAGTCGTTACGTAAGCTATAATGATTGAGCAACCCGACTCCGACTACTCCGAGCGCGCAGCGCTCATGATAGGATGTAATCGCGGTATTGATCTCATTGGCCGTTTAACCCTCGTCGATCTCGCGTTGCGCGTGTATCTCTAACGCGTATTTTCTCAAAGCGACGACTATTCTTCCGATCAAGTCTCCTTAAACGAGACGGAAAAATGGATTTCTTTCGAGAGACGAGAACTCCCCGATAGAGAGAAAAAGTCGAAGCACGGTCGTTGTGGAGACGTTTTATTTTTTTTCCCCCTGCTCATCCCAGAGTATTCACGTGTATAGTCCACGTGTATTTCCACAAAGCATTCGCTTCTACGACGACTTTACCACGCGGAAAGACTGATAGAATCAACTTATGTAAATCAAATCGTGTCCCGGTTAGGAGACGCACAAAGTGCGACCTTCAGTCGACCTTAAAGAAACTTGCTTTTTTTTTTCACCTCGTCATCGTTTACGTAACAAGTGACGAAGTTTTGCATTTCTGATCTCTCGACAGCTATTTTACGCATGTCGCGCGATATACGCCTCGTAACAATCGCGGGAGTTATCTTCGATTTAGCTACGCGACAAGGTGAATTCCAAGTGGATCGAAATGTCTGGCGTTCCGATTACATCTCGCGAACACCTGTTGTCATATAGGAGAGCTTGTAACAACAGCGCTTAAATATGTTCGCATATTATTATTATTATTATCATTGCTAGCACGGCTTCAAATCCTCCTCTTCCAATTTCTCTCGTGTAATCTTGTCTGATGCCACGTATTAACCGAATAACTGACGACTAACTCCGTTATTTCAACGGAGAGATAAAATTCATGCGACGCGAACTCCGCTCCTCGAAATTATCTTATCGCATGGTATCGTAAAAGGGTCAACTGAAGAGAGGAGAGAAGAAGGGGAACACTGTTTTATTCGAGTATTGGTTGTTCTTTCGTCGATGTAAATCTAGCAGATTCTCTCTAAGCGACTTTACTCTCTAAATCTCGTGGAGTGAAAAATCACTCGCAAAGTTGCACAAGCTCAATTTCCATTTTTTTACTCTATGAGATAAAAAAAGTATATATCTATTTCCACACAGAAAGAACTATCTAATAACGAATTCAATTGGTGCTCACTGCACATTAAAGTCATCGCACATAAATCAGAGGGGTATTTAATATACAGCCTTGGCCAAAATTATTATAGGCACTTAATATTTTTTAAATACTTAAAACTGGAAGGATTTAAATAGAATTTCAAATGTAAATTATTCTTTTTTTTAAGAATCTTAAATTTATTTATAATATTTATAATAATTTATAAAGTAATTAATTTGAAATAATGCAGATCGAAAAATTTCAGAAAAATAAAATGGGTGCAGATGCTTTATAATTTTGGTCAAGGCTGTGTGTGTATATATAAATATTAAGTCGCGAAGTTTATAATGTATTTTATACTGTTTGATAAAATGTATATTATGTTAAAACATCTATTTTAATATTTTATCATTCGAGATATTTGCATTTTCTATTTTTACACTTAGATTAAATGCGCATGACAGTTTTAACGTGTGTACTACTGTAGTCCAATTGAATGCGCTGTAAACATTTAGCTAGAAGTTAGATACAGATATAAAAATAGATTTATGTTGGATCAACTATATATGTAACTACACTGAAAAAAGTTTATGTTTAAGTAAATATTTCAATATAATTTCCTTGATTCAAATAAATATTATCTAGTATAAAATAATTTATTGTTAAACTTGAGAAATATTTTGTTTAATTAAGGAAATGATGTTAAAATAATTATATTTATTTAAACGTAAAATTTTTTTAGAGTACGTAAGTCATTCAAGCATGATAATATTTCTGCAAAAAGTTTTTACTTTCTACTCGAAACGTCGAATAATTGTTTTAATAGTTCAACATAATTATTTTTACATCTATATTAAAATCTTTCCGTGTATCAATTGTAGATTAACTTCAATCACGGCTTAATTTGCTTTTTATCTTTTTCTCGTTTTTTTCTTTTTTTAATAAGAGTTAAGAAAAGATAAAAGTCTGGGTTAATCGTGGCTCTGTGAGATAAAAGATATGTGTAAAGTAAAATTATTTTTAAATGAGCTAAGAGTACTTATATTTTCCGCGGTAATCCTTACGCAAAATATGTCGCGGTAATCAACCGCGAAATATTCTCTCACATCCTGAGGTCTCGCCGGCTACACATTTTGATGCAAATCCGACGGCGATACCACTTTACTATCACGATACATATATTTGAAAGTTAAATATTCAAATGAGCGATTATATTATTCGTCCGTGTATTTTTACATCGGTTTCATCCACGAGGACAAGAAAGAATAAATTTTGGAAAAAAAAGAATAAATTTTATCCGAGCATATTATCTAAACTTTAAGTTAAAGTGAAATACACCGTGGTACTCTTAAAAAAAAAAAAAAAAAACTGATAGCGTTTCAATAAATTGATTATTATATTAGTTTATTGAAACATTTTTTCTCAAGGGATGCGCCGCGAAATATTATTTCATTACTCTCTTTTTTATGCGTTTATTTTTTTATTTTTTTTTTCTTCGACAATAGACCGAGTTTGTTGAGACCGGCTCGGGAGAGTCAAGCGAACTCGGATTATCGCTTAGCAAGAGAGAGATCAACGCGAGATCGCGACATTAGGTCAGGGCCTACGGGCCTATCGTTTGTCGCAGTACCTTGCTTAGTCAAAGATATCCACTTACCTAGCAGCGATACGCAAATAACATTAAAGGCAGATTATGCGAAACACTACTTAAGTAATAATTAAACGGAGAAAATATTTTTGCTTTTCCTCTCGAATGCGAGATATTAAAATTTAGTCGCTACGTATTATCATCAGGTTGATTGTGAGTAAGACAACATGTTTTATGTTTTAATTAAATTAAAACTAATGACTTAAAGAATTAAATTACTTACATAAAAATTATAAGAATTAAAAACTAATTTAGTTAAAAGTTGCGTTAAGATTATATTAACGGAAATTAAATTCATTAAATTAATTTAATTATAATATAGTGTAATGTTTAATTAATTTTATTTAAAAAATTAATTTTAAAAAGGATTATATTAAATTAGAATGTCTTGATTTTTTTTTAATTTAGACGAAATAACATAACAACTACAATACGGATGATCAAATAAGTATACTATTTTAGTTAAGTTAGTGAAATAATAAAGAAATATTGTTTTTTATAATAGTAATGTATTGTTGCATTAATTTTTCTTTTATATAGTTAACATAACTTAGTTAAAATTAACTAAGTTAGTTTTTAATTTCAAACTCAATTAATAAAATATTAAATATATTTGATGATAATATTGTAGTTGTTCTATTATTTTTTAAATCCACAATTTAAAAAAATTGCATTTTAATTTAATATAAATGCTTTTCGAAATTAACTTTTCTAATTAAATTAATTACACTATGTTTTAATTAAATTAATTAAATTAACTTTAGAAATTAAAAATTAACTCAGTTGAAAGTAAGTTAAGTTAAAAGTTATTGACGTTTCCATCTTTTATTTAACTTTTATTTAGCTTATTAAGTAGTTATTATCCAATCCTTGATTATCATGGTAATTTTTGCCCCTAGATCGTCATTATCGTTATCGCGGCAATTTATTTTACTTTTTTTTGTCTAAATAGTTTCCTCGTTATCTATTCATTCGTTTCTCGCGGACACGAACAACACGATCACTCTCGCGCTTTTCGGGGCAGCCAATTCACGACGATTCGTCGCAAACTAAGAAAAAAAAAAAGAAGAGGAAGAGAAAAAAGAACGGACATTATCGCGCTCGTCAGTGACGCAGCTGATTACAGATTGCGGCCAATTTTTACACAATTGCGTTTTTACATAGGAATTTTGTCCCTACCAGGGAGATTTTAACGAGAGAACTTTTGAGACTGCGGTAGAGGACCACCTCGAGTCATCGCGCACGTATATACGATTTATTTTTTCCTTTTTTTCCTCTATATTTTTTTTTATAATCGATTTTTACGGCCGCGGTCTCGATAGAAGTCATCATGCGCGACCTTTCGCCCTCGAATCGCAAACGGCTTACCGAAGCGGACTGGGAGGACTTCGCGAAGAGGATAGGTAAAATAAATTGTCTCAGTTAAGCTATACACGGAGGAAACTCCACAGGCCCGCGGTCACCAACGCAGCTCTTCAGATACACAGGCGTTCCGCGAGCGCACGAAGAGAGATGCGAGGGACGAGCTGCAGCGCGAACTCGAGAAGCTGGAGACCACCGCCCGTGAGAACAAGAAGGCGATGATCAGCCGGCAGTTCGCCGGATTCCAACACCTGTTCGAGCGTTTCCTGCAGGAGGAAGGCCCGTCTTTGGAATGGGATCATATTCAGAGGCTGCCCGAAGATGCGGTGAGTGAAAGCCGATCTTTCATGCAGAAACGGGAACTGTCGCTATATCCTTCTCTTTCCTTTCTTTTCTTCAAAGAAATTTTAACGACATATCATGTATAACAATTTCTTCTTATTGTTAGTTCATTTCGATTAAAATATTATTGAATTTCATATTGATAGTGAGTTAAGTGAACCAAAATTATTAATTTAACGAAGGAGCATTGAAATTTTTTGAAATGATTTTCAAAGAAAGTTTTTGAGACACATCTTGTTAGTCTGTTTTAATTTAATGGATTAATTATTATCAAAATCGCATTGAATCTGAATTGTGCTTTTTTTTCCACAGGTCAAGGATTACAATTCCTTGCCGTCACCGGAGACGAACGAAGTGAAGGAGCTGTTGGATAAATTGGTTGTGGTGAAATTGAACGGTGGTCTTGGAACGAGCATGGGATGCCACGGACCGAAATCCGTGATCGCTGTGCGGAATGGACTTACTTTTCTGGATCTGACTGTTCAGCAAATTGAGGTATTACGAGGAATTTATAATTTCATAGTTCTTATTTTTACCATTTATAATCACCATTAGTTCTAAGAGTTATAACACAATAAATAAAACAATTGATTATGTATCTCCGTTATAACAGCATCTAAATAAAACGTATAGCGCTAACGTGCCACTCATACTGATGAATTCGTTTAACACGGACGACGATACGCAACGCATAATTAGGAAGTACAAAGGAATCGATATAGACATCTATACTTTTAATCAGAGCTGTTATCCGCGCATAAACAGGGATTCTCTCCTTCCAATCGCTAAACACTGTCAAATTGATGAGGATATAGAAGCGTAAGAATGATTTTTATAAAATCATTAATACTTTTTCCATGTTTTTTTTATGCGCAAAATAATTTATTAACAGTTGGTACCCACCCGGCCACGGAGACTTTTACGAGAGTTTCGAAAATTCTGGTTTGCTCAAAAAATTTATTCGTGAGGTAATGAAGAGATTTTATTTTCGGCGTTTGCGTAAATAATGGCGATAATTCGCTTATGAGAAACTCTGATTCCTTCCAGGGTCGCGAATATTGTTTTATCTCGAACATAGATAATCTTGGTGCTACAGTAGACATAAAAATCTTAAAGTCGCTGTTGAGCAAAAGGCCGGAACCGTCTCTTGAATTCGTGATGGAAGTAACCGACAAAACACGAGCGGATGTCAAGGTGAGTTTTACGCCAAGTGTGGAATATGTTCATTTGCAATACAGCTACATTCTAATTATATATTTTTATATATTTTATAGGGTGGCACACTTATAAAATATGAGGATAAACTTCGTCTCCTTGAAATAGCTCAAGTTCCCAAGGATCATATCGACGATTTTAAATCTGTTAAGACATTTAAATATTTCAACACCAACAATCTTTGGATTAAACTTAGTGGTACGTGTATTTAAGTTTGCATTACCATATGTACACTATGCAATGAATATTCAAGCCAAGATGTTTAACATATATTTTCTTTTAAACAGCCATTGAGAGAGTTCTTGAGCAAAAAGCGTTGAATTTGGAGATAATTGTAAACAACAAAACCTTTACCAATGGTCTAAATATAATACAACTTGAAACAGCTGTAGGAGCAGCTATGAAATCATTCGAAGGCAGTATCGGTAAGTGCTCGAAGAAATAACAGTCTTGCTTTGAACAATTGTTTATTCTTTAATTTTTAGAATTATTCTTTATCTCCCGAAAGAAAAGCGCTCTCGCTTTATTTTATATTAACTCTTCAATTAAAAATGTTTATTTGATACTATAGGTATAAGTGTTCCGCGCAGTAGATTTTTGCCAGTGAAAAAGACCTCCGATCTGATGCTTGTAATGAGTAATTTATATACACTGCGCAACGGATCTCTCATAATGAGTCCTCAAAGAATGTTTCCCACGACGCCTCTCATCAAATTGGGGGACAATCATTTTTCGAAAGTCAGTAGGGCTAACTTTCATTGTAATTTTTGCTAATTTATGTGATACTTTTATCTTTAAGTTTATATAGCAATGTCCTGTCTCTTACAAATTTCTTTTCCTTTTTTACAGGTGAAAGAATTTCTGACCAGATTTCCGACAATACCGGATCTCCTCGAATTGGATCATTTGACAGTGTCGGGTGACGTTACTTTTGGTAAAGGGGTAACGCTGAAAGGCACTGTCATTATAATTGCCAATCACGGAGAACGCATCGATTTGCCTTCTGGTACCGTTTTAGAAAATAAAATTGTGTCGGGCAATCTACGCATATTGGATCACTAAGTCGCAGCGGCGGGCAAAGAAGCGTCTTAATTCATCTCGCGGAGATCGTGTGAATGTTTGAGAGAACAGGGTTTGCGCATCAGCATCGTGCTTTTAGCAATCATGTCCTAATTTAAATTAACTAGTCAAGCGATTCAATTGTATATATTTATAATATTTTAGAGAGAAAGGCCAGAGATATATTTCTATATAAAAATTATTTTACTGAATTGTATATAAGAACTTATATATAAAGATTGAGATATCAAGAGAAATTTATAATATGTAAAATATATACTGTTGTGTAAGTATGGGAGTTTACAAGGCATACTATATTACTATATTATAATGAATAAATGTTCTTTCAAATTTTAATTATTTATTTATTGATGGAAAATTTTCTTTGGTATATTGAGCATGTTGATGCTTTGTATACGCGTTGCTCTTCAACGTCTCTACTGGTCTCTACACGTTGGATCGTGATGAATGAATTAATTTGCATTATTTTTACAATTAAAAAAAAATAAAAAGAAATAAATTATATTTATTTCAACATATTTAGAAGGCATTAGTATGATTATTGTTTATATTAGAAAAAAAAATTGTATAAATGTTACAATTAATTACAATGCCCTTAGTTTTTCAAAGAAAAGAAAGACAAAATTTGTAGGATAAAATTATTGAATTGCATGTAGAGAGAGTATTAAATAAATAGTAAGCAATTTAAGAAGCAAAAACTCTGATAGGAAACAAGAATTAATAAAAATTAAATTATCACTTCAAAAAACAAATTATGTTACAATTGTTTCTTTACTTTTCTAAGATATTGCATTTTTTTCTTTTATATTTCAATAGTCTTTTTCTCCCCTTACCCCTCTTTCTCGTAAGATTAGTGTCATCTAGCGATGCACGACGAATTTAATCAGTCGAAAACATCGTGACCGACGAGCTCGAAAGTCCGCAGTGCCTCGCGACTCGCGATATCCCCCGAACGAGTTAATGGAGGACGACGGACAACGACGGACGACGATGTGTCGGATGTGTCTCGATAGAATATGTGATCGGGAATTTGCGTTCGTTGCGTGCGCGGAGTGAGGCGCCGTCCCGCTCTCCCATGCCCGTCATCCCGGCGAAACGATAACTCTCGCAGGTAAAAGGAATCCCTTGTCCTTGCGCGAAAGAGAGTACCTTGCGGACGATCGGAACTATTAGGAGCAGGGGGAGAAAGGGGAAATGCGAATTCGTCTCGACTCGCGCGCGACGTCGCTATTTCCGGGCCACCCAGCGGAGCAGTAATTAGCTCGGTCCAACGTGGATCGAAAGCTCCGTGAGCAAATGTCGCTGAGAGAAGATCGCCGATCACGATCGTTCGAATCACGAAAGCCACATCCGTTAATCCTTCGCGTAATCACGCTGACCCTCGAGATTCTTCGTCGGGATCAGTATGGGCGCTTTTTAGCCTAACCTACCTTAACAAAGTAACATATATTTCTAATACGGATTATTCTACGATAGTAGGACCGTAGTGTCAATGTTTAATTGAAAGTGTTTCCGTTTGTGATCCTTTCAAAAGTACGAGAGAATCACGGCACAAAAATATAAGTTGCACACATACATGCAGAATCATATATTTACACATTTCTATTTATTAATTTACACACACACACACACACATGTACATACGTATTCATGTATGTATATAAAATTTCAATACTTTGAAATGTATAAAATTTATATGTACATTATACATAACTATAAATTGTAAAAAGTGCTTCATAAAAGTATAATGAAATATTAGAAAACATATACAGAGAAGAGACTGAAGAATTAAAGAAAGACAAACAGTTGTAATCAAGCGGAGCAATACTAATAAGAAATTTTTTAAATTTAAATTTACAGTCAATCAATATCAAAAGGGTATTTTCATTTTTTTGAATGAGATACGTTTACATATGCCATAACATGTTTTTTAATTTATTTAGGCATTGTATGAAGATTCGGCTAAATGGGGAAAGTCAAGAAAAGACCGGAGTTGCTCCATCGTAGCAAATCGCGGAACATACTGCGCAACTTAATGCTGAGGGATTTCGGATTGCGCACGACCCATAAAACCAGCACGCGCGAATTGGAGCCAATAGCCGAGGCGAACTTTGTGCTGAGGGACCACAAGGAATTGGTACGCACTTGCATACACCATCATCTAATATTCGCATAACACAACTTATGTAACTTCAGTCATGTTTACTCTGTCCATATCTCTCTAATTTGTGAAGACTCAAGTAGATGTAGTACAGCGATAAATCTTGTCTGATAAAATGGCCTTCTACAACGACTTTTGTTCTCCAACTTCATCAATTTCTAATGGCTGAGTTAATGATGATATATTTATTGTTTAACATATATGTTACAACAAGGTATTAAGTGTTACTGTTTATTTGCAGAAATGCGAATTACCTGGTGTTCCTAGAGCCACTTTCTTAATGGTTTTCAGTCCTGATGGGTAAGATATTTTGGGCAAAATGTAATATTACATTATTATTATTAACGTGATAATAATTAGAGAAGGTAGTAATATATAATATGCATGTAATAAGACTAGTTTTATTTATAACGCTGTTGTTTGTAACACTATAGAGAAAGAAATTGGACAAATTTATAAAATTATGAGTTGGTGTCATCTCTTAACAGGCCAGATTTAAATTTAAGAATTATCAATTCTGCAAAGCAGAAGCTTAAGCTGAATCGTATTATTTTACTTTTTATGGAAAATGTTAGTTTTGCAATTAGCAATTCCCTGGCAAATCCAATCGGCCAGTTAAGCTAATGAGACCGGACCTATGAAACCATGTGAAATTCCAGGACCATGGTAGCATCTACGCACGGGAATCACAATGTTTATATCACGGAAATTACAACAGGGAAGAATATTAGAACCCTGTCCGGACATCCACGTACTCCCTGGTGCATAGCTTTTCACCCATCCTCCAGTCAGATCTTAGCATCCGGGTGTCTAGGAGGTCAAGTTCGCGTGTGGGATTTAAGTGTGAGTAGCGATTTTTGGAGTTGTATAATTTAATTCAACTTTAACGGTGATTGTAGCTAATGACTCGCAAATTTGTTTGTGCAGGGTGGTAGTGAAATTTGGAATGCTGATAGTCATACTGTTATCGCTTCGCTCGCGTTCCATCCCTTTGAAAGATTATTAGTTATAGCCACGTATAATGAAATTCATTTCTGGGACTGGAGTAAGTCTCAACCTTTCGCTGTAACTGCTACAAAGACTGACAAAGAAAAAGTGAGGTACGATTTATTTTAAAAGCGATTGCTAACGATCGTAAGCTGTGATATAAGAGAAAAAACATGAGAAGCTATACTTTTTTACAAATTGCAGATATGTAGCTTTTGACAATTTAGGAAGAAAACTAATCACAGGCATCGCGAATACACCGCAAGTACAATCACAATGGGATCGAGCTCCCGTGGGACAGTTACTTAGAACTAGTTTGATGTGAGTAGGAACATTATGATATAAATATTGCACATAGAAATAAATTTTAGATACACATTTGTTCATCATTACTGGATATTTATTGTAGTTTTTTTAAATTGAATTGAATTTTGGATTAATCAACAATGAAATATTCTTTATAAATCTTAGTAATAATTTTCCAATTTTCTGTTTTTAATTGTTTTTACAATCAAATAGATAAAATTAAATATGTCAGTTTCTATATTTCTTTTTGTTAAATATCTTTTATTTATATTTTTGTCGTTATTGTAAATAATTTTATACTGTAATTAATTCTGAGAAAAAAAAATTAGGAACTTTAGGTACCAGCCACGAGAAAATTTCCCGGACATCGAACTTTCACCTTTTCATTTGTGGAACCACTCTTTTTATGGAAGAGGATCGGCGGACGGAACTGCAGACAGAACTTCTCGGTATTTAAATATGCAATGCGAATTCACCAAAATTCATCGAGAAGTTTGCAAAATTTGAATAGAAATTTTTTCAGTGCGTATCTGTTTATGCGCAGTTTCTCGCGAGTCGCCAATCATCAACAGTTTAGGAACAGTACGCGGCAGGAAGAAGCGCGATTTCAGCGACGACGAAATCTATCCGAAGGTACAATATCTATATCTTATCCTGGCATTGCAGTGGCTCACATTCTATGAGCTGAATGCAACTCTATTCAATACTATAACAATCGAGATTCGTCGTAATAGTTTTGTGCCTTACGATGTAGAACTGAATCAAACTAGGGAAGCTACATCTTCTCCAAGCATCGCGAGAGATCCGCCTCGTCCGATCGGTAATCCTGCGAACGTGGACAGTGTTGATAACAGATCGGCGGACGACAGTAATGACGATGATTTACCGAGCTTAGTGAGGAGGCACGATCGAGAATCCAACGCGATAAATGACTCTCATCCTAGAGATGAATTGTATGAGCGACTAAACAATGTGTTGGTTGGCGTGGAAAGGTTCCATAGGAATAATTCTCAAGATCCGGAGAGGAGAATAAATTTATGTTACAGAGATCTCGTCGATCAATATGTGACACTTGTAAGACGTTACTTTGACGTCTCTAGGAACAGAGATACGGTGAGTATGTACATTATTATTTGTGAAGCCACTAAAGAAGTTTATCCTTGTACCAAGCGTGTGTAAAGGATATATCGATGATTTTTTTTTTTTTTAAAGATTGATCGCGGCACTGATCCCATGGATATGCCGGAGGCATCATCTTCTAATCCCGAGGAGTCCAGTAGTAGAAACGAATCGGCGGCGACTGAATCGTCTATACGAAGATTAAGGAACGAGTTGAATTCCAGTGCGCAAGCGAACAACACGAATCTGGAAAGGTTGCAACGATGCCAGCGATTATTGATGGAACGTTCCGAGCAAGAAGAGATCGGGACCACTCTTCAGAATTTGCGGGAGGCTTTGAATGTCGCCGCCGAGAATAATAGCTCGTGCCTGGTGCGATTGCAGAAATTGCGGGAGAGGTTGCAGCGACAGACTGCAACTTTATTCGAACATTCTAATAATCGCAACTCTGGCCTTCAGCTGCTTCGAAATGCTCTAAATGATGAAATCGAAGCGCTTAACAATATGGAGGCACAATTTACTAACACTAGTTCCAGGATCGAACGATTGCGGGACGAATTTACGATGTACGGTATTCTGCCGCGTAATCGGCATACGATCGCGACCGATCCTTCGCAAGTGAATTTGAGCGAGGCTGAATGGAGATCTCTAACTCCGAATGATGGCCAAGTGCCCAGCACTAGTTCCGCGTCAATAATGTCTCCGAGATTACACGTTTTAGAATCGAATGTATTTCCTAGCACAAGTTATGCCGGTTACGAGAATGAAGATCGTAGCACAACATGGTCCAACACCAACAGTAGTGAAAACGCTAATGCTTCGACATCGAGAATTAGTGGGAGGGCGACGAGAAGACGATTCGACTCCTTGAACACGGAAGATGAGCCGCCAAGGCAGCGAAAACGTAAATTAGGTTATTGGCCTAACGAGCATGTTTCTGCGTTATCCTTCCTTGGTAATATTTTTACTTTAACTATATTGAGAGATAAAATTGATCTTAAATTTATTATTGACCTTAAATTTATATCTATTATTTTAGAGGACAGCTCATCTTCGAGTGATGAAGGCTACTCACGAGCATCGACATCCCGTAATGGTGCATCTAATTTCACAGTTTCAACGCATTCGGCGTTTCAGCCAAACGTACCTAAATCCGTAGCGCAACGAGCGAACAGTTCACAAAATCAAGAAACTCCAACTAATTCTTCCAGATTGGACGAAACAAATAGAAATTTACCTGACAGTTTAAATAACGAATCAAACGAAGACAATATCCAGGATAATGGGATATCAAGGACATCAAGGATCACGTCAAATGCGCAAGAAGCGAGATCTCAAGAACTCGGTCGTAGACAGGGGTATATCAGCATAATTCAATTTAATTTTTCTTTAAAAGTTTTAATTTTTACATTTTGTTGTGCGTATGTGTGATTTTTTTATTATATATTTTTTGTACATTTTTGAAGATGTCATATATTTGAAATTTTTAACATTTAGAAATTCACCCTTACTCAGGAGAGTGATAGATGTTCTGCAAATCCTCCGAAATTTGCGTGCGGATCGGATGGAGAACAATAATACTACTCAGCAAGTATTGTTGGATGACTCGGAAAATGGATATTGGTTGCTCGAGGAGAACAGCAATTCAGATTCAAATTTGGATGATACGAACGCTAATTCAAGCTCTCGTCGATGGACTAGTCGATGGATACAGCTAGACACCTCTAGCAGAAATTCAGAATATACTAACGATTCTCCGAATTCAGAGCAAACTCTACCAAGGCCGCTCTCGGAGGATGCCGATCAAAGTATTAATGATGGACAGAGAGAACAAAGGAATCAGTTGTCACCGGTGTCTGCAAATCCTACTCGTTACGAACAACCGCCATTGTTCCCTTTCAGAAGCTTACGAGAAAATCAGTCCCAAAGAATAGAACAGAATCAAACACCCAATACAATCGGGTCCGGTAGTACACTGCTTCAATCGCAGACGTTCGATTCGAGTGCAACGCAGACAACGGATTCAAATGCATTAGCGGGATTCGCGGAATTGTCGAGAATGGTTAACGATCCCGTTGCAACGAGAATTGCTAATGTAACTAGTTGTGAGAGTGGATCGACGACGAGCGACAGGCAGCAGGAGCAACAGAACCAAGATCAACGAAACGATGATCCGGATCTCGATTATGTTATAGACCCGATAACGCTTGGTACTGACAACGTAGATCCAAGAGAAAGTTCATTGGGAGTTCGGCAAGGGATTCAATTGCTCAGTCGTCATATTGACAACATGCATCGCTTGTGCCGGTAAGTTAATGATATGACGCATATTATGAAATTTTACGTATTATATCACTACTATATATCAACTAATAATATGTGATTCAGAACTGTAATAATATGTAACTCAGAACTCTGAAATTTAAACAACAAACAATTGACAATAAGGCTAATAAGAGTCGCGCGGGTGAACTATACCTAGTGTGCAATCAAAATTATTAAAATTGTTCTTATAATTAATTATTCATCTTAAGCGAAATAGCAAAATCAATCAAACGAAAGTTTTGACTCGCTTTGGAGTCATCTTCAGCGTATCGATGTAAGAAAATAATTCTAGCCGTTATCAGTCACCAAAAACGAGAAACAGTTGAATCACCAACGGTTTGTCAAATCCATAGTTGCGTAATTGATTTTGTTATTTTGTTTAAGATGAATAAATAATTATAGGAACATTAATAATTTTGATTGCGCACCTATACCCATGCTGATTCTCAATTGTTGTTTATTATATAGAAATTGTTTAACTATTTTGAATGTTTTGAATGAAAATTTATATAATATAATATTACTGTTAAAGTAACATTAGAAAATAAATTACAATACTTTCTATTTTTGTTTCCTGTGTCAATCGAAAATAACAATTTTTCTTTCTTAATTTATTAACAGCGCACGCTTGGAAATAGTTCAGCTGTGTCAAGTGCGCAAAATGTGGGAGGATCTGCAACGACAAATACGATCGTTACACGTGACGGTCCGCGTAGAGAGGCAGAGCCAGGTAGAAACGCAAAGAGACAACACCGTCAGCAATCCTGGTCCGTCAACATCGGCCGCGAGTTCGTCAAACGAATCAGCAAAGAATTTCAAGAAAGCGCTCCTAGAAAACTACCTAACTCTACAAAGAGAAAGTAATGAGGGCGATCGTGACGCGAGATCGTACGATCAGAATCAACCATCGACGTCGACCGGACTGACTGGTCTCGAGAGAAATCGTGAAAACGAACCGACGTCTAGCACCCGTAATGTCGAGGAGAGCACCAATATAAGTCTATCAAATCTATTACCGAGTGACACCGAGTTACGGCGGATGCAGTGTGTCAAGCTGAACGAGATGCTGGACGGCTTGTACGCGCGGCTGACCTCACGTTGTCAAAATTGCGATTCTCGCGTCGCCGATGTGCAAGCAATGAACGATCACACGTATTCCAGTTTGACGTCCGATGGTGACGTGCAGTTGCCCAGTATGTCCAGTGTCGTGTCGAATATCGGGGCTAACGCGAATCTTCCAGCGGTTACTGCAATAACGACAACCGAGTCGGAGCCGTTGCCCAGCATTTCGAGCTTCGTCAGTGGTTTCGATCATGCTGGTCCCAGTAGGTCGACCCAGGCATCGGATACAAATGTTAATTACCCCGCGACGGGCGACGTAATCGATAACAATAACAGGAATAACGATAATATCAATTCTGATCCTCTCACGCAGTATCCAGCGAACCAAACTGGAACTTCAGCTCGTCTCGCGACATACATATCATCCGATTTGTCATCTGATTTCTCTAACATTAGACATAACAGATTGCGTGAGAGACGGGAAAAAATCCGGTACGTATACACACACACACACATTTTTTTTCTTTTAAGAAACAGTGAATTCTATTTAGTAACACAAGTCAAGCATCGTTTTATCCTTGTTACTCATTGAATATCAAAAAGATGCTTGTGTCAATGTTTGTATGGTTAAATGAATTTGTGTATTTTATTTTAAAAATATTTAATAAACTAGCTGAGATATGAAAACAAGTGATATTGAATTTAGATTACTATTTATATAAGAATTAATTTTTAATATAAAAAAAAAATTTTTAAATTTATCAAATTTATATATTGAAATATATATTAATAATTGAACACATACATTATGTAAATTACTTCTCTAAATTAATATTGTAATTTTGTTTAACATATTTTATTTTCTAGAAATCATTTTAAAATGTCGCTGAGAGCACTGAGGTCGCTTCGTCGTAGACAAAGCATTAGGCCTCAATCCGCCAGTAATCCGTTTCGTCATTGCGAACATATTAGAAGACCATGGCATTTGCGTAGGAACGTATCTCAGAATAACAGCAGCACTAATAATGACAATTTAGATGTGGGTATTGATAGGACGCGAGGCTCAAACACGTCTGAATATCTACAGAAGATGATTCTACGACTGGAGTTGCTAGTCCAACAGCAGAGGGCCTTGGCTCGAAACAGCAACAGAAGATTAAATAGTAATAATCGCCAATCGGAAACTAGTAGAGACAACGATAATCGGGAGATGGAAGAGATTCGTGAAGCCACGAGATTGAGAGCTAGGTAAGAAGCACACTGCGTAATTATTGTAATATATTAAATATAAAATATTATATTATCACATTAAACATCTTGAGTAAGGATATGCCACATCTAGGAATGTGCAATTTACTAACAATATATTTGATCCAATTAATATTATTTTAGACAAGTCCTCGGTTTGATGGTGCGTTCTCTAATTCAATTCTTCGAAGTAACGAGATCAGGAAATGGTTCCCAAAGTAATGTTCTTTATGAACAAATGTATAGTAAGTTTATATTGTATCTTATACAAGATTATATAAGGTTACAATTTATTGAAGTGTAATTTGAAAAATAATTCTTTATGAAAAAAAAGTTTGCAATGCAAGGTCAAATTTTTTTATGTATAGTTTTATCTTCAAAATATTAATTTTGAAAGTTTAGAAATTAATGACACTTATTGTTTTTGAGAGAAAAAAAGATACTTGAAATTTTTAAAGTTTGTTAAAAGTTGTTTGTTGAAAATTTCTAAAGTTTGTTTTGAGTTTATTGAAAATAAAACTACAAAATAATTTTTCACGTTTTCTCTAAATCATGCATCTCTTGATTGTTGAATCATAATAATTTATGTTTTTCTTTCTCAGAGTTGTACGTATTGTTACATCTGGCATTGGAGCTAACAGACTTATTGCTAGCACAATTGGTCATAACAAGACGAGAACTGGAATCTAGTCAATATGGACCTTTCCCTTCTAATTTATCGGTCGATAACCAAACTAGAGGTGACACGCGCGGTAGTAATAACGTTGATAATAGTTTGCAGACGGAAAGCCCGCGTCGCGTGACGCCCGATAACGCGTCAAGGCGAAACGCAGATAGAGAGAGGTTGCCGAGAAATCGCAGTGAATTGCCAAGTGCAGAGGAACTCCTCTCGCACGGAAATCGTTACCGCGTTATGGCACGACGATTAAAGCGGCTGTCTTACCATCGACGGGCAATTCAAGTTGTTAATAGTTTTCCCGAAAATCAAACCAGCAATCCAGCGTCAACTAGATCTAACGACAACGGTGACGATAACAATTATGATAATAATACGCAAAACGAAGATAATCGGCAATCAACTTCTGAAAATGCTCTGTCGGCAGAAGTGCAGAGTATCGTGGAGAGAATCCGAAGTAGCAGCTCGATCGACAACGACGACCGCGGCGAGGTCAGGGCGGGAATTGAAAATCGTACGCTAGACGCTGCAAATGAGTCACGAAACTCGAATGAAAGCTATCGACGAAGTTATAGAAATGCTACGGTATCCGAACCGGCAGTGAGACGCATCAATGAATCGAGGGGTCCACAAGAGACAGAGTCCAATACACATTCCAGCGAGAGCTGGAGGAATTACATTTCTTACACTTCGTCAGGAGACGAACAAAGCGCTAGATCTTCGCATCCAAGACCTCGTTGGACTCGCCAATATACGCGGGGCGCGTGCTCGTCGATGCTTGAGCGTCTTGAGCATAGATATGTCAATTCCGATTCTAATAACAATCGCAGATTCTCTCACAGTAGGGAAGGCGCGTCTCTTCGACGAGAATTTAATGTTCCCGAGCTACAGGTGAACAACGTGCCTGTGAACGATTTGGATAATCTGTCTAGTAATCCGCGAAGAAGACAGAATACACCGCCAACTCCCCCACACACGCCTCCGCCGTATTTGATTAATAATTTTCTCCATAACGCCGATAACAGAAACAACGATCGGACAAACGAGACAGATCAGCCTGGGCCAAGTTGGGCTGGACAATCAAACAATAATAGAACCCGGGTATAGCATAAATTTTGGAACGTTTACGATTAAATCTAGACTCACAGTCGACCATCACTTTATGAAAAATAATAGCTCCGTGAATTTTCGATTATTCTCGTGATTTGTGATTTAATTTTTACAAAAATATAGTCTACAAATAATTTTTTACATCCGATTTAAAAATTACTTATTATTTCGCTGAGTTTTACATTGATAAATAATTGATTCAATCATTGCTTATTTCAATGATAAATTCTAATCGTTATTAACTTTTGTATTAGGTGTTGACTCCAACGTTCTTAACATTGTGGCGCAATCGGGTTGGACCCACCTGGATACCTCGCTACACTGAATTCGTGAGTAATACCGGATCACGGATTGGAGGAAGTGCTGGTGCCAATCTCAGTAATGGTAATGGTGGTGATGACGGAGGAGGCGGAGGAAGAAGTGCAGGAGGAGGTGGTGGAGGAGGAGGTGGTGGAGGTGGAGGTGGAGGAGGAGGAGGCGGCGGTGGTGGTGGTGGTGGAGGAGGAGGAGGAGGAGGAGGAAGTGGAGGAGGAGAAGCAGAAGCAGGAACAGGAAGTGGAGGAGGAAGAGGACAGGATCCAGGAAATGATGAAAACGATTATTACTGGGACTTTGGTACCATATTTTAGTCAAAATCTTTAAATATATATACATTTGATAGCAAAATTAAAGGACCACCTATTCTGACGCCGCGAAATAGACGTAATTCAAAAGAGTATAACTTTGCCAAAAATGATGGTTTAAAAAATGTTAAAAAAGCATTTTAAGGCTTGAAATCTCTAGTTTTGAGATTGATAGTCATTAAAAGGTTCACAGATTGCGAAGTTACGCGTATTCAAATGGGGATGCGTCAAATCTCAATTTTTTTACAAACTTTGCAAAGCTCCACGACGCGAAATAAAAATTGCATGCAAATGCGGTTTACAGCATTCGAAAGCGTGGATCTTTACCTTTAGTTTGCGCACTTGTTGAGCGTTGTACGATTTTTATTCACTGAATTATTCAATATTGAAGCAAAAAAAGGTCATTTTTGTTTCAGTGTTGCCTAACAGTGTTGCCTGACAAGTACGCAAATTAAAGGTAAAGATCCACGCTTTCGAATTCTGTAAACCGTATTTGCGTGCAGTTTTTATCTCGCGTCGTGGAGCTTTGCAAAGTTTGTAAAAAATTTTGAGATTTGACGCATCCCCATTTGAATCCGCGTAACTTCGCAATCTGTGAATTTTTTAATGACTTATTAATCTCAAAATTAGAGATTTCAAGCTTTAAAATGCCTTTTTTAACATTTTTTTAACGATCATTTTTGGCAAAGTTACACTCCTCTTGAATTACGCCTATTTTTCGCGCGTGCGTACGTACGTGCGTGCGAGTGTGCGTGTATATATGATACATATTTAATCAATGCACACATGTCATAATACAGAATAATCTTTTATTGGTAGTATAATTAGGTATAATTAGGTATAAAGAGATACAGAATGAATGATTTAGAATTAATAAATTTGTTTTAACGTAGCTATTAAATTACGAAGAGAAATTTTATTTCAAAAAGAAATAATATAAATTTATTATCTTATTACATGAATAAGATAAATAAATTTTCTTCTACAATTTAAAATATTTCTTACTATTTTTTAAATGTTTTGTTTTTCAAATTCTACTTTGATAACACTGAATTTTGAACAAATTTTAGAATATCAAGGTGCATTATTAACATTACGAATTTAAGATTAAATTTTTTGAGCAAAGAAATCTACAATAATATTTACTATATGTTTCCTTTCTGCTATTTTTATATAAAATTACCATCGGTAACTGATCACTCATTATTGTTTAAATTTATTTTTGAATATATATGCAATATGTGAAGATGTAAAAATCAAGTAATCTTAAAACATAATATCAAATTTTTAGAACACCATATACCTGTGGGTATACCATTTAATCCAGCGTTGGAAATTCAGAGTTATCGTGTTCAAGCATGGGATTTTTCCAACGGTGATATACCTGATATTACGGACTGTTAGTAAAAAAAATGTTTAATATAAATTATTAATCATAATTGTATTCTTTCTGCGTATGCTTAAATATATATTCCAATATACAATTTTTTCAGCTGAGAAAAACGTCGTGGTGCGTGAATGTAAGATTCATAACGACGCCAGTATTGACATATCCACGGATGGAAAATTGCTGGCGACGCTTCTGCAGTCAGGCCGTATTAACGTGACGACCACATTAGGTAAGCGAAGAATGCGCGTTAATCTCCATTATCAATGATATATATATATATATATATATATATATATATATATATATATATATATATATATGTATGTATGTATATGTATGTATGTATGTATGTATATATGTATATATATTCTCAAATTATTAACGATTCTTTCTCAGCACGCGTATACCTAGCGCTTTTTTTTATCTGGAAAGAATAATGTCTTATTTTTGTATCGCATCTTTTTCACGCCAATAATCTTGCAAAGAAATATTTTTAAACAATAATTTTTCTTCCACGAAGAACAGAGTTATATTAAAGTAGTATAATAAATACTGTGAACATATCTTCTTCTTTGTGTATTTCTACGTAATTTTTAAAAAATTGCATAGAAATGAAACAATAAAAATAAAAACTTGGTTGTTTTAACTTATTGAAAGACTAAAGCTGTACAATTTCGATTTAGGTATCTATAGCCTACAGTGGGAAACGCTGGGAGAAAAGATTTATTCGACCAATATCGATCAAACGGTAGTGTCTGTCTCGATATCGCCTACGCAACAGCATCTTTTGGTAGGTTTGGCACGTAGGATTCACGTACCCGCCAGGCCCTTTCCGATGGCTCTGATTTTCAAACTGATGGAGAAGCAACCCGACGACGAGAAAAACGCTTCGTCGACAGATCCGGCTGTGGCAGAGTTGATTACATTCGATTCTTCCGACGAGATGCTCGATGATAACGTTGTTTCTAGTACTCCGAGAGCTCCGAGACGAAGTAATGTTACAGCAAACACTTACAGACCGCACATTAGAGACTGGCGGATTCGGATGAGAAACGAGGACATAGACATCAAACGCAGGGAAAACATGGTGCTTATCCGGGAGTTGTTACAGAGCAGCCGGGAGGTGTCGAGCTACCTCAGTCTGAATTGCATCAGATGGGCGCCGCAACCTGGCCAGGGAATGGTTTACGCGACGAACACCGGACAATTGAATATCCTGCAGTGATCTACGCCCGTAGTAGATGGAAGTAAACGTTCTCTTCGTATTATAATGCTTACAATGAATGTGTCATATTACGAGTATGACGTAATACAGTATCGGTTCGCCCCCCAAATTTGAATTTCTTTTCAATAGATTGTAAAGAAGGATATGCCAACATGTGATGTGCGGTAGTAGGTTTTTATCATGATTGATTGTATACAATCTCGGCAGATTGTACGACAGTGATAAAATAGCACGAACTGCTACGGACTACAATTTGTATTTTATTCTTTTTTTTCCCATAACGTACTATCATTTTTATATTCTGCAAAGAATTGTAAGAAATGCAAGATGTGTATAGATATAAAATAATATATGTTCGATCAATTAGCTATTATTGTATAGTTTATCTGATTTTTATATTCCTATAATTTAAAAGAAAGTACTCTGCATCATTTCTATTAGACTGAATTAGTAGTACGATACGACTATATTCCTTTTAGGGAAGCTTCTGTTGCGTCTCATAATGTGAAAATGCGGGGAACTGAGTCGTTATATAATATTAATATGTATTTACCGATCGGATCAACGTTAATGCCGTCAAATAAATCATTCAGAACATACTTCTCCACTTTTATTATACACATGTTCTTAATCATAAGGAACAGAGCAATTTGTCGTGCCATCTCCTTGCAATACTTTTATATCTAGATAGCTTTTTATTTGTTGATGCTTTATTAACTAAAAAGAGATATTTATATAAACATGATTTTTTTGAAATAATGTTTTTGTTCGTTTTACTTTTGTATTACGAGAGATGAAATGTTTATTAAAATTCCATGTATATTCGTTTTATACATCTATACATATATATTAAAAGTTTTGGCATAGGATATAATATACAAATGCAAATATACACGTTGATTAAGTAAATTATTTCAGGCACAATTTTATTTTTGTAAGAAATTGCGTGTTTTGAAAATTTGGCGCTTTTCGGAAAGATGAGAATGGCTCCGCTTGTGTATACAATCGTCGGATTTTTCGGTACAATTATTGTATACATTGTCGATACATAACACGTAATTGTATTTCTGTGTATAATCGTTATCAATAATAATTTCTTTGCAAAAAGATCACGGTTACATCTTATTATGTCATACGTATGAGTGTACACATACCGCTTTCTACGCTTCCAGTCACGACCTTTCAAGCAAGATAGCGTTAAAAGGGAAAATGTTGAAAACGCAAACGTTTTACTTATTTATGTTTTTAATTTTCAAAGAAAATTAAAAACCATTTTGTATGCGATAATCGTGTGAAAGCGTTATGTGTTCAAGCGGAAGCATTCATTATTTTATCGGGCAAAATGTAGAAGAAAGAGATTTTTAATTTGTCTTTTTTTTTTAAACGTGAAAGATGCGACAGAAGTATAAATTTCATAGCCTTATAATAACTGCCTCTGTAATCGAACAATAAAATTTACAATGAAAATAGATACAGGCATGTTTTATGTATATATATGTATGTATGTGTATATATATATATATATATATATATATATATATATATATATATATATATATATATATATATATATATATATGTATATATATATATGTATATACAAAACGATATAATGTATTAGTATATCTATTTATCACAAATTCATATTATAAAAGCATCAATCTCATATAATATGTTAAATGTAATACTTATTACACATGGAGTTAAAGTAGTATAGGAATCTATACAGACGCTGTAGGATGGAAGATTTAAAGGCGACGCTATAAAATATCACCTTCAAGCAGAAATGTTTTTTTTCTTCCAGTGCTCGGGTAACTACTAACAAAATGGTACGGTTTATGATACACATGTTTATACGAATCTTACACGAATTCGATAATTTATTTACAGGACGCAATAAGACTCGAAGATTGTCTTTATAATGAATATCTATTTATAAAAATAGTCATGCGCATGAAAATTCTATAAAGATTTAGTTTTTATCGGGAAAAATCAGAACGAGATAAAAACGGAAATCGCAGTGCAGTACACTCTCTTTATGTACGTGTGTGTATGTGCAATAATCTGTACAATATAATTTTAACAACATTTTGGCATCGCACGGTGTATTAATTGTTCTGTAAAGTTTTACAAATACTTCCGCAGCATACATTGCACGCGTATGTATGCGTGTAGTTACTTATAATTTACAGTAATGCAGTAAAAATATATTTTTATTTATCGGACAGGCGAAATAAAAACTTGTAATATGGACAGAAATTGTAAATATGTTACATTTACGCTCTCATCATCCGGTATATATTATACAAAGCGTTAAAAGCTGATAACGTACGTCGCTTCGTTTCTCTTCACTCTTGGACTCTACAATCGCTCTAATCGACCGTTACGATAATTCTGACTTTCGAGTAATAAAATATAAAAATAATAATAAATCGTAATTACTTTTCCTCTGTAACGGCGATCTGAAAATTCCAACGGAACATTTCAGATTACACTTTAATTCTTACAGACGTAACCAGTCATACAATAAGACTATCTTATGTTTAAAGTTGTAACCGGTAGGTACAAAATATTAAATTATATCGTACATAAGTCAATTAGTAGCACATATGATACATGATTATATTAATGGTATTTCAATTTGACCTTGTCATATTGTAAAATGTGAATATGATACAACCTCTAAGTTCTTCCTCTTTTTTTTCAGTGAATATGCGCTTCAATGATCTTCGGAAGATTTAATTGCGTGCTTTACGAAATAAATATTTTACAAAGCTACATGTTGAGTTTATTTTATAGCAATGTTATGACTATAAAAATGCGTGATCTTCGTAATTTTTTATTACACTAAAGATTGATGAACGTTTATTCGACAATTCTTTGTAAAGTATCTAAAACTATTGCATAATGCATTATGAAAAGAATAAACGTAAACGTGGATTTGATGTCGAATTAATTTTCTTTCCAGTAATCCTGATCGAATGGATCGATTATAAACAAAATGCCGTCAATAATGAGAATAACCTTGTAAGACTCAATAATCTCGTAAGAGAAGAAAAGAGAGATACAACCCTGATATCATGGCTTATCCTTATCTCGCGCATTATCTAAAGTTATAAATCCATGGAAGTAGCGTCATATAAAAGCAATTAGTCAGACTAATTTATCGTGCCCTTCATTCTTAATAAGCTATAAAGGCTGATTTGCTAATATATTTACGCTATTATAATATACTTATTGTAAATGGTGTTCTCGCTATGTACTATTATTTGAAATACATAAATCATCTATCAAATCTGATAAATCGATACATTAAGTGTCAAAGATTTCTTTTTCTGATTTGTTATACTGTATTTGTGATTAAAAGAAATTGAGATTAAAGGCAATAATAAAACGGTCTCTAAACGTTCAATATTATTGCACAATATTTGAATATTATATACTTAACATTGATCGTCTAGGGGCCGTTTAATAATAAAAATTCAAAATCAAAGTAATGAAAAACAAATAACGATATGTGTTCATACAGAAATGTATCAAAAGAAAGTATACATAGAAATATTAAAAAAGTATCGATTCATTTTCTAAATTTGTGATCATTTCTCATATAATAATTCGTCTCATATAATAACTTTTCGATGTACATGACAGTGAGAGGGTAGGCAAAAAATCAAGGAAATATGTTAATATACTTGAAAATAACACTTGATTCAACACATTAAGGTGACATGCATTACACAGCTTTGGCTTGCAAATTCTAATTGGATTATTTCTTGATAAATTACGTAGCGTTATTTAACAAATATGACCTTTAATTTGAAGCATACTGTATACATTTTTAGAATGTTATTAGTAAATCAGCCGTAAGTTTGATTCTTATTAAATTCAGTCAATATATAAAATGCTTTGGATAATGAATAGTTGACTAATGTATATCACAAGTTATTTTCTCCCATAAGGACAGTACAGATAATGCTACGACTAAAAACTTTTCCTTTCTCACTCTTTGTTTCGTCAATACGCCTCACATTCTCATATGCTTTGTTACATCCACATTATAAGGTCCCGGACAGTAAAATCTTTGCAGAATCAACAGAAATATACATATATATTTATTTAAAAATAAATATTTATGGTTTTCCGTAAATAGTGACATTAACACAAAAGATTAATCAAAGTAGTTAGGAATTAAATTACGAAAAAAAACTAATTTGAAATTTTTTTCTCTATCGAAGTGCTTCACGATTCTTTAATGTACAAATAACAAGAATAACGCATTGGAAATTATAATGAATTGAGAAACGTCTAAATTTTAAAGTACATATCAACAGTTAGATTTAAAAGTTTGTTATTGCAAACCATACTTGCGATGGAAGAATTCTTCCATTATGGTACAACTTAGCTGTACATACGGTATATGCTAAATATTTTTACATCTAGTTTGGACAATATATAAAAACAGTTTGCCAAGAGATGTATATAATAATTATAATACATTAGATATTCCACAATAATTGAACAGAGATATAACACAAATGTTTGGTACGATTCCAAACAATCTCTTTCAAAATTATTAAAATTGATCGGTAACAATGATGTGTCTTTACAAAGTTTCACATACCTCCATGCCAAATCTGAGCAGTGACCATGCGTCTGTGTGTTTACATCGGTTTACGTCCATATATATGTTTAAGATAAAATAGCGATGCTACGCCTAGGTCCGCCTATGCATATGTTGTCTAAGCTGGACCACTTTTTAATACCAGTACGTAGAGCTTCAGCCGTGACCTTATCCTCGTAAACTCTGGACATAGCTTCTAACTTTTGCGCCTTTTCCTTACTAAGAGGTTCACTAGGGAATGTCAATTCGTTTGCTTCCGCGAGTGTACGAAGATCAAAGTAATATTTGGCATATACACTCGAAGGAACATTGATGTTGAATTGCAGCATCTCTAGAAATTGTCTCTCTAGTTCGTTCCTAGATAGAAATTATAAATTGATTCAACCAAGTGCCTATTTTTGGAAAATAAACAAGTGCATTAACTGAATTGAAAAGACTTACATGTCTTCCACCGTGATGTCTTTCAGTATTTGACAGTAATCCACATTCCACACTGCCTGATCATCCCAAACTTTAGATGCCAATAAAATAGCTCCCAGCACTATTCGTTTCCAATTGGCCGGTGTTATGTCTATTTCCGCATAAGTAAGTAGGCGTTCGAGATAAACCAATGTTATGATGGCACATTCAGCGGTTAGCTGAGCTGCGTTAAACAGAGTTCTTATAAATTTATATATTTGCTTGTGCTCTGGATTATGTTTGTCGTAATCCTCTGAAACACCGTCCCTCTGAAAGACAGATTTATTGTTCGAGCACTGAGTAACGAGCACATACAGGAAAGTCTTTTCTGATCTGTGCCATCATTGATATTGAACAGTTGAAAATTTAATACTACTTAAGATCAAAATTAAGATTGAAGAATTTTAAATAGAATAGATGCAAAAATATACAGGACTAAGAAATAGAGGTAAAAATGGATCACTGATCTACAAGAGTGATGAATGGACATAATGTTGAATCTCTATTGAATCTGCTGACGTATTACCGTTAATGGATGCAGTTTCTCATCAAATATATCAATCTGTCTCTGCGAGGTTCTATTTTTAATATGGTAATAAACGGCTAAAGCAACACATTTGACGGTATTTTTCAAGTTAGGTTGTGAAACTGTGCTGTCGTCTAAATATATTGTACTGCAGCTGCTGCTTTTCTTCAAAGGCCTTATGTCTGCAATTTGATGTTGACTCTTCTTTCTCACCATGCCATCTATAAAAAAGAAACCAGGAACGATGAAATATACATTCGTTGGCACAATCTGGCTCTCCTCCGCCAACTTTCAGGATATACTCACTCTCGATAGCCTGCTTGGAACGCTCCATAAAGATAGTCCCCGCGCATGGGTGCAACGACGGATCGGAGTCCCAGTCCTCTGGCTCGCGTTCACTGATATGTTGCAAATTATTAACGCTAATCCCACCCTCCGGCAGGTGCTCCTCCAGGTTGCGCGTGGCGCACTCGGGCCCCACTTCCTTGCGCCCGACTTGCGGACTGGAGTAGACGCAACAGCTATTCTTGTTCCCCATGTTCCCATGTAAACTCTAACCGGTGTGTCAGTTGCCCCTATGCTTCCCGCCTCCCGCACGCCTTGGTGCGCGCGGTCGCGTTTAGTCCCAATTCGCGGGGAAAAACGCGGGGGAAAACGCAGCGAATCGCGTGAATCGGAGTCGCGATGCGTGAAAGCAATACGACTGGTTCTAGCTTGACTTTAAGTAGGTAGATGGGTAGGTAAGTAGGTAGGTAGACAGGTAGATAGATAGATAGGTAGATAGGTAGGTAGGTAGGTAGGTAGGTAGGTAGGTAGGTAGGTAACATTCGCTACCTTACATTTCGTTGTGCGATAAACGATCAGCTGACGGAGCTGTTCGTACGACTGGTGATGCGATTCGCTCGCCCGCGACTCGTCTGGCTCATGTCGGCGACGCTCGCCAAAAAAAGCAGCTCGTGCGACGGGGAACTCTTCGCGTTTCGTCTCGCGTTCTCCGCCAGAGGAGGAGCTCGCTCGCTTGCTTTCTCTCTCTCTCTCTCTCTCTCTTTCACTTCGGGGAGGACCGACACGACCGACGTTCGTCCCGCGATCGTCAGAGAACGAGGCGTTGCCGCCAATGCCGCCTCGGTGCCGTGTTGTTCGCACCGGCTGAACCTGCTTCCGGCTCCACGAACGCCACGAACGCGACGGACGCTCCCGAGCTAGGCGGTCGGCCGCGGTCGCGACTCGCAGCGCGATTCATTGTCGTCGCACGGCAATCCCATCCTCGTCGCGCATCTATCCGGCTTTCGCACTCGGACACCCCACACGAACGCGCTCGACCGACCGACCACGACCGGACCGACTACCGACGAACTGCAACCAGTGCAACCTGCAAACACAACGAACCGCGATACCGATCCCGCGCGCCTCTCCGCTCTCCGGGCTCTCCGCCAATTTACCTGCTGCCAGTGCCAGTGCTACTGATTGTGAGTGCCACCAAGTGCCACTTCTGTTGCCTCCGCTCTCCGCCCGCTCCGCCGCGCCGTGAATCCTCGACTTTTCGTCTGCACGGTCTGCACCTGCACCTCGACCCGTGTGACGTCGCGATCGTCGCTATCACTAAAATGGCGAGGCAGTGTGTTGACACTTGACTCCAGCCTCGAGTTTTCGTCATCTCATTTGAAAGCAGGTGTAGGGAGGCCTGAAATCAAATTGGTGTGATCGCTTGGAGATCGCGTTCTCGCGGGAAGCGATGCATTCGGTCAGCGCCAGCTTGCCGAGCTCCACGGACGTGAGTCAAGTCCCGACGCCGTTGGTTAAACGGGATCAGGACTGTCGAACGGCCGACGTGGGCACTGGCATGCCGTGCGGCGAGACCAACGGCTTGCGTATCCTCGACGAGTTCCGCAAGCTGTACGAGAGTCGCATCGAGAAGATTGATCGGGAGTCTGGCGACGAGTCCGACCGAATCTCCGTAAGCAGCTGCTTCATTATTAGTTTGTATTTATCATCTTGTAGGATTTCGTTCAATTCCGTCTGTACCTTTGATGCGATCTTTAACTCTTTAGCATATTGCAACTTAATAATCAATGTTTCATTTATATTTCACGCAGATGAAATTACAAGTGATGAGCGATTGGATTAAGGATTTAGGAGAGCAAAATGTCATGTTGGTGCATACGGTGGAAGATTTGGAGCAGGCTGCATGTAGTAGAGTTAAGTTACTAGAGGAGAAACTAAAACAGTCGTCACAAATGGTTACGGATAATCTAACAAGATCCGACCATTCGGAACAAGTAAGGGAGATCATTTAGTTTTGTTGTTTTACTAATCTTGAGGTGAAATTAAGATGCAATACCTTTGTATATTACAGGCTTTGAGTACTCTTTCAAATCGTGTCAATCAGTTGGAAAAGGACGAAGGATATCTACAACGAAAAATAGAGTATTTGCAAAGCGACATCAGGGGATTGTTAGAGGTGATTCGTCGCGCGCGCCGACAGAATATTTGGAGTCTCGAGGGTATCAGGTTTTACGAGATTCAACCTGAGGATATTCCAGTTCCAGAGTAAGTCTATCCTGTTATCAATTAATATTAATATTTTGTATGCTTATATTAATAAGTGTTGTTATAAACTGTTTAATAATAAACATTTGTTTTATTGTTACAGCTGTATTTGCAGTCAGGTAAATATGTGTGTAAACAATGCAGCAAAAAAGCTCAGATTTGTTCTAGACATAGAGCATGGCAAATTTTAGAAGACGAGTTATCTGTTAAACGAAAGCATATGATCCTTTGTACTGTGTTCACCAAGTCAAAAAAATTTTTTTACCTCCCTACACCTTTATTAAATTGAATTATTATCATACACACAGATATACATATATATATATATATATGCATACATTCGTGTTGAATAAACTGTCAGTCCCATTTGTTGGAGTACTGTTATATTTTTCGAGAGATCATTATCATTAAGAGAGTATAATGTATTTCAGTATTACATTCAATTATATTTTTAAATCAGGAGCAGATGGATACTGACCATATAAAATCCTTGAATTTGCAAATGGAACAGCTTCAGGAAAATGAAAGAAAAATGATCAGGTAAGAGATGTTTAAAATTAAAAAGATATATTATTTGTTAAATATTTATAACAATAAATTATCATTTTTGCTTTAAATTTTTATATTTATACAAACAAAAATGTATTTATAGAAACAACAATGTTTCTTGGATATTTCATTTTTCTTTTTTTAAATTTTTACACATAATATTTATATATCTTTGTATGAACGTTTTCCAGATCTCAATTGGAATTGGAAGGAAAAGTAGCAGATCTTACGACAGAATTATCATTAAAAGACGATACTATAAAAAAATACGTTTCTAGACTTCAATGCTTTTGTGAAAAACTCAAAGAACATGCTAAACAAACAAATCATCCGCTAATGACTTCTGATCAAGAGTGCAATGTAAGTGCATTTTTCGTTATTGAACAGATAGAAACATTTCTAACTTTTTAATTAGTTTTATAATTAAAAGTTTTTTAGTCTCTGTAGAGTTTAGAGGCAATCATGTTGTATGTATGTATAAAAATTAGGAAGAGCAAATTATTTTGTTAAATGGTAATAATTGTTTTTGTTGCTACCTATAATATATCCTAAACTTTACATTTTGCAAACAAAATAAACTGTGGTTCGCGTGTCTCAATATTGGAGATTAAAGGAGTTTTTTAAAAAATCTATGTTGCTGTTCAGATTATCTTAACACCTGACATTCTGGAAAGTGTACTAGACGCGAAAGATAGGGAAAACAAGAGTTTACATCGACAACTCCAGGATGTTGAATCCAAGCTTATGGTGTATACCTACGAGAATAATGTTGACACAATTAATCTACAATTACAGCTGGAAGAAAAATCTAAGAAGGTACAACAACTGGAGGACAAAGTGGCTCGCCTCGAAAAAGTTAGTCTATAATATTAACAAATAACTGTCGTACAATTCATGTTATTAATATAAGTTTTATTTATATATTTAATTTATTTTTATAGATATTTTATTGGTTTCAGGAAGCTGCAGATACAAAGGATACATTGACGGCGGAGATCGTGGCTTTGGAACAACAAAATTATCACGCCAATATCGGCAATCTCTTAAAGGACGACCTGATTAAAGAGATGCGTAAAGGGCTAAAGCAAACAACTTTAGAGGTACAACGTATATCTATAAAATTTTTAATATAAATTTCAACTTTTTTACATTTGTAGAAGATTTCACCCATCTTCCGTCCTCGCAAGTATAATTCTAATGATCGTATCACTGCGATCACTAAGATGAAATCTTCTTACGAATCTCCTGACCAATTTCCAATATCAAGCTTCCTATCTACACAGCGAAGAAATAATTTCACATTTTTGCACGATGATTCTGGGGTTCTATTAAACTGTAGCAAACAAAATTTATCGACGATTAATACAAAGTTACACAATAGAATGTGCAGTAATCTGCAAAGTCAATCTCGATCGCGTACAGACATTCAAGCTGGTCGATATAAATTCATAAAGAGTATTGACAGAAAAATATTACAGACCGCTAGAAAATTGTCACCCCCGTGTAAAGATAATAATTTACAAGATCGACTGAATTCTACCGCATCACATCTTCAAGATAATATCGATTTAATCTTGACATAAAATGAAATGATTTTAAATATAGATTGTTACATTAAAGCATCTTATAAATTTAATTATTTTTTAACGTAAGTTTATATTCTTTCATAAGAATTTTTAGAAATTGCAAATGTATGAGATACAAACTTCTATATTGATTCGGTTATTTCTTTCTAAAATTTGTATGAGATTCGATAATAAAATAAATTCATAAATCCTCTTTTAAATAAAAAAAAAAAATTATTACATATTTAGAATTTTAATAAATAATACATTCACGGATTTATATTTTATGTGATTAGTTAGTTTTATATATTACTAATATATTTAAAATTGTTTAATAAAAATATGTTATATTTTATACATTTTATTTGTGAAAAATAAGAATATATATCAACATGATTGCCTCGTCTACAAAGTTAACATAGTAAATTTAAATCAAGTTTTTATAAAATACTTATACTTGTAATAAATATATATTTATAATGATAAAAATCAAGAAATAAGACGATAGTAAATTAGTCAATATATTTTAGTATATTTATAATTAATAAATGTATTTTATTTGCTTCTAAACATAATATCTGTATACTTCTAACTTAATAAAATATATCTCTAGGTTTGGCATAATACACAAGTTTAATAATTTGCTAACGTTTTACTTTTTAATTTTTGTCGATGAACGTCAGTCAAATTAAATGTAAATATATATCTAACACTGTTATATTAAAATAATGTTATTTTATTTCTTTAGAAATGTCCTCTATCTTCAATAGATACTTCACATTCTAAGAAGGTTTGTTCACTCAGTATTATATATTATATTTTAACATACATATTTAAAGAAACGTATTTTTATTTATGTGTATGTATGTCTCGAAAATTTATGTATTGTTAAATCAATTTTTAGGATGAATTTATATTATTCCTGAATAGTACAAAAGCACACGTGCAAAAAGAATGTGAAATTTTATCGGATTTAAAGTTTGAACTAGGAAAATTTCTAGATAAATTGACTACCAAAGACAGTGAGGTAAAAACATTGTTTCCTAGAATTGTAACAGTAAAAGTGAACGTTATTAATGAATGTTGCTCATTAACTGTTTTAAATTAACTGTTTAAAATAATTTGTTATAATGTAAACATTTTTCTAGATGGATGATTGTATCATATCTAATAATTGCACAAATAAAAATAAACTTTGTGCAAGTGGCATGTCGGATAAGCTGATCAATTGCATTGAAATTATTACCAAAATGTATTTAGAAAGAGAGAAGGAGGTTACTGTTTTTGATTGTATGGTATGTAACGAAAATTATTTCATTTATTAATCATTTTGTAAAGACAATCATATTAGAGATTTATTTCAAATGCATTACACCTTCTTCTCCTATACGAAGAAAGAAAAAAGTCATTATATATGTAGCAATTCTAAGAATATTAAAGTGAGATTATATCCTTTATTTTTATATATGTTATGTGTTATATTATAAAATTAATTAATATATCTTCTTCCAGTCAAACATAAACAGTGCGCGGGAATTCAAGTTGATGGAAGAATTTAGAGTATGCACTGTGGAAGCTCAAGCAGCAACAGAAGACATTCGCGAGGAGATAAGCACTGTTATATCGACGTTTAACTTACGACATCAGAATGTACGTTTAATTCAATAAAGAGATTGACATAAATGTGATTCGTGATAAACTCTGCGTTCGATACTAATTTAATACATTTTCAGTATGAAGAATTAAGCAAGATGGTTATTAATGTACAAAGTTACTTGGTGAGAACACGTGAAGGACTAATAGAAGCAATCAACAGATTAGAATTACAGGTATTAATTTAAGTTTAAATACAGTTTTTTAATTAAAATTTTGAAAATTAAAAATAATACTTAAACGTTATTTTATTAAAAATAATACTTAAACCTTATTTACATTAAAATATTGTGTTAATTCAATTATTTTAATTTATCTGCAATCCATAAAGTACAAAAAGGTTGACTAAACATCCTTAGATGTTAATGAATTTTCATCCAGAGTATTAATATCAAAAAAATATATGAATAGCACTTTAGGATTAAGATAAAGTATAAATTAATTGTAATTTTATAATACATAATGCAATCTATTATAAAAAAAAATTTTTATTATCACAGGAAGAAGAAAGACTAAGGCACAGTGAAAGGATCGTGAATGGCAATCTTAAACTGAAGGATATAAAAAATGAAATTAATCATATTCAGTTAGAATTGTCTCGTTACATTAATGGTATGCAGGAGAATATACAGGTTCGGAATATTCATTAAATAACTATTTTAAACAATATTTATCGATAGTTTTGTTATATATAAAGTACGAAATAAATTTTAGACATGTAATGAATCTGAATATACAGAAGCGTGCATCAACAATGATTTACTAACTGTGGTAATGGAAGAAGTTGAACAAATATTGACTAATTTGCAATTATTCCAAACTCAGGTTGGTTTTAAAAAAAAATGTAGCTTCTGTTCAAACTTAACAAAATATCAATATGTGTATTGCATAGATATTGTTTCTTTTAGGGTGGTTGCATAACATCAGTACTAAAAGGTTTAAGAAGTCAGTTATACACTATAGATGATTCATTAAAGGATTTACAGAAAAAGACCAGTGAAGTGGTAAGTACTGGGAAGACATATTTGTAAGAATAAATTATCTCTTATACATTTCCATATTTATATTGAATAATTATCTATGTAGTTATCAAACAATGAAATCGCGCAAACAACGTTTTGCGAAAGGGAAAGCAGGTTGGCTAAATTCGAAGAAGAGGTAGATTGTGCACATACAAAAATGCAAGATGTGTTGGAAACATTTCTTTCTACAAAACAAGAAAAAAAGGTATATATGCAACTTTTACGTATGTATATTAGATTAATCTAAGAAACATTAAGTGTTCTGAAAGAAATAAAAATCTCTCTATTAAAAGCAGTAGTTTTATATTTTAGTAATTTTTCATGTTTTAAATTTTGTTTATAATTAAAATTTCATCTGTTTATAATTAAATTCTTTATTGATATAGGACAAAATACCTTTCCATCTAATAGCAGAAAACAAGTCTTTTTTAATACGGAGATAATATACAAATTAGTAAAATAATTTTTTTTTACAGGAACAGTTCTCGCATTACATCTATGATAATCAGGTATTAAAGCAAGTGTAATTATTACAAATATACAAATACTTTTTTAATTTTTCAATTCATATATTCATTTACAAAAGTATGCTTTGTAGGAACTAAACGATATAATAAAAACAAAACAAGATTTACACAAATTAAGAAAGGAATACGATGATCTAAAACTTGATATGATCCAGGTAATGAGATTGTATAGATTTTTAAATTTACTTTTTATTAGATAGCTATATATTTAACAAATAAACTATTTGTAACACGTAACGATCCATGTAAAATGTTTATTGAGACTTATAAAATATATAAATTATAAAATATGTATGTTTGCAGCAAACATGTCAAATGAAATATAATGAAAAACTAAATAAATGGAAAAATAGTATAACGGATTTAGAGGACCAAATTAGAATGTTGCAACATGAGGTAAACGTCATTTATTTAAATAGAAAATCTTATTTTCAACTGTGAAATCCATTGTAATGTCTCTTTATGACAGGCAAAATGCAAGCAAGAAGCAATTAATTTTTTAAAGAATAACATTCAATCTATGGAGAAGGAGCTGATTGCTGCACGAACAAAAGCAGAAAATTATAGGCAATGCCATAGCAAAGATAATATGGAACTGAAAAAGAAAATCATAGAACTAGAAAATATCGTAAGTATTTTTTATACGTCTAAAGTCTTCATATTAAGATAGATACTAACGTAATTCCTGCAATTTTAGATTAAAACACAGAAAGAAATAGAGAATGATCTTAGAAAAAATTTAAATAACGTAACAAATATTAAGAAATCTACAGATATTTCAAATACTTTAGTAAGTAACGATTTTCTAATTATACAAGTGCATATTTGCTTATTTTCTTTTAAAAAAATTTGTTAATTAAAATCTCTTTATTACAAAGCATACGGAGTGCGGTACAGAAGCAACGCTTTTACGTTGCGATTATCCATCCAAACACGAGGTAACTTGCAATTAAAACAAATATATAAAATGTAATGCTTATTACACAAAGAAATACTTTTGCTCGTAAATTCTTTTTTAAATAATAATAATAGTAATTATATCTTTGTTATTTTTTTTATTTCAGAATATGTCTCATTTGTTCAAAGCTGCGCAGGATGGTATGCAATCTGCAAAAGTGACGGTTCAAGATTTTGAAAGTGAATTTAAAAAATTGGTTTGTATATCTTTATTATTATTATTATATTTATAGAATAACGTTAAAGACACTATTATGAATATTTATTTATAGATACATGAAGAATCATCTCTCTCCTCCATTTCGGCAAAATCTGCTGTAACACTGACCGAGTTATTAGGAAAATGTAGAGAGAAATTGGATGCTTGTTCTCACGAATTAATCAAACTTAAAAGTGCTGTTTATTCAAAAGAAAAACTTGTAAGTATTTATTATTTGTATGTTACAAAATTATACAATTATAAATTATGTGTTATATTTTCAACTTTATTTCTGAATAAAATTATATATAGATTCTTTCTCATTAATAATTACGTATGAAAGCATAACACAATTGAATATAAATCAAAGAATCAAAACTATTTTAGTTGGAAAATATGGAAGAAGTTGTACGGATACAACGGAATTCACTAACAATGAGTCAAGAGGAAGTAAAAGATCTGCATCAAAAGCTGCAAGATAAGGTAAATTAAGTAATACATATTTTAAACAATAAGCAGAAGAAATTACGATACTGTATAACAATAACTTTTAAATTAAAAATATAGTTATACGTTTTTTAATTGGAAGCTTCAAAATTATCGCATTGTAATTATTTACGCTTTTTAAATGTAATTTTGTGTATTAACAAACGACACGTTAATTAAATATAAGCGCAGAGATTCCGCAAGAATGAAATTTGGAGGTATGTATGGCATTGGAATCTGTAAAAGAAATCTTTTTACAGATAGATAAACAAGGCCTTACAATTGGACAATATGAGAGAGAGAAGAATGAATTGCTGAAACAGGTTTGTTCTTTTTTTCGCCGTCGTGCTTAACTGTATGATAAGATTTATTTTCTAACATTGCACGGTGCGTTGCAGAATGAACTTCAAATACAAACTATCGGGCACTTACAAAATGCCGTTGTTGAAGCTAAGCGAAATTTGGATCAAATGACTCATAAAGCGATGAACGATGTGAGTGAGCTGAGGCCTACGATATCGTCTTCAGCCTTTAGCCATAGAAATGTGCATGATGTTTAAATATTAATTATAAATAGATTAAAATTGCCATATAGCTTTTGCGTCAACATGTATTTATTATATACTATTGTAAATATTGTCGATATATAAATGCTTATTAAAAAGATGGCTCTTGAATACGTAAACTATCTTTTTGTCTTTGATATTTTTACATTTACGTTATAACATTGCAAATGCGAGGAATATGTGTCATGCATGTCGTGTGCTCATTTAATTAAATCATTTAAAAAGAAAAAGTATAAGTTTAAATCTAAAGATTTAAGCTCTCAAATATAAAATAAAATTCAATGAAGTAACAAAAGGATTTTGTTGAAGAAGAATAAAAAAAGTTAAAATAATTAAATCTCATCAAAAAGGCCAATGAGAGTCAGCGCGGGTATAAGTGCGCAAATATGTATTTCTTGTCAACAAACAATTTCAACGTGTTACTTTCGTATCGAATTACAATAACCACGGACGTTTCGACTCATTTTGAGTTGTCTTCTAAAATTGTAATAATTTTAATTAAAATAAATTTGTAATAATTTTTGAAGACTTTAAAATAATTTTAAGGAAATAATGCACAAATAATTGCGTTTTTACTCTTGCCTTTACTTCCATTTTACTTTTGTAATCTTTCTGTTGCTTTGTTAAATATTAAAACATTTAAAGCTTTTGATATATTCGAATATTTCGAATATTCTTATTTATGAAGCGACAGGAGATTGTGGCATGTACAAGTGTAACATGCTGTCTGAATTAACAAGTGGATGATCGAGTTGTAGCTGTTGCATTTTGCAGTTAACAACAAATAACATGAACTACGATACGTGCGTGAGTGTTGTTCGCTTCTAAACTTTGAAAGCGGATTATACGGTAAATGCATTGTAGGTATCTTTACAGCTTTGCAAGAAGGATGAAACTATACGTCAGCTAACGATGCGCATTGATGAAACACAAGATCAATATAACGAATGTTTTACAGAGGTAAATAAAAATTATTTGTATCAATCAGAAAAATTATTTCTCAATTGATTAACACTTGTTCTGTGTAAATATTGTTAATCTAATCTATATTTTTATTATGTAAAGACAACTAAGCAGGATATACTGTTGGATTTGCAACGAGATGCTATTGAAAGTCTTCATAAAAAGATTCATTCTCTGGAGTATGATAAACGTTTAATCGCTACTACATTACATGCAATATATTATTCAATTTTAAGCGGAGTACAGGTATGGTATATATTTTTTAACCTGAATAATTTTGTATAAATATTTGTATAATAATGAGAGCTCTTCTGTAATTTCAATAAAGAAATGTGCACGTCGAGAAGTGTTGTTTTCTAAAGTAGTAGCTAATGAATGATTTAAAAAGTTGCGTTATATAGTACGGTGTATTTATATGTATATGTTTATCATACTAATTTAACATAATATTTAAAGAATTAAAAGAGAGATCCTTTGAGAAAATGTTATTTTCAGGAACAAGTACGCAATCGTGTAAAGGATTTCCAGGAATTGAAATGGGAGGTCCGTTACTAGAAATACTCATGTTCTCATTGATATTTCAGATCTCCGTATATATCGAAATGTATTTTGTTACAGATGGATAGTTTTATACAGATGAAGAATTACTCCAAAAACAAATGTGCAAACAGATCGTGCACAATATATCTTAAAGACAAAAACTGCGATACTCGAGATTTGGAGTATGACTCAAACAGCATTACGTATGGAATATCACACGTGGAAGAACGTTCGAGTAATTCATCATGTATAAAACAAAATCTAAAAGCTTTCAAGAAAAAATATAAATTTACAAAAAGCAAATTAACATTTTAGATAAAGAAGCGGAGATGAAGACTATCGCTCAGATACAACAATTAAAAGCAGAGTTGCAGAAGATGAAAGATATCGAGTACGATTTAAGATGCGAAAATGAGCACCTTAAAACCAATATACAGCATCACATATCAGAGACTGACAATGTAATGAAAAAACTAGAGAGTATTAAACAGAAGGAAGTTGAATATGAGGAACTTTTATTGAACCTAGAAGATGGAAGAAAAGAGGTGATCACATTTAAATCCGTTTTTTTACGCTAGTTTTTAAAATTATTTTATATTAAAATTATTTTATTTTTCATGATATCAAAACTTTTGTATCTGTTTATCAAATCTATTATTAAATTTATGAAATTATGAAAAAAAATGTTTAGATTAATATCTTAAACGATCGAATCACAAGTAGCGAAGAAATTATTGGACATAAATCTGACGAAATTGAAGTACTTCGAAAAAGATTACTCGCGAAAGATAAACAAACAGAAAATTTATCCGAATTGAATGTATCGGAGCATGAAATGCTAAACGTTTTGTGTGATCGAATGTATTCTTTGAAAATTTTACTACAAGAGAAATCGGATAATATGGTTAAATTGCAAGCAGATTATGAGTTGCTTAAGGTATGTACATAATTGTATCAACATTTAATACATAATAGAATAGAAAACAATTTGCATCTATTAAGATATTAATCACATTTTTACTGCAGAATGAAAATTCTATATTAAAGAATCAGAACGACATTATTGAAGTTCGAACTAAAGAAGATATCTTACAATTGAAAGAAAAGGTAACGTTGGTAATGTACACATAACAATTTATATATTTTTGTTTAAAAAGTTATGAATGTTTTATTACTTTTTTTATGAAACTTATTTAGCTCAAAGAGGCACGCATAAAATTGCGCCGGGTAGAAGACAATTATAATCAAATGATAGAAGATTTCAATAAGGTTCAGAAACAACTAATGTCTGTAACAAAACGAGAAGTTGATTTGCAAGAATCGTTAACGATTATGGTAATAATTATGAAACAGATTTTATTGTATATTAAAAAATTATGTAAGCTATTCGTGAAAATTATTTATTTCATTTAGGAAAAAGATTATCATTCTAAGACTGTAGAAGTAGAAAATGAAGCAGTCCGTCTTCGCAATTTAGTGGACAAACTAGGCAAAGAATTGGAAGAGACCAGAACAACACTTGCAGCGAAAGATAGGGAACTTTGTCAAGCGCAAGATAAATGCAAGAGTTACACTGATCATTTGGATAGCATACGTCAAGATGTACGTTTATATGTTACTTAATAATTTTCCATTAAAATAATGATGGATGAAATAAATCTTTGACTCGCTGTTTCTAGCTTGAGAGAGAAAAAAAGGAATTAACGAAGGCCGAAAATGTAAACTGTAACTTGATTCAACAGTTGCAGGGATACATGACAGAGAATTATCATCTCGATCGACAGAAAGTTTCACTTGAACGAAATAATTCTACGTACATAATTGAAGTACTCCTTTTTGTTTCTTAAACATTTTTTAATTTTCACTGCATTATGTATAATCATAATCAGTAGCCATTATTTCGATTCTAATTATACATTTTTTTTAACTTAATGATAACTCCTAATTTCAAGCTGTTTTGTTCATTAGTTACAAGATATGCGCAAATCCTTGCTCGAGTTGGAAAAAGAATGTCATTTGAAGGACTGCTCTCTAACATACATGTCAGCTGATTTAACTGAAACAGCTATAAGTAGATCAGAACTCTGCAAGAAATCTCAGTATATAGTTTCGTGCATCCGTGATTGCATGGAACAACAGAAAAAGTATAATGAAACTCTAGTAAAAAATTTGGAAAATAAGCAACAACTTCTGGTACAACTTGCATTCGAGAAAAAGTAAGTATAATATATTTAATAATTCAAATAAATAAATAAATTTATATATATATATATATATATATATATATATATTTCAATGAAAATTATATTTTTAGAGCTCTATTAATTAAAATCAGGAAAATGAAGAGAATTAATCTATTGGCACAGAAACAGAAAAAAACGCATAAGTTAATTGGTAAAAGTTTCAGAAAAACGCACATAAATGATTATATATCACCATTGAATTGTACAGATTTACGCAAGGTTGGTAACTTGTTTAAAAAAAAAGGAAATCTTAGCACTACTTGATATTTAACTGCTTTATGGTTGTGTTTTTAGAGATATTCAGTGAAGCCGATCAAAATTGGTCGGCGTACATCAACATGCGGCAATTCATGGTGGTTTCCTAAGATGGAACACTTAATAAATGAGGTTCGAAAGAACAATCAGTGGTGGAATGAAAATTTTAAGAATGAAACGGAATCAGACATTTCATTGGAAGAAAACCGTGATTACGGTTATCAATCATCTTCTACAAGCAAATAAAAGAGAACAGGGGATTTATTTTGATAAAGACTGAAGAAATGGTATCAGATGGAAGAAATGGAAATTTAACGCGTTTGAATACGTAGAAATTTGTAACGCGATTTATGTTGATTTGTACTGCGTCTTCTTTTATAATTGTAAACGTAATTTTCTATATACGAGTGTATGTGTGTGTGTGTGTGTGTGTGTGTCACGCACACACACACACACGCGCGCGCGCGCGCACGCGCACGCACGCACGCATATAAAATATATTACCAAATGTAATCCATTTTTTTAAAAATAGAACGTTTTTTGTGTAACGTGTGCGGGTATTCATTCATTTCTGTCATCCAATCGCATAACGATACAGTAATGCGTCGTACAAACGAGATGCAATAATACGATATTTTCTAAATATACTTTGCGAAAAAATTCAAGTATTATTCCACCTTGATTCGGTGTAAATATTTCTGCGCATTTTGGTGGATCCTAGAATTTTTAAATACGAAAAATAAATATACTCGAAATACGAAAATAATATCAATATAAAATCAAAAATATTAATATAATAAAATACTCTATTATTTACCATAACAGTGCATTCGAGAACGCGTTCGAAGAAATATTTGTACGCTTCCTCAGCTGTGTTCCAATAGTTTGCAGTATAAAAATTATGAGTTAAAAGTATCAATTTCATAATTCTCGCAATTTGTTCGTCAGTGAATAGATTCTTCCTGAAATATAAAAAAATACTGTTTCTCTAAGCTGTTAGCTGTTATGTAAATTAGAAATAAAAAAAGATTAATTACGACATGTATGAAATAAAGATATCCCATTTAATTAAGAATATGGATAAACGTTAAATATTTTACTTGAAAAATTTGAAAGTTTGCCATAAAAGTTTTACAAGTATCTCTTTGTTTTTCTCTTTATATGGTAAGTCAGATAAAATCTTTTCATCTGAAAAAGCAGTGCATATTTATCGCGTGCATATGTATACGATTTGGAAATATAGTACAGATGCAATAAATTATAAGAGGCATCTATTTCCTACTATAATTTGTTGCCTGTTATTATATTTTTATCAAGTTATATTATTAGCAATCCTAATAATTTAATCAAAATTCAAAGTTTTACCAAGAAATAGCAAAACTGATTTTCGATCTTCTTGCTTTCTCATATAAGCTACATCTTCGGTTGTTATCAACTTAAAAGACAGATGACCGCATTGACTATGCAACAGCGGTGCACTGTGGAATTTCCAAGGTCCACATACGTCATCTGCATTATTTTCCAACTCAGGCATAGAACTTGCTTCCCTAGATAAAATTCCATCATCCGAAGTAGTGCTCTCGGATATAGACTTGTACTCTATATCTATTATCACATTCGTTTTATCAGACTCGCTGTCACACACGTCATTCATTTCTACAGCAAATTCCATTATTCCAGTATTTCATAATGATCTGTATAGATAATTGATAGCATGTCTACATTGTCTACTGAAGACAGAAGTATATTAATATGATGTATCGAGTGAATATATGAGTAAATCCATATTAACAAAAAAGAAATATCTTTAAAAGAAAAACAATAAATCGTCTAATTTGTCTGTATAGATCTATGTTTTCTACAGAGTTCCGGTTCGAATAAATAGGCAACATTGTCAAGAGCCGTCGTAATATTCACAAGTTTATTTTTTGCTGTTTAATCTTTTATAATTCATTATGAGTTATCAATAAAATTAATATACAATATATTTTAGAGCAAGAAATTGTTATACGTGTTACAAACTAAGAAAGGAAATACATAGTAATAGCAGCAGGAATAGCCTCTCCTATCTTACAAGATCTCCGCGTGCCAAAAATTCATTAGATGTTGCATATTTTAAATGTATTGTTACTTTATCAGTATTTACGGTAATATTAACGGTGTATTATATTTTTATTAATTATTATTATTATTTATTATCATTAGCATTTATATACTTATTACATATATAAATCATATTTACCTATATGATTTATAATATATAATGTGTATTTATATATATTTATATATTTATAACGAACACCGCCCATTACACTACTAGAATTACAAATGGGAGCTTTCTTTTTTACCACCTCTTAATAGATCTGATACTCAAAATAGATGATATATCGTCGATTACATTGAGACGCAGACTCTTAGTCAAATCACTCGAGCAAAATGTTTTGCAAATATCCCACACTCAGTTCACTTCCCACTCTGTATTTTTCCCCTGTTGTGTGTCTTCCTCTCAAATTCATCGTAGCACACTCGTGGTGTACTTATCTTTGTAGATTATAGTACATATCTGTAATCAGAAATAGATAGCGCGTCTACTGCAACATTATTCTAAATACGTATAAATGCAGGTTTAATTAAGATAATTGGAAATAACATCAACAGCAATTTAGCTTAATTAAGTTTTGCAGAACGTCAAAACTATACAAAATTGTGTCGATAACAATTTGTGTTATTGCATCAAAGTGTAAATTTTTTCAAATTAACAATTTACAACTTACCTAATTTAATCAAGAACATTTCTGAGAAACAAATTTCCTCCATAGAAATAAAACAGTAATAAATTATTGTTCTACTAGCGTGTATATTGTTGATAATTATTTTGAAGTGTAATGCAAAATGTACAGCTTACGAACGTAATAAAAAATCATCTTTTCCATTACATTTACATAAATGATAAGGAGAATAAGTCACAATATACGATTCCATAATGTACTGTATTACATTTGTTGAATATCTACAATGCACAAGACCATAGCTACTATAAAACATTTTATTTGCCTGATGAATATTGAAAATTTCTCTATACAGGAATAATAGAACCTACCTGTGTAATTTTTAACAGAATATATCTAAATAGTCGTATCTCATTAAAGCGGAAATAAAAATAAATATATAATTAGGATACAACAATATTGAGAGATTAAAGACAAGGATTGCATCCTGAGAATTTTTTTTATAACAATTTTTTAAACAGCTTTACCTATTATTATTATTATTATTACAAAATAATATTTCAAATATACAATCCAATGATACGAATCATTGCACAGGAAATGGGGAGCATTATCGTAAATTACAAGAAACATTTCCACAAATTTGCACAATACAGATATCATGCATATGTATTCTTGTAGCACCTTTATCAGTCAGAAATTAGTGTCCTCCAAAAAGAAAGGAAACCTTTACAAATTTATAATATCTATAAATATATAGTGTCACATGAATGCTACAATGTGCCTAAGGGATATCTAGTGCCTTATATTAAATAACTTCTCTTTTCACGAAATTTTGAATAGTGCACTTAAATTATATAATTATGAATAAATATACAATAAAATGAGAGGAAACTAATAAAAGAATATTATGCTTTTAGACATAGATTACAACTTTTACATGCAAATGATGAAACTCTGACTTTAATAATAAAGCTGACACAGTAATGTATAAATGCTATTTAAATCTAGTAGAAATACATTAAAAGAATATTAAAGGTTTGTTATTAAACGATTGATAATAACGACACCATATAATATCCTTTGAATGCAATGATAAAAGATTTTGGCTAAAGAATTATTTTAATAAGAGTATATGGAATCATTATATTAAATGTTTGTATTGAATAGTTTGAACAAATATATTGCTAAAAGAAAAATTCTCCAAAAAATAAGTATAAATAGATACATTATTAATATGGAAACATCATAAAATTTAGAATCGTTTTCTTCACATACACATTTTTTGTGTAAATCATCCTTTAATTACAAGAAACCGTCAATGTTTAGCTAAATATTATACAGCAACATTACAATTACATTTGTATCCTGCATATTATAAATTTGATGGTTATATATATATATATATATATATATATATATATATATATATATATATATTGGATTTTACTTTCAATCCAAGCTCTTTATTTTTTCGCCTATATATTTCAGCCTGTCCTTTATTTACTGTTTCAGTAAATAATAAAGAAGGTAAAAGTCGACAGAGAGAAAGAAAATTATACGCTATAAAAAATATCATAAACATAACAAGAAATATAATTACTCTATGAAAACTGCATGACTACTGATATCCCGTTATTACGATGCTAATGCAAAAATCTGCTAAAAGCATTTTAAAGTGCAGATGTGTCTACTCTATGCAATATCAAATCAATATATTCCCGTTTTCCCCGTTCTTCTTTTTGATCGCGCTTTCTTCATTATATATTCTAGTATTATAAAAATATGTTGTTACACTGAATATGCGTGTTTGATTCGTAACATATTCATTAGGCGTATATCAAACATTTGCTGGTTTCTCTCATCCGTGGAATAATGTCTCTCATCAATTCAATTAATTTTAAAGATAATATATATGTATATATATTCAAATAATGTAAAAATATAGATACGAATATATTGTGAGACACATACGGATTTAGATAATCACTTGCAGCAATTGCCGGTTGCTGCCTTTTGCCCATCTGACTCCACTAGTCGACGGCCTTGACCACTCGTACTTGCGCTTCCCGATTGTTCGTTTTTAGGAAGCTTTTTAGCTGTAAAAATAATTGTTTCGTTGTAGCAAAACTATATCAATGTCTTTTAAAATTGACACTTAAAAATAAACTTTCCAAAAATATTTTTTACTACTGTTCAACATAATGTATTATCAGCAGATATAAAGTTGCGGTTACCATGCATTTTAATTAATGATAACGCGTAACACAAGATGGAATAATATTGCTGATTACATACTCATATTATCAAATAAAACGAGAAATTTTAACAGCGTTTAAAACTCAACTAATAATACATATATGACTTAAGAGTACCAATGTTACTTTTACTCAATTTTTATGCAGTTATTCATGATAATGTATAATTCAATTTTGACACAGGAAAAAAGTATATAAAACTCACCAATTGCAAGAAATATGTCGTTAACATTCATCGCCGTCTTAGCAGATGTTTCCATGAAAAGAAGGCCATTTTCATCTGCATACGTTTGAGCTTCATCATACTCGACGACTCTCTTATTTGCCAAATCTGCCTTGTTTCCAGCTAATGCTATTACTATGCTTGGACTGGCTTGGCGCTGCAATTCCTTTACCCATGTTTGGGCACGTGAGAATGTATCCTAGTAAAATGATATGTATACACGTCAATTAGTTTTGTAGTTTGTTGATCCAGCTTCGTCACAAACATTCTTCTCATTTAAACATTCACGCAAAGCGCCGATGAGCTAACCCACCTGGTTTGTTATATCGTACACGACAATGGCTGCCTGTGCACCACGATAATACATTGGCGCAAGACTGTGATAACGTTCTTGCCCCGCAGTATCCCAGATTTCAAATTTTACAGTTGTGTCATCCAAACATACGGTTTGCGTTAGAAATGCAGCTAAAAATAATAATATTCGCAATAATGGCGATACAATCAATTATAAAATAAGAGGAAGAAAAGGAAAAAAAGGTACTAAAGAGTAATTTCACAAAAAAGTGTTCTTACCGCCAATTGTACTCTCCTGGTACTCATGGAACTGTCCTTTGACGAACCTCAAAACAAGGCTCGATTTTCCGACTGCCGATTCACCAAGTAAAACTAATTTAAACTGACAAATTTTTCCTTGTGTCGATCCGTTCGGCCTCTGGGCCGTGCCCCGATTCGCCATGATCACCTGAAAAGAAAATCAACATATCAGTCTTGATCAATCTTACAATTTCACTGGTTGTTACAACAATACTGCTAACTATATTGTTAATCTTAGACTACATTCATGAGATCAAATTGAGGAACATTCTTTCACGATAAGTTTTACGTATGTAGATTACACATTAATGACAATTGATGTCAGTCTACTTTTTTTATGTTTAAGTATTATAAAAAATAGAAATATGAGTAGGAGAGATGGTAAGATGAAAAAAACAATTAAACAGGAAAAAGTATATAAGAATATATGAACACATTGAAAGATTAATGTATCATTTCAACAATAATGCTCTACGTTTTCTTTTCAGAAGTATTTAAGAAAAATAATATCTTAGATTTCAATTGTTACACACTAAAAAAAAAGCACAATTTGATAAATGTCTATTTATATTGCAACTTTTTATACACAACAGATAAAAATTTGCTTCGCGCACACACAAGAATTAATTACAATATTTTTAGATTTCCCGTGGAGTCTACATACCTAGCGAGCAACGCCAAGCAACGCAAAAGTATAACGGGAGATACGAGATTCTTAAATGCAGAATCAAAAGAGTGACAGTGAACTAAGAAACGATGCAAGAAAAGCGCGCGGGAGGAGGCAGAGGATCATTTTAAGAGGAGATACTTTTATGAAATACACGAATGCACCAACAGATAAGATAAGAGTGTCCAGAAAAACAATGATTGCGGGGTGCAAAAATTGCGAGTGTCGGAATAAAAGAATCGTTCAAGACGACAACGACAACGACGACGACGACGACGACGACGACGACGACGACGACGACGACGGAGACGAGCACCGACTCGTCACCGGCACACACGGGAAATGATCAACAGTGGAGGCAAGTCTGGAATGAATCACACTTCATGAGCGGTCCGACACGGAGCGACCGCCTCTGCCCCTCCGCTCAAATTTAATTAAATAAAACGCGACACGCGGGCCGTCGATCTCTCGACGGATTACTTACCGCGGTGCACGCGGCGATAAAAAGTCAAAGGTAAGCTAAGCTTACCTGGGAGGGGAAGAGGAGAGTCGAGGGAAAAGGGAGGAGGGAAAACGGGCGCGGGCGTTCTCTTTAACCCATTAGGATCAGGCACTGTTAATTATATTATCCCATTACTCTTGGCGCTAACGTCGTCGTCGTCGAACATGTCCCTCGGCATTATTTTTCTTTCCTCTCCGTCTCTCTCCTTCCGCTGCTACGGTGGGGAGGGGGGGGGCAGCGGGAGAGGCTTCGTGCGAAAGAGAGCGAATATACGCGAAGAAGAGGAGGAGGAGGAGGAGGAGGAGGAAAAGACAAGGGGACGATGTACTCAGACTCCGATTTTTACTCGGAGCAATCACGAGATCGCGCCGAGTGCGTGCAACGCTCGTGCGAGGACTTGGCCGCCGCCGCCGCCGCCGCCGCCGCCGCCGCCGCCGCCGCCGCCGCCGCCGCCGCCGTCGTCGTCGTCGAGAAGATCCTCTCGCTCGCGCTCTATGCAGCCGTCACGGCGAGCCTCGCGTTGTCGAAAGGAAAACCAAACCTACCACGGAATGCGATCGTCTACGTCATCGACACCTCCATAACCTTGGGCGGTCGAGGTGTTATCAAAAAATTACGAGAAACCGTTAAAGCGATGCATCGGCATAGCACGAAGGAGGAATGGAGAAAGACGGAACAGCCATGTCGCGTATACACTTGTTGTGTGCGTGTATATGCGCGCGCAAGCGCCGCGCGAGTGTGTGCGTGCAAATAGAAGGGAGACAGACGGAGATGGACGATGAGAGATAGCGAAAAAAGAGCACCGTGTGTGCGTGTGAGGAGAGAGAGAGAGAGAGAGAGAGAGAGAGAGAGAGAGAACGTACGAGCAAGCGAGAGAACGAAGAGAGAGACGAATAAAGGGAATGGGAACGAATGCGCCACGATTGTCACTGCCCTGAGGTAACTTGTCACCGCCCGTCGAAACGTCAGCAACATTCAAAATATCGCGATAATGTTTCCCCCGGGAAAGCGCGGAAGGGAGGCGAGGAAGGGAGGAGCACAGTTCCCCTCACCACCCTCGCCAGCCTCGTCCGGATGTACGGTGCCAGCGTGCATCATCCTCCAGTATAAACATCCTCCTGCCACCTCCCTCGTCCGCGCGCGTTCCATCGGCCGTTCCCTTTCTTCAAGGGAGGGGGGGGGTATAGGGTTCCTTGTCCCACTCGCTAATAAACACGCTCGCTTGCTCGCGCGCACATACTCTCAGGACAGCGGACACCTGCCAAGAGTGGAAATCATGAGTCTCGAGAGTTTATGTTTAACCTGCTTTGAGTCGAGAGGCACGCCGTTAGGTATGTACGCCGCGCACGCTGGGCTAGCTGCTGCTACTGCTGCTTCCGGACTGCTTCAGGACGACGATAGCGGCGGTGACAGCGACGGCGGCGACCAGGCGCAACGCCGCGCGACCGAGACGACTCGCTGGAACCGGAGCCGCGGAAGGCGTCAGGCACGATCAGCACTCGTCACCGTGGATGGATCGGCCCGTCGTAGATCGTGCATAGATCGTCGAGCAATCTATGTAGAACATGCACATTTATGACAGCACTCGGATGGCACGCGAGGCTCGCACCGGAGCTCGCTCCTCTCGCGCGGTCCGTGTCGTCCGCGAATCACCGAATCACCGAATCACCGACTCACTCTCCTCCGCTCCGTACTCGCACTCTGGATCCTCTCGCTCTCCCCCGCTACACCCGCCCGCCCGGTCAACCGTTCGTTCGTTCGTTCGTTCGTTCGTTCGCTCGCTCGCTCGCTCGCTCCTTCGCACACTCGATACCGCCGTGTGCACGACGTTTCGTTTTTTTTTCTCCCCCGTGGGAGGTGCGTATCGCTGCCCGGTCGCGTCACACTTCCACGACTCTACTGCACCCCAATATCGTTCGTTTCTTCTCTCCTCGTAACCTACATCGACGGCCACCGCGATGGAATACGTCGACGAATGGTCTCGGAACTTTGACACTCTGATGGGAAAGGGAGGGAGAGACAGAAGAAAGAAAGAACGAGAGAGAGAGAGAAAGAGACAATGAAAGAGGAAGAGAGAAAAAGAGAGAGAGAGAGAGAGAGAGAGAAAAGGAGATTACCGACACGCGCGATGCATACGGTGCTGCGTCACTTTTGGCCGTTCGTTCCGCTTCGGGTTTCCGAGATTTCGCGCGAACGCAAGCGATTTACCCGCCGTGGTCGTCTCGCCCGAATTCGCGGTAAACGAAACGCGAGATCTTCGCGGATACGCCTCTCGTGCTCGGCTCCCACCCGACTCGGTTTTCTCTCTCCGCCGATTCCACCGAGAGCGTATACGTACCGACCACTACGAACAAGTAGGAAGCAGTGCGAACTCTGACGGCGTATCGCGCTCGCATTTCCGCGCGCCTAGAGTCCCTAGAAGTAAAGAGTCTGGACATCTGTTCCTAAAATGTCGGTGATGATTATGTCAGTGTATGTACGTGAGCTTTATGTGTGTGTATAGGCTTGTTTTCTATTCCTGCACTAGACTGCACTGGAACGTTCCTTCTTGCTTTCGCTAACTTTGAAACATCTATCTATTTCATTTTAAGTGTACACTTATTTAGGCTGTGTTCCGATATTAACTGCCAGTACTGAAAATGTATAGTATATGTGACATGAACTATAAATTTTCAGTACTGCCAGTAAAAACGGAACACAGCCTTAGAGAGTTCAGGAACAGAAAACAAACGGAAAGTTTATCGTTGTGTGCACTCGAACGTGTTGTATGCTGTTATCGCATTGGCTAAAGAGGATTAAATAGGGATCCGTATTGGTGCTGCCATTTTAGGTGCACAATCACGTGTATCCAATCACGTGGAACCCCGAGATGTCCAGACTCTCTACTTCTAGGGACTCTACGCGCGCCGTCGTCGTCACGCCATCTCGCGCCGCGATTTCGCACTCGATCACTGCGGTTGATTAGAAACGTGGATTAATCCTCGTTTCCACCAATGTAGATTAACTTTGAATAATCGAATTAAGCAATGAAATTGAACAGTATCCAACACTGTAGAATTATAAATTGATCAATACCCTAATTTTTTAATTATTTTAATTAAAAAGTCACTAAATTATTAATTTTGGTATTCCAGCAAACAAATTCAAATGAATCGAAAATTGCACATTATATATCAATTATTTTAAGATTTAAATAGATTTAAAAAGCAAATTAAAAAATGTTGAAATAAGTTTTTATTTTTTTTGTTTATTTTAATTTGGTTTATTTGTTTGCTGGAATTATATTTTTTTCTGTATAATATTGTATAATATTACCCAATTTATAACTACATTGCTTATTTTGTCTACATGAAAAAGATCATATATAAATAAAGAACGCTTTACATTTTTCTTATTTAACATACTGAACTGTTACTCAACAAATTAATCAGCTATTAATAATTATCGATTAATTTGAAGGATTAAAAAGAACAGACCAAATGTCCGCTTTGTCCGACGTGGAAAAGTCACTTGACCGATTGGCTCTTCTTGATAACGAGGAACGCGATTGGTCGATTTGAATCAGGTCGGTTTTTAAAAATGGGCGTCCGCGTTTGAGCTTCCATCACATGTCACCCGTCACGGCCGTCACCCGTTGCCTTTTGTTTACCTTTTCTAAAAACACGCGACAGCTGTCAGCGACAAATCGCGATATTCGTCCAACTATGATTCCCAATACCTTTTGGATGAACACCGCCGCCGAGTTCTGACGCGTGATCGCGTCTGAGACATCCGTGGAGTTAAATTTTTGGAAGGTAACCACCGGGCTATAAGTGACACTCCGGCGTCTCCGGTGAGAGAAACTCCTGTCGGGAGTCCTTCCTGCAAAATATTTTTACGACAATGGACAAGTATCAGCATATGAGAGCGTTTATATCAGCGGCCTTGGCCTACACCAAGCATCCCAGCGAGAGCGTAATTTCCGTTATACAGAGAAACCTTGGAGTAAGTACAAGATCATACTCGATACATTTGCAATTACTTATTAAAAAGTACTCCTATTTATATACTCGTAACTTTATGTCTGCTAAGATAATAAGCGCGTCGTTGGACTTGAGTATTTTCGATCCTGGGACCAGCGTAGCCGCGGAGTTCTACGTGAGCCTGTACGAGCTTATGAACTCCTTAGGATCGCGCTCCACTTTGATTTGGAGCGCCGTGGACGTTTTGCAAAACGCCTGCCGAAACGTACCCACCAGACAATCGCTTATCCATACGTATAAATTTGCTCCGATTTTAGCGCGATTATTAGAGGTACTAGAATAGAATTTAAATGTCATTCACAAAATGTCTTTAAAATGTAATCAAATTAATATAAATAATTTTTTTTGGCGCATGTATATAGGCAAATCTGACAACTGAAAAAAGGATACGAGTGCTAAAATTGTTGCAAGAGTTAACGTATGGAATAAAGATATCGTGGCAGGAGGCACACCTGCCGTATTTAATTTCCATATTAACTCAATGGGTGGTGCAGTCAAATGAAGAAGAAATTATCGCACTCTCTTTAGGTGTACTAGTAAATCTGTGTTATAAAAATCTTCCAGCGGTGTACACACTGATGCGAACCGTCGATACTAAGGCATTTATCAGAACGTTGTTGAAACTCCAAGATCATGTCAACACTAGTGTGCAATGTTGTAAATTATTGATTATATTGGAGCCGACTAATACGAACATATCTGAAAAATATATTATGGACTTTGCGTCGCTGACGTTTGTCAGCCTTAGGACAGCGATGAGTCAGAAAGACGTTTTATTATTGAGACATATCGTCGATTTTTTCAACGACGTCGGGCAAAACGAGCATTCGCGAAACGTATTGCTCACATATTCAAAGTAAGTGGATAAAATCAAGTTGTTATCATGATCATCACATCAAAGTTATGTTTGATAACATAACAATGAGTAAAATGTTTTAAAAATGATTAATATTATATTATAATATTATAATAAATTATATATCATATATATAACTTCATATGATATACATGATTATCATATTTATATTATATATTATAAATATATCATATGAAATCATAGTAATAAGAGCACTTGGACTAATATGTGAAGTCACATATATGTATAAACAATGAAAAGGCCTTAATGGAAAATTTATTCAGCGCGCAGTTTTGTAAATTTGAAAATGTATATAAAATCACATAGAAATATCAGCATAAAGATCTAACTATGACCATTAGGGCTTTTCGATTGTTTATATTTTTATTGTGTAAAAGTTAGATTCATTATTTATCATATATTAAATTTATTAGTATTTAATTTTGTCTATACTAGTTATAGCAAAGATATAGAAAATTTACTAGCCACTTTGGAAGAGAACGCAGACCCGGAATGTGTCGCTCTTACGATGGAATTTTTACTATCATTAGTGAAGCTAAAATTAAGTGCTTTGACGCCTTTGTATCCTGCGTGTATAAAATCAGCTATGACATGGGTACCTGTGGAACAAGTACGTAATCTCTATTATCGTTTCGTAAATTTTATTAACACGACAGTTCGAAATGTCGTGAAGGAAAAGATGGGTACAATGGAAAAATTAATAATTTCATCCAAATTTCTTTCAAAAAACGTAGGTATGCTCAAAAGCTTTAGCGCTCATACGAAGCGTAATAATCGATTCCCGACGCACCAAAACCTCCGTCCAAGTTTTAACGGAGCTAGATACGTCTGTTCTTATGCTTATAACGAATCCAGAGGAAGAAGGTAATGGGCAGATTGGAAGTCAAAACGCAGAAATGGAAATGAAGCAGGCCGAATTAATGCAACTATTTCAAGAAATGATTAAAATCCCTGCACTGAAAAAGAAGATTATGCAGTCGTTTAGCGAACATGCAATGCGCAAACTGTTTAGTCACGTGCTAAACAATGAATTTTCCGCCGCTGGAGATTGGACCGGCAATTTTATCCAGGTTAATACAGAATTTAATATAGAATATACAGCACGTGTTATATTTAGTAATTATACTAAATACATGTTCCCATTTGTACAGAATACTTCTACCAATCTTTATGTTCACGCCTTAGCTTTGACGGCAGACTTGGCAGCGAATCATTCCAACTGGTTAACACTGTACTCCGAATTGCTCAGTAGGAAACAAGTACAGATGATAATAGCGCTAGCATTGTTCACTGGTGATGGGGAAGTTAAGCAGAAAGTTTTGCAACTTACATCATCGATTGGATTTCCACAAGAATGGTAAGCACTTTAAATGCGATAAGACGTTCATTTCAATATAACGTGTAACAGTTGTACATACGGAATTTTTGTTTGACAAGTGTTTCCGCAGTGGCACTTTGTATGAAAGAATTAGAACCATTAATACTGGTTCAGAGTACCAACAGTAACATATTGGAAGTCTCGAATAAAGCGTCCCTGAATTATACTGGGAACGAACTGGCGCCATTATTTTCCATCGCACAGGAAGAACGTCTCGATACATTTTTGGCTAAGCTCAAGTCAGCTTTCGAATCGAATCAAATAAGTGATATTCCAACATCTGCGGTGATGGAATTATACGAATATAAGGTACAAAATTTATACATACATTTATAGTGCGACTTGATACGATATATTTATTTATATTTTATAACTTTAATTTTTTTTAAGTTAGCAACAATGAGACATTCTGAAAGAGCGATGCAATCAAGTATAGAGGCAGCGAATAATCATGCTACCAGTCTTCAACACAGATTAGCGCAAGTGGTAGCTGAGTCTAGTAGATTACATCAGTTATTATTTGACACCCAGCAGTGTTTAGAAGGAACAAAAGCTGAAAAATCTATATTAACGAGAAAGCTTAGCGAGATGGAAGATCAATCCAAAAAAGCGCTTCTTATAAAAAAACAAGTTAGTGTTTATTTCACATCTGTAAGATACACACACACGCATGCACGCACACGCACACACGCGCGCGCGCGCACGCACGCACGCACGCACGCACGCACGCACGCACGCACGCACGCACACACACACACACACACACATATTTGACAATGTTTTTACAATAGTGAGACTATTGCATTTTTTGTTGTGCTTTTAGGAAATTGAATCCTTGAAAAAAATTGTAAAAGAAAAGTCAATAAATTTGGAAGATTTAAGTGAAAAATTAACACAATGTACGAAAGAATTGGAAACTAGTAACAATAAAATTGATGTATTGAGTAAAAAAGTCAAGGAATTAGATAACGAACGTTTAACCGCTGAAGCCAAAGCTACAGATATGGGCAATAAAAATCACGAATTAAGTAAACTTTTGCAAAAAATGAAAGATTCTCTTAGTAAAAAAGAACAGGTACAGTAATTCTTATATTTGGTCCCCAAAAAATATTTTAAGCAGATTTTATTTTATTTTATGTGTTGTAGATTTTAGAAAAAAAGAATGCAGAGATAGAAGCAAATCAAAGCGATATATCTGCGCTTAAGCAAGAAATTCAACAACTGGCGCATATGCTACATACGTATGAGCAAACCATATCAGAGAAAGAGAAAAATATTGAAAGAATGAAAGGAGAATTGAAAGAGTTGAGCCGCATGCGGGATATGATCTTTGAGCTTACTGCTAAAAACAAAGACGACAATTCAAGTTAGCAATTTTTTCATTTTAGAATTATTAATAAATATGGACATGATACACACATGAATAAAAATATACACATAAATAGATCAATATAATTTGTATACCTAACATTTTCATGTGAGTACATGTATCAATTTTATATATTCAATCATGTTTTAATTATTTGCCACATAAACAAAACATATTTGTAATATTTTATATTAATATTTTTTACTTTGGGAAATTTAACTACAAAAACGGCACAATATTTTAACATAAAAAAATTTATTGAAGGAATATGTGGTAGAAACGTGATCAAAAAATTGTATAAATAATCAATTATTGTTATTGTACGATTGTTCATTGCTTATTCAACATTATCATTACATTTCCATAAAACTTTGTGTATAATTTGCGCGTAGGATAAAGCTCACATTTTTATCGTACATTAAAATGTGAGTATATATCTTTGCATATCGTTACGCAAATTTTCGTACTGTTAAACATATTGTTGAATACATTGAAGATATATATGCATAGTATATGCATGCATATTCCATATGGTTACTTTTCTGTCATGCTAGGTACAATAACTAACGATTTCTACTTATTTTATATCGAAATATTTGAAACAAAATTTCTATGAATAATTATACACGTATCCTGCTGTTTGGAATGACAAAATCATTTCTTTGCCTCATTTTTACGTACTTTACTACATCAGAAATGTATAACGTCAATGATATATGTATTAATACTGTTATAATTTCACTTACATCATAGAGAAGCCATTTATCTTACTATTCCCTTTGGCATTATAAAATAAATACCTTTGTTTTTAAAGCCATAAATTATTATAAGTATTAGAATATTTAGAGACAATAACAAATATCGTTTTAAATTATAAATACAAAATATTTATATAGCATTTTTAATACCATTGCTAATAATTTCAATTGCTTTTTTCTCCAGTTTATCATCCATATACATCATTCTTATCAAATATAATAAAAAAAGAGGTGTGTGTGTGTGTGTGTGTGTGTGTGTGTGTGTGTGTATCTGTAAAATTAAATGCTACATAAACAAAGTGTTTTTAACTAGTACAAAAAAACTCTATACGTAAAAATAAATCGAAGATGCAGAATAGAATATTTTCATCTTTTTTTTTAAAGTTAATATTAAAATTTTTAAATTTTGAACATAAATATCTATATACTTTTTTTTGAATAATTTCTGCAAATCTTGTATTATAAAAATTATCAAATTATCTCGAAAGTAGTTATCACACTTGCATAAAAAAAACATTCTAATGAAGAAATAAAAGTAATATCAATATTTTTCATATGATTTTTAAAGTAATTGTTATTATCGTTTTTATTAAAAAATGGAATGTTTTTTTTATTTATGTATTGATAACTATAGTTAAGATAAATTTATATGATGTTTCAAATTATTCATGGAAAAAAGTACAAGAATATTATTAATTGTCCTGTCTTTGAGATTATTTCTTTGAAAACAAAATCCTGCAAACATTTTACTCTATTCTCGACATTTTACTCTATATTCTATACATTCTTGATTTACAATCATCTTTTCGGTTTGTACCACTGAGAACACTCTGTATATAATGTCAATATACTTGCGTTTTTACTTACTCAATTTCTTTATGGGATTGCAGACCTTTTTATGTATCCAGACAAGATATAGCTGGATCAATAAAATGGTGAAGCAAAATGGGGAGGTGAAAAATATGTTAATCAATCCCAACTATCTGACGTAAAAGCCAGTCTGTGACATCTGTCCCCTTTATGTATCACATGTCAGCAATAAAATTGATAATACCGAAATTTGATTCATTTGTCATTGCATGTATCGCTCAACGATAAATACAATGCAACTAGAACTTTTAAAAAGCAAGAAAAAAAACAAATTTTTAACAAATTATTTTCCAAAATAATGATTAATAATGAAGTAATCAATTATTGAATTATAATAAAACTAGCTAGCCAAATTAAAATGTGCTATGTGCAACATGATTGAAAAGTATATTATTTTCCACGTTTAATATCGCATTTCTAATGCGACATTGTCATCAACTACCGCCTTTGCTCCATGGTTGTTCAGTGGCGGACGCAAACATCAAGTAGAAGCAATTAGTAGCCATATTTATTCCCGCTGCCATCCAGAAAACTATGTGCCATCGTGCGAGAGTTTCCTGTAATGCAAGAAAAGAAAACAACATATAACAATATCTGCGTACGAATCCAGAATGCAGGAATGCGACGAATATACTAACGTGTCCCTCCACTATACTGCCAATAACATACGGTGCCAAGAAACCACAAGCGTTCGCCGCAGCATTCGTCAATCCGTATAAAGTGCCCGCGTAACGTGGTGCCAATGCGATGTGATTCATCTGATTTCCGGCATATACGGCGCCCTGAAGAGAACCGAATCCGGCAAGCATCAGCATCACCGTCATACGATCGCATCCAGCCCAGATAGCACCGACAAAACTGAGACTGGGCCCTAAAGAGGCTACAGTGTTCCATAGTTTAAAAGAAGCCAGAGGTGAGATCAAACGACGAGCGAGGAGCGCGTCTGCGAAGCTCGAGATACAAAGACCCACTAGCCAAGCGCTTAGGTAAGGTAACGCCGAAAGGAACGCATTTTGTTGTACATTGAGATGCAAAATTTTATCCATATACGTCGGCAGCTCGGTCAGGAGAGTGTAGAAGGCCCAAGACTGACCGCACTGCGTAATAGCGATGGCCCATATAGGTAGAGAGGTGAAGACGGACATCCAAGGTACGCCCGGGTCATCATTCTATATTATTTAAAATCACTCTGTCATTAAGTCAATCCAATAATTTTGTAGAAATATCTACGTGTTAAAAATAATACTGACCTCATCCTTTTTCTCGACGCTAGCTTCGATATACGCCTTCTCGGAAGGATCGATTCTTGCATGTTGCGAAGGAGTATCGTAGATGAATATCAACCAGAACACGTACCACACGAGACCAAGACCGCCAAACAGATAAAATGCAAGGGGCCAGCCGCCCCACAATTCTAAGGAACATAGCCAGCCACTCACCGGTAACGAGACGACAGTGCCGAAATTCGCGCCTGAAGAAAATATCGTAAGTAATCTCGAGCATTTTTTTTTATCTATCAAAAAGTAAAGATAAACCAATTACCTGCGTATACTATAGCAGCAAATTTGCTTCTTTCTAACGGAGGCACCCAGTGTGCCAGCATACTGTGCATCGCGGGAAACGTTACCCCCTATCCGTGTCACGAAAAAAATATTAATAATAATGTATTTCCATAAATATTAATAATTTCCATGTACTATGCAGGAAAGCAGGACATTTACCTCGGTAAATCCTTCCGCGACTCGTACAACGAGAAACGGTACCAAACCCCAATACGCGGCGAAAGGGCTTATCACGGTCAGAACGGCGGTCAGAAACACTCCCAGACCATAAATTAACTTGCCGCCCATTTTTTCAGCCATCCTACCACCTGGGACATTTGTAGTCACATAGCCAAGAAAGAACGCACCTAATATAATACCTTGAGTCTTTTCACTCCAAGCGAATTCTCCCGCGCTCTGGAATAATATTTAATTAATTTTGAGATAATGTAAAATATAAAAAGTACACTATTTTAAAATATGAGAATTTCGGTCAAGAAAAAATTTAATTAAAGAATTACATGCAATATTTTAAAATGCAAATTAAAATAATAGAGAAATTTAGACATATTTCTCTATTAATGAAAATAATTTTTTTTATTAATTGATATATTTGACGATGACATTGATGTTTAATGAAATATTATTTATATATAAATTAAGAGACAACAGAGTTATCAACAGGTGTAAATATCTTGTTATTTAATTTGTATACTATTCCAAATTATCCTTTAGATTTTCTGTGACAAATAAGATTGCAATACTAATGAGAGGGATAGGATCATATCATACATTAATACAAAGATGAAACAGCAGTGTATGTGTCACACTTATATATTTCAGCATGATAAGTTTGAATGACTAATACGACTCGATAACTAATATCTAAATGACGTAATAGCGAGAATAATACAAAGAACTTGATAGTAATATGATATAAGATTCAAATAATTAGTTAAAAAAACAATGATAGAATTACCGGTATGAAAGTCCCGTTTATTGGCTTGGTGTTAGGACAAACGTCACTAGTGTCATTCTCTTCGATATGCGGTATCGCCGTCTGATTAACCATGGAGACAATAGCTACGGATAAATTGACCCTCATAGCATACACAAGGGCAAAGCCAAGAAAACCAAGGAAACCAAGGGTATGACGCGCTTTTACACATGATTTAGTATCTGCAGGAATCTGCAACTTGTTAACTGAAAGAACATTACGTTATGAGCATATAATTTCAAATGAGAAACTGGAATGAATTACTTATAAACAATCTTAAAAGAAAATGGCAAATCTTGAATTATGTAATTTGGCTCTTAGCTGTTCTAAAAACGTTAATCTATGCTAAAGACACAAGATTAAGGCCAGTATTTATAGTCTACTTTCATTTTCAAGATTGTCATCGAGTACTATCTTAAGATGTCATCAATCAAAAACAGTTTTGAAATAAAATTCGATTACGAATATCGCGTCTGATTTAAGAAGATATTAATTGGAATCTGTTAAACAGATCTGCCCAAAATTTTAACAGATGTGCATTACAACTCTACAATAGTGCTAATATTTCTAAAACAATAATTAAATATTCATTTCCCTGTTTCTTCTGAACAGTAAGGAAAAAAAAAACAAAAAAAAACGCAGACGTAACACAGCTGGCGTAAAATAAATCTGACGTCTTCGCGTTGACGTCTCTCCTATGGAGAGGAGGAGAAGGAGGAGGCGGGAAGGTGAAAGGGTACGTGAGATCAACGCTATAAGATAAGACAGATCATTTCCACTTCCGATATTCGAGAACATCTGCGCCGCGTTATCGTCGTCGCGCATATTGCTGACGTTATTGTCCCTTTGTTTCCAAACAATGCGACGCGCGGAACCGATTGTTACCCGTGCGTGCGTGCGCGCGCGCGTGGGGGAGGGGGGGGGCGCGGGAGAGAACAACGCGCAATTACGCGAGCGGATGTAGCAACGCGTAACAACATAATCGCGTTGGACAGTAGAACACGGACGATTACCTCGCTCCAAAGAATCATTGACGCATAGTGGCTGATCGTCCCTGGAGACGCTCGGATCCAGGACTTCCATGACGCTGTATCTCGGATCGTTCCGCTCTACAGCGATCCCACACTTTCACGATGACTCACTGCTGCACCAGGCATAAAAAAAATCGCGCTTCTGTTCCGCTCCCACCAGCGCGTCCACGCGGTAACAGGTCGTTACGGCCGCGTTACGGCCGCGTTACGACCGCGTTACGACCGGAGCTCGGGATCTGGCGAGTGACAGGCTGTGAGCTGTCACAGTTTGTGCGGAGTACAATATACATTCGTGATGGTGGGAAAACGGGGGAAACTGCACATGCGTGACAGGCAGCGCGCGAGTGCAGTTAGCAGTAGGAGTAGAGTAGCAGACGAGTGTGGCCAGTAGCCAATCACAGAACATATATGACTGGCTTCGGCATAGAATATGATTTACATAGACCCCGCGTACTTACGTAGAGGTGCGCTCACATGCGGAATGGCGGAAATTGCAAAACTGCGGAACGTCTGTGATTGGTAGCGGCTTCATTCTACCGATTCTGCCGTTTTCTTTTTCTATTTTGAGCGGACTTTTGCGTATGTATTCGTTTTTCACAAATGCAACTATTATCAATACTACCGACGAGAGACTATTAAAGACCGCTAATCTTACGGGAGTTTGTGTGACTGTTAAATTTTTAATGGTAAACTGAACAATACAGTACTAATTTTATAATTTATTGTTATCTTGAAGTTTCATAGATATGCTTATGTATTTGTAACCCGAAAATTCTCGATTTTTATTAAAAATTGCAGTTTTGATGTTAACATCCAAGTTTGATTATCGACAGAGATAATAAGTGATCAAAAAGAATTACAATTTTAAAGCAATATACAATGATGTTATTAAATATAAGTATGCATACTTGCTTATGAAGTATTTGTATAATAAAAAAATCAAGATTTTTATAAGGTATTACTTAAATATTTGTATTAACAATCATATAGTCGATAACGTCATCGCTCTTCAATTTGGTTTACCGCGGATACTTATCAAAACTAGATGGCGCTGACCAATCAACATTTCGTTCTTGTTGCGAATCAGTTGCGATTTTGTGAGTTCCACTGAAAAAAATCGAAAGAAAATGAGTCGCCATCCCGGTACTGACTACAAAAATCGTAACGAGCCACAAGTTGAATTAGAGAGTCAATTTATTTTGCGGTTACCGCTGGTATGTTTCTTATATCGCTATTTCATAATTCCACTTGAACTTAACCTAATTTGGAAAGCATATAGACGAATTGCAAGTCAAAGATTACATTTTAAATCAATTTCCTTTAAGGAACCCGCCAGAGTACTGAGGGAGGCGTTACGGAACAACTTGCCCTTAAAAGATAGATTAAGTATAAAATTGGAGAACGATATGCGTTATGGTGAGGTTAGGGTTGATCACTGGTTACTCCATGCTAAGGTAAATTTGATTGTCATCCTATGCAACTAAACTAAAATCTATAGCATATAATGCGTTTTTTTTCTTGCTGACTTGGTTTCGTACTATATAGGTTTTTGTGCTGGCTGATTACAATTATTACAGGTATTACAATTATAAATAAAAAAATTTGATGCAAAAAGATTATTTTGATCATATAATGTAAGAGTCCGTTTTGACTGCTGGCTTTTACAATGAGTCAGCACGAAATCACATGAAAAAAATACCATCTAACCCATTACAAAAATTTAATTAACCAGTCAGCAATGTGCCTACCAGACTATACAATTTTCAGCATAGCAACTTGCAAAATCGTCAGCATGTAAACAATCCAACAGAAAAAAATCGCAATATCTGCTGCAGACTTCAATCGACATGATTCACTCATGGTATATAATCTATTTATTTTATAAATTGTCGCTTAGGTTGTGGATTTGCCAACAATAGTAGAATCCTTAAAAACTATCGATAACAAAAGCTTTTATAAGACTGCCGACTTATGCCAGGTAAAATAAATAAAAAAGGATTTTATAAATAATATGGAAAACAAAAAATTTATATTACATTATTTTCCTGCGACGTTTCTTTAGATGGTAATTTGTAAAGAAGAAGATGATCACACTGCAACAGACGAGGAGTCTCCTGTTAAACAGAAGAAAAAGGATCCAAACAAAGTTGATAAAAAGTTCCTTTGGCCTCACGGTATTACGCCGCCTACTAAAAACGTTAGGCGTAGAAGATTTAGGAAAACCTTAAAGAAGAAATACGTAGAGGCGCCGGAGATCGAGAAGGAAGTTAAACGTTTGTTGCGAGTGGATAATGATGCCGTTAATGTTAAGTGGGAAGTGATATGCGAAGATGAGGATACGTCGAAACCCAGTAAGGTGTCATCGTCTGGTACGGTTAAGACTAAACGGGACAGCATAAATGGAAACACGTCTCAAAGTCTGGATGTTGGTGAGTATTGGTTTATATAAAATTTATAGATGGAGGAATTTTGAGTTCTGTACTTAATGAATTAATGTTTTAGCTGAACACGATATATTTGGTGAGCCTGTGAGCGACAGCGAGGACGACGACGAAGAGGCGAACATAAACGTGATGGAGCTAGATGAGAATAGTCGTCTTTCGGCGGACAGTAGAGTTTCAGATTCTAATTCTATGCAAGCTGCATATTCCGAAAGATCAAGTAACAACGCGACAACGAGCAGCGGATTAGTTACAGAGTTCAGTAAAGATATGTTCCAAAATGATAACAACGGCGATATGGAAATTGAAAAGCAGGATGAGAGTACCTCACAAAAAGTTCCAAAAATGGAGCAATTCCAGTCGGAATATATGATTCCAGATAATTACACTGAAGCGATAATTACACCCACATCGATATCTGCATCTAAAGGTAATTTTAAATAAACGTTTCCATCTATGAGAGATTAACACAAACATCTTCAACTTTTATTTAAAATGTCTGAAAATGTCCAGATTCGCGTCTCGCTACTCTTCACGCGGAATTGGCGGAATTGCGACAAAGAAGACAACAACAGGAGATCGAAATAGCCAACATAGAAAACGTCAAGCTGAGGCAACGGTTCCAGGAGATCCTGGATAATTTGTTGACTCAAGAGATGCAGAAAGTACAAGAGGTATAATAAAAATAATATGTATATACATACATATATAATTTATATAATAATTGTTCTGATACACAAATATGTTTTTTTTTTTACATTTCAGATACAAGATCTGGAAATGGAATAGAAAATGCACACTTTCATGCATTATATATAAATATGAAAGCCAATATATAAGAAAAATTTTGTCTTTTATACAATAAAATTTTTTATAAAAATAATTCAACAATTACACAATACAATTAACTTATGTACATATATATGTTCTATACAAAATCAAAATATGAACAATTATAATTTTTTTAAGTAATATGCTTGAATATTAAAGCTGATGGAAAGATATTTACAATATTTATTTATTAAATATCAATAGCACATGTCACATACAAATCTTAAATGAAGAGAAGAAAAGCAAATATATTATAAACACTCTTACTTGTACAATCCTCATATTCACGAAGATAAATATTTTCTGCCATATAATTGTGCCTTTTTCTCAAATCCCAAGGACTTGATAGGAGTATTCAGTTTGTAAAATGGATTCATCGAGTACTGAAACAGAGAGGTAATTGTAAGCATTCTTCTGATAAAGTTATCAACACAGTTATTACTGATGCTGGATTTGTGAAACTTATTTAATTTATGTTAATTGAAAGACGCTATTAGATTAGTATTCATAATCATAAATAATTTTCAATCTTTGAAAGAGTAATTAATTACAGATTGATTGATTGATTCATTTTTCAGAAAGATTGAAAATTATTTATGACTATGAATACCAGTTTCATTGGTAGGTTTTATATAGATACTACTATAAAAAATACAATTAATTTAAACGGGTCAGAATTATATAATTTGTATAAAAATGAATGAATACTAAGTTTATTTTAATAATAAAATTCAAAATTTATGATAGAGTCCGATAGACCTATTGTCAGCTTTGGAGAGTTACGTACAACACATATAAATTAACTGTGGCTAAATGTACGATATATGATAAATATAACTATTACCTTTATGTAGGTCTCATACATTTCGTTAAAAAAGTTCTTGATCCCGTCCTCGTTTTTACTGTCGTGCACCATGACGAATCGTATGTGAGTTGCCGTTACAAACGCACTGACGAACCACTGGTTGAATTTATCCACGACTTTTAAATGCATATTCGTCGTCTTCCACGTGTGCTCGTCGACGAGGTCGAGCGCCGCATGGGCGATGAATTGATTTAAATGCGAGTGATCCTCCTTCTACAATAAATAACCAAGTCGAGTCATGTCCAGTATTCCCATTAATACAATATCGCTTTAATTTTTATCTTCTTCCGAGAATTGGTAAAAGATAAAAAGTAAAATCTCCTTCTAATTCTTAGAAGAATGTAAAGGGTAAGTTAAATTGAGATTAAAGTTAATCTACATTGATGAAAAAAATCGCTCAGGGCCTAACCTCAAAATATACGAACCTTCGCATCTTTTCCGGCATTATTGAACTCTATCTCGAACAACGGATTGTCGGCGTGGCCGACTATCGCGAAGTAATAATTTGAGGTCATAGCGAAATGCCGAACGGTTACGTTACAATACGATACGTGACTTTTTCGTCACGTCTTTTATGTTCCATACACGGCGCAGCCATATCCAGCCATATCCATTTTAAAGTAGGGCAATTCTATTGTATAATGGAAATCTCCATACATTTGCGCAGTTTGCGCATCTGATGTATTCGTTGATTATGTTATATAATGATGAGTTAAAGAACACTCAATAAGTGTGCCAGACACAAAAGTTCCTTATATTGCTGTGTATGTATGACATACATGCAGTCGTGAGCTAAAAGGTTGCAACACATTTTCTTCGATGGTTAGATGGTTCGATGCTTAATTGGTTGGATCCACAGGTAAGAACCAATTATGTTCGCCGTTTGATGAGCAAGTCTACATTTCAAAAACAATCGAAGAAAATGTGTTGCAACCTTTTAGCTCACGACTATACGTCTAATCACAAAGATAATTGTTATTCAAATATATATTATACTATTCAAAGGAAGTCAGTCGTATATATATTAACCCGATATACTCAATACGTAATAACCTGTATAAATGACACATTCCGATCCATTTGACTATAGTGTTCGAAACTTCGCGCGTCACGATTCGAAAAGTCGCGATTAAAAGAGCAGGTTAAAAAAGTGAGTATAATAAAAACTATATTTGGAATTTTTAAAAATGCAACACAAAACTGCATTCAGATGATTTTGAAAATTGAGTATTGCATACTTGCGCATTTTTCAACTTAATTTGTACGCGTTTTTAAAAGTTAGAAAAAGGCTTATTTTGCTGTGCTCGGAGAAAATAATAATATGGTTTCTAATAGTTTTTGAGACAATTAACTTGTTAACTTTTTGCCTAGATTAAAAATACACCTATATAAACTACACAAATAAAATAAATTTCTATTATTTTATGTAAACTTAATTTACAAATAAAATATTAAATTTATTTGATATTATAATTGTTTCGTTATTTAAAGTAACTAATTTTTGCAAATTATAATTTTACATTTTAATTTAATGTAAATAATGCTTTTCAAAATTAATTTTTAATTTAATTTAATCTTAGCGCAACTTTTAATATAACTATAATTTTTATAAGCCACTTTAACTTTTAACTTAAACTAGTTAAAAAAAAGTATTAACTTATTCAACTCTGCATGCAGTATAGTGATCCGTCTCGCGAATAATTGCAACGCGTTTCTCGTTTAAATTCAATTTTTTATGTTCCCATTATGATTTTAGCTAGAACTATATTAAATTGTCCGTCTCAAAAATTATAAGTTTATTTTCTTCGAACACAGTAAAAAACAGACTTTTTCGTAATATCTTTTTCTTTTTTCTCAAAAAAGATAATCGATCATATATTGAACCAGCTGTGCTGTAAATTTCAAGCAGATTACGTCTACATCCCAAACAGCAGATAATGTTTTTAAATATTTACTTTTCATTATAACATTTTTTAAATATTTAAACAACATTCAAAACACTGTCTGCTAATTGGGATGGATTATATACGTGTATATTTGTATTGTTAACGCAAACAAAAAATTATATAAATGTAGGTAGGTTGTACAACAATTACATTGTTAGAGATTACAATTAACATTTATATAATTGTAATTTAGTGTTTGCTGGATTTTCATGTAGACAATAAAAGCAATGTAAATTATTATAAAGCGGATGATACAAAGAGGAAAAGTAATTAAGTTATAAAACTGTTAATATATATCTGACTTTCTTGATAATATTGATAAAATAAAAATATATTAATATTGAAAATAAAAAATAAAATATAATTTCTGATATCTGAATCTTCTATCATCCATATTAGATATTGTTTATGTAAAATGTAGTTTATATTCTACAGTTTATATTGTATTATATAATGCAGATTATATATATTTTATGTGTATTACCTATCCAATCTTATCAAAAAGCGAATCTCTTTTTAAATACCGACTATTTACAGGAACCTACTTTATCCTTTATCCAGTCCGTAGGGCAGATATCTAATAGCGATTTCGGCTGGGGCGCACCGGTATGCCATCTTATCGGTGGCACACAAACTGGCTCCGACTATTTTCTCGGGTCCACTTTGTGTACATACACCCAATATGCACTTATGAGATGTATTCAGTCCCCAGACGAATACGCGGCACCATTGAGGGACTTTAACTAGCCAAACACAAAAGTTGCACCGACACCTGAAATGTGCAACCGATGTGCCCCAGCCGAAATCGCTATAAATTTTAAAGCGCTCGATATATTATATTTCTTGTAACATCGAGTAATGATTTTTATTATCATTTTCTTATTTTGTGTATTAAAATATATATAAAGTTTAATTAAATGTATAAATTAAATTTATTTAAATTTATGCGGAAAGTTTTTTTTTAGTAAGTTTTTCAATTTTTCATCATCTGCAACATTATTATATCGTGTCTCTCTTTAACAGATGTTAGGTGTGGAATTTTAAAACTATCAATTGTTTGGAACGAAACGCGACGGCATATTATCGCGTTTTCGCGTCTCCGCTTTCGACGAGTTCCGTAATACGTATACGCGCGAACAACAACGATTTATATTGTCATCAACCGTAATTGCCGACCGCCGCTGCAAAATAATAGAGTAGAAACCGAAGATAATCGCGCGCGCGCGAGAAACGACAATAATCTTTTCTCGCGGAAAAAAACATATGTTAGCAAACGCATAATTTCGGGATAATCTCGCGAAGAGATTGTGCGGCATGCTGCGCGATGCGATACGATACGACACACACACACAGCATGCTGCGCGATGCGATACGATACGACACACACACACACACACACACATATATGTGCGCGCGCGCGTGCCATGCCGGATGGCGTCGTATCGCGCACCCCGATGTTCGTCTTCCCCGCGCCGCTTCCTCGCGATATGCGATGAAATCGGAGACAGCGGTGACGGTAGTCATGGTCACAAGTCAGAATGGAGACGGCCTCGGTGCACGAATATATTTTCCAACCAGTGCATACGTATGTACACAAGCGCGCGCATCCACTGGTATTCATTGGCATCGACACCACCGACCACCGACGACGCACGACGACGGCGACGACACGCTTGTCGCGCGAGGGGGAGAAAGAGAGAGAGAGAGAGAGAGAGAGAGATAGAGAGAGAGAGCGCGAGCGAGACGCGCGCAGTGCTGATTGTTATCACCGCTGAACGGTCGCGGATTCTTTCGTGCCCGTTCACGCGCCGTCCGACACCTCGCGATCTCGCGATAACGCTCGCGGGATGACGCCGTCGCTCGGAAGCCTCGGAGGCGTTCGCCTGTGAATCGTCCACGAGTACCACCGTGGCCCGTCGGGGGAAGGAGGAATGCGAGCCGCGCGAGCTCGTGGACACGTCGGCTTTCCTAATCTTGCCATTGATCACGGGGTCGATGGTATCCGGTATTTCCGACGCAATAAACAAGTTTTTGCGATAACGCGCGGTTCTTGGAAGATCGAGGAGGAGCAGAAGAAGAAGGAGGAGGATCCGAATCTACATACCGTATCCGCGAGCGTGCGCGTGTTATCGAGTTGAGAGAGAGAGAGAGAGAGAGAGAGAGAGAAAAATAAAAGGAGATTTTTCCCGATGAATTGCGCGACTCAAGCGGCGACGAGGCGCGACGAGCATCCCCCGGTGCACAATCGGCGGCTGGGCGATACGCACGGTTCGTGAATGAAAGCTCTCTCTCTCTCTCTCTCTCTTTCTCTCCGTTACGCCCGCGAGGTGCACACAACGCGATGACATTGTCATGCGAATGTTTGCGCGATTGCGCGAATAAAAATTATTAAACGCGGGCTAACAAACGGACGCATCGGTGCGAGAGCTATATAGCTCAATATAGCTCAGGCTTCAATAAAAATGTGCGACGGAAACTGATGACTATCGCAAAAATTCCGCGTTCCGCTCTCGTATTACCATTGCAAAATTCAACTCTTCTTTCCTTCTTCGTCAGCGGTACACTCTGTTGTCGAGGGAATGCTACAGCGTCACTCCGCCGGACGGTTTCGCGTCAAACGCGCTCCCCCGCGTGCTTCGCGTGTTGTTACATGTGCGTGTAATGTGTAATTGCGGCATTGCGTAATAGTAGACCGAGCGTTGCATATTTTACTATTTTCTGTATATTCTCACCTATTGTGTACGCAGCGAGCACCGATGCATTCGTAATAAGCTGCATTTTACTAGACTTTGAGATAACGTTCCGCGATATCGTGGGGTATGTCAACAGTACTATCAGCGAAGCTGCCACAGCGTTGTGCGTTACCTGTAATGTGTCGTAGCGACGATTATTTCGTCGTCACTGGACATTTACACGTTCAGATACATAAGCGCGTACATTATTCAAACAAGTTGAACGTGTATTGCGCAGCGTAACGTTGTCTCCAGGTAGTCTTACCTCGAGACTTCTACCAGACCGACCTCCGTGCTCTTCTGTCTTCAACGTTCCTTTCGTTTTTCAGATCCAGTCCTCTGAATTGGGAAAAACGTACATTTTATATTGGATACACTCATATATAGATATATATATATATAACTCGCCGTATTCTTCACCAATCTTGTTTGACTAAAAAAGATAGAAGGAGAGGAAAGATGTGTTCAGCGAAGATGAGCTACTTTATTGCGAGTAACGAGTTTAATATATGAGCTTAGAGATGGCCTTGAAGAGTTTGTCGTGTTACCAAAATATTCTGTTGATCAGGTATGTGTACAAAATTATTAGATGTATAAGTTTTATAAATTCAACACTAGCTATACACATGTCATTTTTCGATACCTTCTCTGCATTTTTATATACTTGTAAAAATAATGATTATTAATAATATACATATGATGTGTTAATTTTGATTTAGAGAAACAGTCATCTGCAACATAAAAAAAGAATTAGATTAGAATAGAAAAAAAATAATAATAATGTATTAATAACATAATGAAGAATTAAGAAATAATAATATACTTATGAATGAGAGCATAAGAATATATAAAAATAATCATGTCTTTTTTATCTGCTCATTATTGTAATTGATAATCATACTATCAGGTGATAAGATATCGGTAGAACAGCATCGATATTGTATCGTATAATATAGTGTTCAACAGTTAACACAGTGCTTCTCTTATATTATATGGTATAATCATAAAACAGTAATATATGTTTTTATAACATTTTACAGAGAAAAGGCAGTAATATAAAGTATCGTATCATGCATTTATACAAGTAAAAATGAATGGGGAGAAGACTGCAATTTATATTCCAGCATTTATAGCGTCATTGAGTTGAGTCACAGTTTATATACTATATATCATGGTGCAGCAGCGGCTTCCTAGTTTCGATAGTAAGCGTACATTCAAGTCTCTGTAAATAAATTTGTGTTTCTGATTCTATCTGTGATTTATATTAATCTATACTTTGGAAATGTGAAACTGTAACAATTAGAAAATATAGCAATCAGTTTTTTATACAGGTGGTCGAAGTGGGCGGCGATTTATATTAACACTCTCTGCTGGAATGGTTTTCGGCTTTTTATCGGCATGTCTGCTCATTTCATCTACGAGAGATGTACCGCATATGTTCAGTTGGGTGCCAGGTGGTTCTAGCCTTTCTAGAGATCCTCATCATTATTCGGAACTGGAATCTGAGGTACATGTGCAATGTATATTTTATATTTCAAACTATAATATTTTTAACAAGCTCACGCTGGTGGCTTTATCTATTCAGAGTACCATACGTCGAGTAAATAACGTGCTGTTTGATGTGTAAACACAAGAGATTACGAGTCAGAGTGAAGAGTTATTTTTGGCTAAATTAATCTAAAAGAAAAACAAAAAAAATTTTTTCTTTTTTTTTTTTTTTTTAATTAAAATATATGCAAAAAATATCTTTCTAATTACTAGATAATTATGAAATGATTTTTATATCTTATCTCTCACTGAATTTTCTAATAGATTGGCCCCGAAACCGAGGTAAAATTTCATGGTGATGATGAGGATTTCCACAAAGGAGAGGATAAAATAGCTCAGGATATGGCGAAAAAAGTGCGTGTTCTTTGCTGGATTATGACTGGTCCAAAAAACCATCAGAGCAAAGCTCGTCACGTGAAAGCGACATGGGGAAAACGTTGCAACGTACTTCTTTTCATGAGTTCTGCGGCAGGTAATTCAAATGCCATAGATAAAGATTATGCAGATAAGATATTTGTATGACGTATTCATGCCGTTTATTTTTAGACGCTAGCTTGCCGACTGTAGTGTTGCCAGTAAAAGAGGGTAGAGATAATCTATGGGCCAAAACCAAAGAAGCGTTTAGATACGCTTATGAAAAGTACAAAGACAAAGTAGATTGGTTCATGAAAGCTGACGACGATACGTAAGTATATTCTGTTCACGATAAATTTTATCTTTACAACATGGTCACGATATGCAGTATATGCATATTCTGTTCTCGCGATAATGATTTATTTTTACGGCATAGTATACATAAACAAGTAGCACAAATTGATACCTTCTTGGTACTTTTTGGTATTGATGTCGACATTGAAAAATATGACAAATGCATATAACATCGAACACATTAGGACAAAATGGAAAAATTAAAATTAATAGTTGTATATATTTTTTAAATAAACATTGTTGCTAATAAAATGTTACATATATAACTGGAACAATTTTTTTATGTTTTTAGATATGTGATAGTGGAGAATCTGAGATACATGTTGTCGTCGTACAATCCAAATTCCTCATTATATTTCGGATGCAGATTTAAACCTTTCGTGAAGCAAGGTTACATGAGCGGTGGCGCGGGATATGTACTTAGTAAGGAAGGCTTGCGCAAGTTTGTGGAAGAGGGATTACCCGATAAGACCAAGTGCCGGCCAGATAACGGCGGCGCGGAGGATGTTGAAATGGGAAAATGTCTCGAAAAGGTTGGCGTACGCGCGATGGATACCAGAGACCCTCACGGACGCGGTAGATTCTTTCCATTCGTGCCGGAACACCACTTGATACCAAATCACGTAGATAAAAATTTCTGGTATTGGAAGTATATTTATTATGATACCAAGGATGGATTAAATTGCTGTTCAGACAGTGCCGTTTCATTCCACTATGTGTCACCGAACATGATGTACGTTCTGGAGTATCTGATTTATCATTTGAGGCCATATGGCATTAATCACAGTCTGGAGAGGTTTTCTCCAGATCGACCGTCGACGTTGACCGAATACTAGTCCGTATACTGTCGTAAATAGACTGTAAGGTTCAATTATTGTTTTGTACATGATACTAGTCCATTCGAGCCAACGATACAATTATAATTCTCAGCGGATGAAAAGTGTGATATATCGTACTTCTTAAATATACGAAGTCTTTACACGTATCTATGTTAAACTCGTCATGGCCATAATGGATATAGCTGTAGTTTGGAATAGAAAAAATAGGGAGATACTGCAAGCACAATAGATACATGTCGTGATCATTTAGAATTTCATCAGTTTTTACAATACTAAGTCACGTGTTTATTTTGTAAGACGAGATGTGATAATAACTTCTTAAGCGTCTAAACTCCTAAATAAAACGTATAACCTGCAGAACGAATCTCACATTTTATTGCCAATATATACCGAAAATATCGGTATCTTATCCTTTCTCTTTAGAAGTATTTGATATAAAAAAAAAAATACATTTTCATATTCCTAATTGTATTAAGAATGAAAACATATAATAGCACCATTCAACGTAAAGTAGCAGAATATTAATGCCAAACACTCGGATATCTGATGATACGATACAATCGTTTTGCAAATGAAAATTTTCGATCTAATTATTTGTACTTGTTTTTTTTTCTGATATGAGAAGCAAAAGACATTCTTCTCTAGGTAGTTCTATTGTGCCTGCAAGACAATTTCTTGGGTGCTGCAAATACGAGAAAGAAAAATCACATATGTAATTATATATATATACACATAAAACTGTATTTCGTAATATTAATATAATAATAGTAATAATAATTTTAATAATAATAATAATCCCAATAATGACGTACTACCCAGTAATAAATACTATAGATACAGAGTGAGTGTGGGTGTGAGTAAATTAACCAATTAATTAGGGAGTTAGGGGTTCTATGTACAAGTCATATTTGTACTATGCGACTGACGCAATTGGCCACCGTGGCTCCACTCAGACGCGCCCCACATTTTTCTCTTCGTGTCTTTTCTTCTTTTCTTGTTAGCATTCAAAGTTAAATTGGAGGAAAACAATCTCTGTATAACTGGCTCGTTCTCTCCTCATTCTCTCGCTCGCTCTCTTTCTTTCTCTCTTTCGCTTTCACTCTCGCGGTTATTTCCCCTCTTTCATTCTCAATTATCTAATCTCGGCGATGTCTCACTTCATAAATTATTTAAAAACAATATTTTACACTATAATGTATGTATAATATATAGAGGTCACCTAATCCGAATAAAATTTGTCAAACAGCATCGAAAAATTGCGCTAACGGGTCCAGGAAACATGATAACAGCGACCCAGTGCCGCGCGAGCATAATATAATATTATAATCGTCATACTTCTTACACCAGGGGCTTGTACGAGGCATCGCTTATAAAAAAGAAGTCCACCTCTCTTTTTTTTATATCATCTATATAAAATTAAAAAACAACGTAATATCATTTATATTACTTCGTCGCCATTAATAATAAAAGCTTTGTACAAAATTCAATTTACAATTAAAAACTTTTGGTTACGTAATTTTTCTAGAGATTCTGATTTGTAATTCAACTATCTATCGATAGAGAGGCAATCGAAAATCATTTTCTTTTATTATGCACTCTCTTTCTCTCTTACACTCGCTCATTCGTTCGCACGCGCTCTTTCTCTATCTCTTTCGCACTTTTCTCTCATCATCTTTTTCTTTCATCCTCTCGTTCTCTCATTCTTCCCTGTCCTATCTTACTTTCTTTCTCGCAGTGTCTCATCGTTCGCATCTTCGCTTCTACCATTCGTAAAGTCTCACGTTTGCTTTCACTGGCAATGGTCGTATTGGATGCGCAGTTCATTTTTCCTTACGAAATACGAGATACGATCGTAAACACAAAGTACAATCTATTTCGCCTGTGTTATAATAGAAAAATGGTAAAGAGAGTCGCTGTTCGTTCTCATCGAGTTCTGCATTTTTTTTCAGCCGTTGCATCTTCATTGCGCTAACTTGTGTATTAATTAGAGTCCGAGTAAAAAAAGCTCGGTTCTTTACATATGGTCGAGAAGGATCGTACTCTGTACCTAGACAATCTCATTCTCTCTAAGTACCTAACTAACGTAGTATAGGTAAAGGGCATAGGAAATCAGTTGCTCTCGTAAAGCCCCGAGTGACGGTATAATAAGGAGTGCATAAGAGAGGTGCATATACTGCACTACAACGGGAGAGGGTGTGGGTCAGACGAGAGCTGCCGTTGCATGGTAAAGATGCATGAGCGCCTGTACGTGCACTGGTAAGCAAGACAGTCGGTCCTTGGTGTTTGCATCCAGTGCAAGCCACGACAGTGCATTGTATCCTTCCAACACGTACCTATCACAAAAATTGTACGATAACAAATTCCGCGCAACAAACGTCTGAAAAGCGAAAATTATCACCGCAAATACAAACCTAAGCACGTCAGTGGTGTACTGCGAGTCCAACGGATGAGCAGTGGGTGCGTTTTGTTGCTGAAGTAAATCGTCGCTGTTTTGTTGTATCGCGGGACTGTGCAAGTGTAACGCGTTCTTCAGGAATACCGGGCAAACATTTTCGAGATGTGGACAAGCTGCCCAAAACCATGGTGGCATTCGTCCCGTTGGCGCAGTCGATACTAGATAACCAAGAGCGAGTGGTTGTAGAGCGAGTGGTTGTTGTAGAAGCGTGCCAACCTCTTCTGCCTGCTCAGTCGTCGCTATCTGTGACATAAATTTACATGTAATTTTACATGTACATAACTCAGTCGCACAATTCATTGACAAAGACTTACTCTTGGCGTATTGCTGCACGGAAATGGACTACCCGGCCCGTCATGATTACCTAAGCCCGATCCACCGCCGTCTCCTCCATGCGGCGAACCTTCAGGACGATGTGGACTTCCGCTTGGACTTTGTCCACCGCCTGCCCCCGGCTCAGGCCAAACGTTGAAAATATCATTAAAATCACCCATTCCTTCCATGCCTTCCGGCATGTCGTCGTTTAGAGCGGAAAACAATTCGTCATCTCCTAACTCGGGTACGTTGTGTTGTTCTTGAAATGCGGTCTGCGACGACTGAAACATCAAAATAACAGTAGTGTTTAGTTTGACTGTATTCGAGAAATATGTATACATACATACGCACGCACGCACGCACGCACGCACGCACGCACGCACGCACGCACACACACACACACACACACACACACACACAAAATATTATTAATTTAGTCTATGTACATATAATGACATTTTCTTACTTGAGTGGTAGCGGATGTAGGGAAAACAAGTATATGAGTACACGTGACATCTTGAGGTGTGGATAACTGGCAGTTTACAGACGCCTGACTGAATCTTTCATCGGGAGTGAATTGATCGGCCATTAATCTCAGAGTGGAATCCGGTTCGAGTGAGACTAAACATGCGCTGAGCACGCAAGGTGCCGCCGAAGGATACAAGAGACTACACTGTCCGCATATCTCTTTCAGATGCTTCGAAGCTTTCAAAAGTGCTTTTCTAGAAAGTAACCAGCTCCATCCTTTCAATTCGCCATGTCCAATGCGTCCTACTCGACCCACGACCAGTCTCCAAGGTTGTACCTAATTAAAAATAATACAAAATTATTTAATACAAAAAATGTATAATTAATTAATACAAAAAAACTATTTACAGAATAAATATTATGTAATAAAAAAATGCTTAAAAAAAAATACCAATGAGAGTTTAAATCGCGATTTTTTATGTGCATTTGTAATAAATGAGTATTTGGTTATCATTAACTTTATATAAATTTATTGTAAAATTTTTACTTACACCCTGGGACATTACACCCAGTATAAAGTCCATAAGCTTTTGAAGACCGATGCGCCTAGCTGAAGCGCGCTTTCTTCTTTTCCTGTTGGGTATATCGATGTTAATTGTAGCGGTCTCGAAAATTTCGCCCCTGTCATCCGTCGCGGCCGCCAATAGCCAAGATTGATCCTCGCTCAAACAGTAACTCAGATAAAGCACCGCGCATTCCTCGGGTCTTGGCATGCCGAACGATTCGGGAGCTTCGCTCTTCGCCCGTAACGGTGCTAGCACAAAGGCTGGCGCATAAAGACGGTAAGGCGCCCTGTTCCGTTCCTGATATACAATTATAAGAATATTACTAAATATAAATATAAAAAATTATCTGTATCGTTGTAATTTAACGCCAATATTGCAACGCACGAACAAAACTTGGATCTGCGATCGCGTAGCAAGTAATTGATCTAGCACACAATGGAACCTTACATCTTTGCTCTTGAGGAAGAGGTCCGCAGCGGCGGCAGTACCAAAACCGGTGAGGCTTTTCACCGTAGAATTATGATTCAATAATCTACGCCCTTGCAAAAAGACATTCAAAGCCAAAGCTCTCATCTCATCTTGAATTTTTCGCCTTTCTCGAGCTCGACCCAATTCCATTATGCTTTCCAAGGATATTAGCTAAAAACAAATTAATCGCAATCGTCAGAATACCATAAAAACACAACTTTAAAATGCTGATCAGTTCAAAAATCTTAAAACAGTTTTCAAATTATTAATTTCCATCCTAGAACTTGGATTATTACCTGAACGTGAATATTTGACCTCATATTTTCGGGCATACTATTGATCGCAGTAGAGTAAGCTCTGAGTAGAGCCAGAATAGCGAGCCGTCGTCGATCGGGATCCTCGGTGCCGCCTAACGAAAAAGGTTCAACAAAGTAGACAACGATAGCCGGAGGTTCGATCTCCTCCTCGTCTGGACCTGTGGTTGTAGTAATCGGCGTTGTGTTGCTTGTAGTTTGAGAAGTCGGTGTCGTATTACCAGCTGTATTAGTAGTGCTCTGATTATTCGTCGCTGTGCTCGAGGAGGGAGTCTCGCTTCGTGGATTCTCCCCTTCTGTAAAAGGCAACGAATCTCGCTAGACTCGACCCGAGGTACGTGTCGCTAAAACTGTATCGTCAAAGTACGATGGAAACGTACCAACAGATTCGGGTTTGGTCGTTAATACATCGGGTGTAGCTGGCATCGTATCAGGAACGGGAATTGTTGCGGATTGCTGTTGCTGCTGTTTGTTGGCCGGTTGAGAATCACTGGAATCTAACAAGCTACGATCTTGTATGACCTGCGTCAGATACGGAGCTAATCGGTGATTGCACACTTGAGCGTACAATCTTAACAGTTCGCCTATATGATTCTCTCCCAAAAACTTGAACCAATCGTCTATTGGTTGCTTTGCCAGTTTCTGCACGGTCGATTTCCCGACGCGCAAAATTCCATCTCGTAGTTGTTTCGAGATTGGCGTATGTCTTCCTAATCGACAAATCTGGCGAATAAAAAATTCAAGTTTTAGTTTTTTAAATATTCTTTTAGTGCGGGCAAAGTTAATTGATTGAATTAGACGAGAATTACAAATTAGATATACATATACATAACATATATATATATATCCAATATAGAAAAAAAACCATTACAAAAAGAATCATTTTTAAAATGTATTTTTTAAAATACATAAAAAAAAATTTCAATAACATTGAACTAAAAAATAATTGTTTTCTAGTATGTAATCATTAACCAGGTCAATTTTATTATATAACATACTACAGATATTGTTGCAATATTTTGTAACAAAATCCAAATATTGCTCTTTTTTTGCACAATAAATCCATTCAGTAATATTACTGGTTTTTGAAGAAATGTGACAAGAGGATATCAGAAAGGCAGATTTTCATTGAATTTCACGCACTACTGTTGATCATATTAACATAATCGAGATCCATTATTGTGACGAAGAAAAAAGAAATACATAAAACTCGAAGTGTCTTTTATCGAGACAAAAACAATTCTCCCGGGTATCTTAATGTTCAAGTAAAATTATTTATATACAATATACAATATTTGCACTTACCTCATACGTGCAGGAAAGTTCTCGGAAGAACGATTTGACTCTACTGACGATACAATCGCTGTCGGGTGCGACGACTACGTAAGCGACATCTCTGGGTCCAGCGAACGGTTCTAACGATAGTTTTTCCCAGAAGCAGACCGCATATGGTGACAAGGACAGCCAATCGCGATCGTATCCGACGACTAGAGCAGGTATCGGTTGTGGCTCGCAACGATCGTCGGTGCCGCGGCCAGCCAAACGATGGAATTGTCGCCACGTGAGCGGTCCGGCGACAGTGTACGGTGCCTCCCACATACGCGTCGTACACTTCTTCTGCACTGCGTCTTGGAGCAGCGGCTGTAGCGACCTCATCATTCGCACGATATCGCCGCTGCATTGGGGACCTCGTGCTCTGAGAAACACCCACCGATGCACGCCGTTCACCCGCGCTGCCCTTTCGTTATGCGCACCATCGAGTTTGCCTTGATCGAGCGCGGCAACGCACACCTCGTTACCGTCGTTAAACTCCAAAGTGTTCACCGTTGGCGTCAATGTCGGATAACTTTTCACGGTGGCGCATATCCTTGCTGCTCTGTATAGACTGCTGGCAGAACTTTGAACAATCAAGCATTGCTCACGCAGTAACTCGAGAACATTCGGTGGTATCGTGTCGAGGCCCTCCGAGGTCGCTTTTGCTCCGGGACACGCGACCGAAGTGAGTGAACCTTTTTTCTTCTCCGCCGGGTCTTCGGCGACACCTGTGATCTCCATTTCGTCCTCGTAGAACAGACCCGCTCTATGCGCGAGTCGGCGATTCACCACAGCGCTAAAACCGCAACTACATCTGATTTGATCGTCGTCTTGGAAGAGCCCGGAACTCACCCACGAATTGCTGAGGTAAACACCCGCGTCGGCACCCTTAATATTACCTACAACTTTGGGCCCAGCATTGCACACACACAGACTGCAACTATCGAAGTTATGATCGCGGAAGATGTTAAGTGCAGTGTCACCCAGAAGAATATTCACTACAAGGGAATTTGATTCGGGCGCGCGAGCGGGTCCTGGTGTATCCGCTTCGATGCTGTTGAGATTTTTATTAAGATACGAAGAAGTAGTGGATGTAGCTGGGCTAGGTTGGTCATATGGAGGTGGTGGTGGTCTACCGGGCAGAGTATTTGAACGGTAAGGTGGCGCCGGACTTTGTGGACAAGGTTGCTGCTGCTGCTGCTGCTGCTGTTGTTGTTGTTGTTGTTGTTGCGGCTGCTGCTGCTGTTGTTGCTGCTGCTGCTGCTGCTGTTGCACTGATCCGGGCCTGGTTGGTGGAAGAGGTTTGTCGGCCTGATTGGTGGAAGCAGGATTGCACTGCCAGGAAGGTCTGTACACGCAGTGCGATGGCAGTGTGATGGATGGCAGAGATTGGCTAGGCAGATTCGTGAGGGGTGCGTATTTGGAAGAACCAACCATCTTGCTGATGGCTGCCGGCTTGAACACGTATGACCAATCGTCAATTGGCTCTTCTTGCGGAGAGCCCATATTGGGATAGATGTCAGGCAGATGTCTGAGCGGTCGTGAGGGCATCAGCAGCTCAGTCTGGTCCATGAGAGGGTCACTTAGCTGGCAAGGCGAGGCAACAGGATTATGCTCTAGAGAAGGAGGAGTTGGAAACATTTTGGATAGTTCTTCTGGTCGTAGAACAGTGACTCCTCGATTATTATTCTTGTTCGCACCGTCCACCCTCGTTTCTTCGTGTAATCCACCAGATTTATTCGAGCCTGGTGGCGTTTGTATCTGTAGCTGATTCAGATTCTGTGAACATAAATGCATCCTATCCAACATTTGCCGTTACGATTTTCGAGCACGATTTTCGATCGCTTATTTTCCTTGGTTGTTCCTGTGTCATGTACAAAATTATATTAGCTATTTCTAAAATAAACTTGAACATACCGTTTCATCGCTGGAAGTATCAGGATCGGAGTTGTCGAATATCTGATCTAGGTCTTTGTAAGATGGCTGGAGACCCTCGCTAGTAAATAGAGATCCTGGTTTAGATGGATCGTCCCTTTGTCGTCTGAGACCATCGACATTCGTACCATTTTCCTCGCCTGTCGCATCGAACTCGTATGGATCTGTTCTTCTTCCAATACACTCGCCCTGATATTACAAGACATAGTTTATCATTAATACAAGTTATAATGCATTTTACGAATGAAGAAGTAGCCGAGCATTTGCGCTGGAATTGAAGATAATTTAAAATACTTTTGTGATCTTTGCAAAGAAGTTAATAAATATCTTAAAAACATATTCAAATTAGTGACACAATTTTTACATTTTTTTCACAGTTATACACATTTATTTATATTTTCAAATAAATAATTAAATATTTTCAATAATATTTAAGCTCTCAGATAAAAATTTTCATATGTTTATCATATTTTATTTTGCTCTGGATATACACACACACACACACGCACGCACGCACGCACGCACGCACACACACACACACACACACACACACACATATATATTCGAGACAAAGCATATTGATTGCAAATTTTCAATAACTTGTAAATTTTATAAATAAATTACACAAAATTTCATTAAATAAGATTCTAATAGACATCTAATAGAAAAATTCAAGTTTCTCTTCCTATTTGACATGTTCATATCTGATAAGAAGATATAAACATTTTCATATTTAAAAGTGTACCTAAGTTATCCAATTTCTTTCCTATTAATAATAAATATTACTTACAGCTTCAACGGGTTCTTGTTTAATTTCCAGCTTAGGAGCTTGAGATTGGAGCGCTTGAGATTTCATCGGTGGGTAGAGAACGTTGCTTCGATTGATCGGCGGATTGCTAATGTTCATGGCCTTGAAACGCTTTACAGGATGATTCAACCAAGCCTCCTGGAGCGAGTAATTATAGAGCTCGGATAACGGTTGCTCGTCCTCCAAAAGAGCACCCTCGTACTCTCGGGATACCAAAATTGGTCGTTTTAATATCGGTCCGGGAACCGACGGACTGTGCACCTGGTTGTTGCACGCGGAAGAAATAGACTTGGGCCCTTGCGACGGGGTTAGGGGTGGGGCAGTGTTCGTGTGGCTTGGTGGAGGTTGCGGGCTGAGAGTTGGCATCGTAGGTTCCGCGGGCGGGACCGATGCCGGCTCGGAGTGCGGAGTCAGAAGAGGCGATGGTGCTGGGGAACCTGGCGAGCCGACCGACGGCACTGGTAAGCAATCTCCTCCCGTTGGTGGTCCGCGCGAGTAGGAAGGTGGACCGCCCGGTGGTGTACTGGGTGCTTCCGTTCTACTCAGTACCGACCTACTCAATTTTTAAAGATTATGTATTGACACATCCTATAATTCTTCAATTAGAGTTATGAGAAAAATGAGTTTAATACTCATTTAATATTATTAATGTCAAAGGAGAGTGAAAGAAAGCATTGACTAATGTATTCCAACATAGGAAAAAGCAAATGAACCATCAAAGTGAAACAATATACAAACAGTGTAAAAACTATTAAAATGTTATACTATAGTTAGACTATAGTTTTCCCTGCATTGTAATAATTTCTTGAAAAATTTAAAAATATCTTAGCGTTACATTAAGGTAGCGACATTTTTGTTAATTTTTCTCAATATTAATGATGTTAAAATAATTTTGTGCGGCGTATTACTTCATGAGACAATGAATCATTCGAAAAAAAGCGTATGCCGCGCCTATCGAAATATAAAATGTGCGTGAATGTAAATAGAAGCTTGTTAAATGTCATGGATGGAACGTAAAAACGACAACTCATAAAGCAAAATAAATGCTAGAAATATCGAACATTATTCACATGCAAAGCATATGCTATTTTTCTATGTATATTACACGTATAACGCAAGCAAAATAACTAAACGAGAGGAAAATATATGCTGGAATGCACTACCAATCATGTGTAAAGCTCAGATCCCATCTGCTACCGAATCATGCGCATGAAAATACTTTTAGGTCAATAGATCATATGTGAAAGCTCGTTAACCGAGTTCTGTCCCTTGCTTTTATCTTTTACAAGAAATATATAGTTTATAGAAATAATTCTCCAAGAAAATATATTGCTGATATTTTGTTATAGTGCTATTCATCGAGATGTACATCTGTACTTACTACATTGTATTAGTACACATAAAAAATAATTGGCAATCTTATACCGCATAGGATTATTTAGACGAGACAACAACATTAGAAGGTCCCATTTACCCACTGAAAAATTTTAAGTGTTCCGTGAGACGACATTTGCACAGTTTTACACGTCTCAAATATAAAAGATATATATTAGTCTGTTGTTCGTCATTCTTTAAACGCGCAACTCGATGTTCAAATTGCGTTCAAAAAGTCACATGCCTCGCACCTTTGTCTAGTTAAAATGAAATTTGATTAATACGTTATATTGTGCACCTCGAGTTATTTGAATATATTACATGATGGAGTTGCCGAAAGCGATGAATCTGTGTGTGAAGTTATGGGGGATCATTATGATCACATACGTAAAACTGGAGTTATTGCGGTGACTGATTAAGAGAAATGATGAAGATGATCTCTTTCTCCCTCTTCGCATCTGGGGGCCTAGAAATTACCCACCTGGGGGCATTAGCAGGGACAGAGGGACAAGCGTCCCACTGAGTGGTAGACCGTCGGTGAAACGGTACGACCCTCCGTCCACCTTTATCTACCCTCTCCCTCTGAACCTGAGAGGAGGCCAGGCTCTTCCAACCCCCGGGGGTCGTATACCTGCAACCGATGCATTTAACATCTCGTTTCCTTGTGAACGCATCTCCCCTATCATTTTACCTTATAGAATCCTGAAGCAACAACTCGTATCAATTGCGAAAAATTGCATATATAAAGACTAGTTAAAAATATGACGAATAATATTTATAACAATAAAATGATTTGTTCCATTGTACTATTCTGATTTTAAATAAATGTCTATTCATTTACTTAAAAAAAAAAAAAAAATCATCGAATCATTATTAAATGTAAATAAAAAGCTAAATGCTTTGCTTCCAAATTAACAATGTTTGAAAAACGTTTAAATTATTTCAAAGTAATCTTATGATTAATTTTCCTTACATTTTTTTCTGACACTTCAATACGTTATTATTAAAAAAATATTGTATTATTTTATCTTGATCAAATTTTGAATATTCCATTACATTTGAATTATTGCTATAAAACGACACATTACGATCATTTTAAGCTTCATCTTTTTTTTTTAAATTAGTAACTACAAAGAATAATTTTGCATATCGAGTATCTTGCCTCATCATTTTTCAAATATAAAAGTCAAATAACCATATATTTAAATGTCAAGAAAGAATCAGCTAAGATTATATATTTACAACATTTTAAACTAGTCTTCATTGATTTATGTAAAAAAATACATATGGCAACTATAGATGTTGCAGTTGATTTTTCTATTTAAACTTAATACTTCAGGTCTCTTTAGCTTTTGATGGGATTTATATTATATCTTATTAATACTCGGTCCTAAACAATATGCTTTTTTTTTATAAAAACTCAAATGCAACATATAATATTACAAATTTCGTTCTAACGACGATAGTCATTAAAATAGTCAATAACATTATTTACTTCTGTGTTTGCAGCTTGTATACAAAGTTATAGATAAGAAATTTACTGATTTTAAATGTAAATTTATAATAAATAAATTAACAAACTGGCTATTAACAATTGCATTTGAGCCATCTATTCAAAGACTAAATTTTCATGCACACATTACAACAGCCATCACACACTACTACTTATTTATTATATAATAATTTAGATATTCTACGACTCTATATTCTGTGCTATTACATGCAAACAGAAACCAATATGATGGCAAATATTACTAACATTATTCAACTGACGCAATATATAGCAAAAATTAAATGTTTACTACGGCGTTCAATGTATCGTGAAAAAGATGGCGATTGACTATCCACCAAGGCTATCAAGTAGTTAAACCAATTTAATGATAAACTTATTAAAAATTATATAGTAAACAATTAATTTTTTATATATAATCAAAATCTAAGAAACAGAAATCTAAAGACAGTGTCTCGCACAATGCAATAAAGTCAAAATAAAAAAAAGAATGAATTTCCGCTGTCCTTACTTCGAACATGAACAGGTACAGGAAGACTTTTGCGTCGGTTCCACGAACGTCCAGGTTCCAGGTTCCATGGAAGATTCCGTCTTGGAAGCAGACACTGGTGAACTCAAAGTACATTCCGCCCACACGCGTTCCGGCAATTCGGTAGCTGCGCTCAGTTCCTGTTGCATCAAGAGGGGCCGTTCGCAAGTGACGGGGCTACTTGGCGGCGAGAGAGGAGTTTCGGGTGGCGTATCATCCATATCCGTAACCAAGACGTAACAAGAAGGATAACGCATGCGCACGCCACCGACGAGGACCTCCACGAGGGGTGGAAGCCCGGTCTCTGGATTACTGCCGGTACTGATCGGATAGAAGTGTTTCCATTCTTCGAGAAGTTGACTGTCCATACGGCTCACCTGACCCGTTAATGTGCCCGCTAGTCCGTAAGGAGCTAGGATCACTGCGAAACAAGAAGAGAAATACACAAGTATCAATAAATGGGATCGACGTTTCACGCCAACCACGCCGACCACGTAGACTTTTCTTTCCGCGTTACCGCTTACCAGTGATACTTACCCTTAACGCCGGATTGGGAGGTCTGGGTACGTTGTAGACACGTCTTTGTAAGATGTCGCACCGCAGGATGCTGCCTGACGTCCACACTCGCGCACACAGTGCTTTCTCCGTGAACGAAGAATGCAAACGAGAAGGACAGATGGCTGCTGCAAATATAATCAACAAATTTATAGATTTAATCAAACCTATACTGTCACTACCAATATGTTGTATCGCAAAAGAAATATTTATATCGTGCACTTAGTACATTTGACGCGTTGTATATACTCCTTATCACATTAATTTTATACTTGAGGCGTACGCATCCCGTTCACATATTTGTGTGCCACATCTCCTTCACATGTCAAACATTTACAAATATCAAGTTATCAGATATAATTCTTATATTTATTTCTACTAACAATCTTCTTTAATTTGATGTTTAAATATGATGAGATATTTAGATATAATACGTACATTCTAAATACGTCATTGTACATCTCGAATATATCTAATTTTATGTGATAAGGCATACGTTATAGCGAATGTTCCAACAGGGAATATATGTATATTCTCAAAATAAAATGAAATATCAATACTCTCGGAAAAGATACTCGAATCGAAATTCTTTCTTTGAAAGAACGCGCAGAACGCAAATTACTAATCGTAAGTAATTATTAGTAAACAAGCGTTTTTACCTGCTACAACGGTGTTTCTCGTAGCCATTGTAAGGTTGCACAAACCACTTTCCTAAGCGAACGAAGTCACGGGATAGCAAACACCGTTCAATCAAGTTATGCAGAGCCTTGAAAAGAAGTGACCGGCATTCGTACGACAATCCGCTTTCCCAAGAACCCTGCTCGCTTTCTGTAAATGACAGCAAGTAATAAAATGGTGAACGAAACCGTCGGCGCGTCGCGTCGCGTCGCGTCGCGTCGGTGTGTAGTTGTAACGATTCTTCCTGTATTCCGTACAATGAACGACGTGGAGGAACTAGAATACTCTAATGCGCGCTTCGTATGGACGATCGATTTCTAAAAATACGCGGAAATAACGGTTACATGCTGCTGCTGCTATTGTTCCAATTAAGTAAGAAGAAGCGATACGTCTTTAATAATCTTGGCACCAAATACGTGTGTAATTTTCACACGAGCATCATAGTCGCGCCATACGATGAGGCAGGCGAAGCCAGCCCGCTCTTATTTACCGCCGCGAGTGCGCGTCCGAATGGCGCGCAGTGCGCAGTGCGCGGCGCGACGGCGGAATTTAGCGTGAAAGTAATGCGATTCGCGCAGATTCGCGTGTAAAATCACAGTACGACGTGACGTCGAGCGACGGTGAGCGTTTCGCGGAAGGCAGAGAAGAGGTTGGCCGAGAAAACGGAAAAGTTTTAGAATTCTCGAGTCAACGCGCGCTCGGGCTCGGGCTCGGGCCAGCTTTCCCCTGATTTTGTTCTCACGCGGAACGAGTACGCTGCTTCGAAAAGCGCGAGAAGGAGGTGCATAGGATCCACGAGAGTTCGCGCCGAGCGCGATATTACGCACGTCCCGTTTCCGTGGTTTCACCAACTCGCACGCGTCCGAGTCCAAAGATGTATCTCGGGCAGACGCGATGCGTTTTCCACCGACTAACGGAAATAATTTAACGCCGAGACGTAATTATTTCAACGTGAAAGTTGACGAGTCTCAAAGTTAAATACGAGACTCGGTCTCGTGTAATAACGCGCAGTTGCAGTAGCGTTGAGAATCACTGGGTGGGAGAACACGTGTTCCCTCGATCGATATGACCGGAGCCTGAGGGAGTTGCATCTCTCGTGGACCACTAGCCGCGGTGTGTCTCGCTGCAGCCCGCGTTATTACCGCGTCTCCCGAAAATCCGAACGTTCCATCGCGATAATTGTACGCGGCAAAACCGACAATAAAATGTATTATTCTTAGAAAGTGGAGCACGCTCGGCTGTCGCTGTAGCTCTGTTATTATTTATCTCAATATTAATTATTGCATCTGGCGGGATAAAAAAAAAGACCAATAGACGCTATAACATTTATCAAGCTAAACATTTATGCTAGATACGATTAAATTAATAATTCAAAAATACTCTCTTCTAAGAAAGGAAAGAAATTAGATCGATATCCGATAAGAGAATGCCTTATCTCGACTCTCAACCGTCCTTTTTCAGCCCATAGCGCTAAACTGTCGCGACTGTCACCGTCCTGGTGCGCGGCGGCCGGCTGCGCTTTTCAGTTTTAACGGTTCATCGTGCGGTCGCTTGGCCGCAGTTTCGCAATTGGTGCACTCTCCAACAGAGCAGAGCAGAGTAGAGCAGAGCAGAGCAGAGCAGCGCGGCGCGGTGCGGCGCAGCGCGATGCACAACACGGCAGATCTATACGTTGCGCGCTGCAACGAGTTGCAGACAAGTGCATGGTTCAGCGACCCCGCCGGTCGAGAAACGCCGCCGCCGCCGCCGCCGCCACCGCCGCCGCCGGCCGGGCCTCGGTCCGGCGCGGCTCGAACGCTGCTGGTCCGTTGCGTGACGACGACGATGACGACCATGTGCACGGAATAATCGTCGTCGGAGCTTTCAAGTGAAATAACATTTAAGAGCGAACGAATCAAATTTGATAACTAAACGTTCTTCGCGACCTAATTTATGAAACACACTCAATCGCGATTAATTTTTGCTTGAATTTGAGGTTCCACTTTCAATATATTTTATTAATCAGTTGTTAATTGAATGAGAATATTAATTCTTGTCAAAACAAAATTTTGTTTCAAACTTTGTAAATATTTTGTGAAAAGAGATAGAGCAGTCGGCTTTATTTCATTACAAAAATTGTACTTCACTCTTCGTCATTTCAATTTTAGACAAATATATTAAGAAGTAATTATAATTTTAGACTACAATTTTACCACGCGAAATTGTGTGGTGTACGTTTGTACCTCCCCAGGGTGCTTAAGGATTAACAAATGAAAAAATAATTTTTTTTATTAAAATATAAAAATTGAAATTTTGAATGTGGAGTACGAGAAAAAAATAATTGAAATAATTTTTCATTTCTGATTCGATTTCTATCAAGAGGTTTGTAATACATGAGAAAACGAAAGCTTTAATTCAACAAATGGACTAATCGCGGTTGAGCATATTCCTTGACCTAATCTAAGAATCGAACAAGTGAGACTCGAGTCGGTTCACTAGCCGCTTTTTAAAGCTTTGTCGCATGTCCACTGACTTTAAATCACGCAGCAGGTGTTGTTAAATGAGAGACCAGCTCAACTGCCCCGAGGTTTTATTTTAGAACGACGCAAACCTATCGTCTCTACTCGACGACGAGAGACTTTGAAGCGAAACGCGGAAAATGTACGTGGAGGGAAACACGTCATGAAAATTCTGTTCAAGACTATAGAAGCGGCGCTCGCGTTGCTGCACCGCGCAGAACACGGGCGGAATCGCTTGATAGCCCGAAGGAAGGAGGCAGGCGCAGTCGAACGATAATTTTATGTGTGATTCACGGGCTAACGCGTTTGTAACACGTCGCTGCTTATCGCGGCGATCTAAAGACTAAAGCGAGTTTCACTTTTAATCGTATTCCTTTTTTCCCCCTCCCACCGTAGCTTCGACGTTAGCCTCTTAGCCTCAACGTCGGCGATATCGATAGAGAGCGAGACGCGTACGCGTGTACGTGTACACCCTACACGGGTCTATAGATGTTGGGTCTATAGATGTTGCGGTGTACAGTCCAAGATTTTTGCGCGTCGAGCGCATCTGCAAATCCGTTAACGCAACGTGGTCCCTTCGTGTCTCTTACGTGTCGAAACTTTTTCTTGGAAAGTACGTAATAAAAGTTAGCCACGGTCTTCTCGCTGGCGTTAGGTAAAACGCTACACAACGGCGTATAAACATCGCGTAATTGTTACTTCCAGTCCGAGAATACACCGCGTATCGCGATGTACGTCTGAACGCGATATACGAATCGAGTATGCCTGCCAAAGGGTCGCATCACTTTTACGCCAACACTTTCGCTCGTTCTTGACCGTCCTTGTCGATTTTGTTCGTGGTTCGTCACTTTCTAAAATAAATAAAAAAGAAAAGAAAAGAAAAAAATCCTGTCCGAGGTAACGATCAAACGCTTCCAGACTCGTGTAACGAGTTTGCGATATTAAGTATCCTCTTTACGTTCCTCAACGTATAAAGTTCCATCCACAGGTAATCTAGAGAGAGGGTCTTACCCGGCTCGCGGCTTTCCGGAACGAGCAAAACGGCGCGGCACGGCGCGGCGCGGCGTGGCGCGGAGCGTTTCCGGGCACGCGGCACAGGATATACTCACCGCAAGCGATGAGCTCCGGCGATACCAGGCCGGAGAGATCGGGTTCCTCGCCGTACCAGAAGATCCAGAGTTCCTTGGCGGCGGTGAGGGAGAGCGGCGGAGGCGCAGGCGAGGGCGCGATGCTCATGTCGCTGAACATGGGCGCCGAGGAGGCACCGGCCGTCGCCGGACCGGAGGTGGCCGGCGTGGCGGCCACTCGTCGCCACACGCACAGAATGTCACCAGCTAAACATCGCGAAAAACTCGACAGCACCGGGTCTTCGAGGGGCGTGCCGCCGAAGCCACCGGCCACCTCGCCCCACACGAGCTTCCTCCATTTAATTCCGCAGAGGGATGTCTGTCGAACAACAGCGACGATTAGTGATGATCAGGGCATATGTGGGGCATAATCGGAAGAGAGGGATATTTCGAGGTCGTCAGGGACTTGCGAGGGTCATGATTTTCATCGGAAATCAGGGCGTGGAGTCCTGCCTGTCGCGATAACGCTGTACGTTTTTAAAAAACAGAACCGTGACTGGCAAATATGCGGTGTGCGTGTGCGTGTGCGTGTGTGTGTGTGTGTATGACCGATATATTTGAAAATAGATTTTCCACTTAGAAATTCCTGTTTTCTACAGTCATACGTCGCACGCGTAATCGCGGTAAACGGCTTTGCGATTCTGACCTTGGTTCGCGTCTCTCTCTCTCTCTCTCTCTCTCTCTCTCTCTCTCGCTTTCCTCCCGAAGACTTATCCGTTGGATAAATCAGATAAATCATTTGTAGATAAAAATGCAAACATACTGCACTCGGTAAAACTCTCTTGAGTTTTCTCTTCTGCAGCAACGCATGAATGCAACTGTACATTTAGTAATAAAAAAAAAAAGAGGTTGAGTGATATATGAAACGGGATCGCTCGGAACTAACGGCCGTTAAAAATCATCGCCACGTTCCGTTAGTTCACCAATTTTCTAGATCTTTCGCAATGATCGATCAGATTTGCGACGGCGAAGACGTTGAGTCGCGGTAACGAGAGCGACTCTCGATGATTTTACGCCAACGTAAAAATTGGCGCGGGCGCGCGCGTGCTTATCGAACAAAAGATAACATTGGCCGTGAACGGGCCGGTACCGGTCGGCGATGGCAATAACGTCTTCGCAAAGACGAAGACGTTAAATCGCAAAGGTAATAAAAGGTAATAAATTATCCTTTGAGCGCGGCGAAACGTGCATTAGCCAGTAAAATAAACGTCGCTACAGCGAACACGCGCCGCGCGACTCGCGCCGAGAAAGCGACATCGGGTCGGTCCTTGACCTTACGGCACACTGTTTCTATTTGTCACGCGACATGACAAGCCGCTAATTTATTCAAACGCATATTATCGCGTACAATCGTGCCATGAAACATTTTCAACCAACAGGCATGCGCAACCGACTCGCTAATTGCTCGATTGATTAATTGCATTTCAACCGTTCCGGCCGAGATGCATTATTTCCGACCTACCGCCACCACCGGCTCTGTTTCGCTTCCAAAATCAGGACCGAATCTGGATATATTCTTCGATGTTTCGCGAGTGAGACACTTGCGCTAAATCACTCGACCTTGATCGATGTCTCCTGTTATTTTTATAACAGGAAAGGGAAACCTGAAAAACGCGTATATCTTTGCAAACTAAATAGCAACTAAATGCACAATGAGAAGCACGGACGATGAAACAAGAAACAAGGAACAGTTCGATATGTTGAACAAACAATGTTTTATACGTTTTCCTTACTTAACACGCTCAACTGTTCCTTATTTCCTTGCTACCCGTGCTATTCGTTGTGCTTCAAACTTATCTCTTATAAGACTTATCTCTTACAACATTTGAGATAAATTACTTGTATTAATTGCTCATTAACGATAACCCACGTTTCTTTTCATATCGTTCGATATATCCAAGATCCTCCCCATTTAATCGTGCATATTTTCTAATATCAAACGGGCTCTTCTCGGCATTTAGAAATTCCTATCTCACCAGGTGTCACGCAAAGGCGCAAAACAACTTTCTCTCCGACCTTGCTTTGGATCTCAGAGGTTTCGTATCCATATTCACATTTTCTCCTAAGAAATATTTGCTGAAATTTTTATCTAATAAAAAAAGTACGTATGTTCAAAATGGTCGGCCATTGACGAAAATGTGTATAAAGTCGAGAAGCTACGTGCCGCGGCGATTCGACATCAGACAGCTCTTTCTTTCTCTGTTAATTATTCGAAAAATAATTATGGCAACAAAGGAGCTCAGCTCTGTCAAAACAAATTGATTACAAACGAAATTGATTAAGCGGCTAATGAGAGTAAAGCGCAGTTGCTGAGACGCAAACAATTGGTTATTACTCTAATTTAGAAACCTTTATTTCTTTATATCTTCAACGTTCTTTATTGAACTTGAATTTGATTGGCAAGCATCGAGATTTTTCCAAGATCGGGAGTAACGTGAACGCATGTGACATCGACCGAGTCGCATAAGGTCAACGTCAAAGCCGTCAAGAATATGTCGCACACACGCGCGCGCGAGGCTTGCTCGTTGCATTGACGGAAAATGTCCTATCTCCGTTAACGAGAGAGTCCATTCACCCCGGATTCGGTATCTTCATCGCACCTGATCCCGCGCGCGCTTCCCGGCCGCGTCGCGCCGCATCGCCATCCCTCGCGATTAGGGACGAGGTGTCCGTCGCGCGCGGTCAACGGCGAGTCATCGACGCGCGCGTCACGGGAGTCGATTGTACCGAACGCGTGCGCGGCGTACCGCGCCGCGTTTCACGCCGTCTCGCTCCATCTCCGAGGATGCACCAAACGCGCGCGCACGCGCGCGCGCGCGCGAGCCTTCTCTCCTTCGTGAAATCTGATTGACAATAGAGCGAGTGACGCGCGCGTATAAACAACAAACCCACTTCAGGCGATCTACGATGGTTTACGTCAGACTTCAAAGAAAAATTCTATTTGTTCCGTTCATTTATAATTAAAATCTTTCTTCTGTTTCATTTGCGTTAGACTTCGAAAAAGGAATTCAATTTTATTCCATTCATTTTTTTTATTTATCATTAAAATTAATTATAATTTAAGGCCGTATAAGTCATATCTCAAAACATTACCGAAAATACAAAAATTTCGTACAATATTATTTTATAACGTCATATTACGTTTGACTATCTGTGTAAAATTTCAACGCAATTTACTTACAGATTTTTTCTTTCTCTTGTGATTCTTCTTATGTTCTATTCAAAATCGCGTTTTGAAGTACTTATTTGCAAATTTGATGGAAGAGTAGCATTACCTATTAAATCAAAATTTTTACATATACTAATAAAACTTTATAATAAATAGGAAATATTCGTGCAAAAATTTATTTAGAGTCACTTGTTCGTTTAAAAGTTATTTATTTAAAATTGCAATATACGTATAGTAATTTTTGCTGCAAAAGCCATTAAAAATCAAATTTTTCATCGTTTTCTCTTTGCAGCTAGATTCAGGGCCAAAATACGGGCATTTGCGACCAAAACTTTTTAAGGTTAATTGAAAAAAAAAAAAAGAATAAACCTAGAAAAGCTTTCAATTTTTAAGTTTTGATCATTTTTAGTTCGTATTGTGTAGCCAAAGCATCCTTAAAGAAAACCATATGTATACGCGTGTATGTTAAGAATATATTGGATCATATCTCAAAACGATCAAAAATAAAAGAATTTCGTAAAATATTCTAGTATTACTTACGTTTGTGTATCAATATGTATCTGTGTAAAATTTGAGTACAATTCACTTATTGATTTATACATTAAAATTTTTGTTTACTCTTAATTCTTATGTAATGTAAAATCGCGTCTTGTACTTATACTAATATTATATTATACTTATTTACAAATTTGATGAAAATTAAAGTAGCATTAATAATTAAATCAAAATTTTTACATATATAGATACTAATAAATATTCGTGCAAAAATTCATTTACATGCATTACTCATTTAAAATTTGTTTATTTAAAACTGCAGCAAAATATAATAATTCACTGCAAAAATCATTATAAATTAAATTTTTCATTGCTTTCTTCTTTGAAACTTTCAGGGACAAAATTTGAATATTCGCGACCAAATTTAAAATTTTTTTCTTGTTGATTAGAAAAAGAAAAGACTAAGCCTAGAGAAGTCCGCAGTTTTTAAATTTCGATAATTTTTAACTCATATTGTATTGTCAAAATGTCCTTAAACCTCCAATATTTTTTTCGGTACTTTCCTGTAGTTTAACCGGGTTACTGGTGCCTGATAGTGGTTTTTAAAAGTTTTTGGACTCTAAAAAAATTTGAAAACATTCTGGTACATTTTTCTAACATCCAAAAATACGATTTTATAATTGTTTGACTCAAAATGTTTTTCCCTTTTTTTATGTGACCTTTTTTATGAAATTTTAAACATTTGAACGATTCAAAATTGAAAATTTACCTGTTATCAAATTCCCAATTGAACGCAAGAAGATTAATTATATGTATTTGTATATAACAAATTTAAATTGAGAGAATAGTCATATCGAAAACAGATCTTAGTGTTCAATAACAATTTCCAGTTGTAATGCGAATTTACAAACATTTACAAATTTCTCCAAACTGTGCGCCGCATTTAAAAATGCATCGTATCAGTTAAGTAAAACTAGAAATGTATCACAAATTAAATTGCTAATCAATTTAATAATTTGATGCAGCTTTTCGATCATTTTAGGATTCGATCGTTTATTTTTTATATACGTATTCGTCAAATGTTTCTTCATATTAAATACATTACAAATAAGTATCCGAAAGAGCGCGATGGAAGCGTGTCGATAAATGTCTCGTATAGATAACAGAAGGTGTGAAACACCTTCCAATCGTGCGTACGAATCGGTGGCGCTGATTGGTAGGTGAAAATTCTCGAGATTCGTCCCGTTCCGTCAAAATCATTTGCGGTACATGTAACGGCACACGCTATAACTGCAGCAGCGCGCGGGAGCATGCGAAAATCGCAAAGTGCGCCTTCGCGTGGGTTAACCAGCGGGCATTCCGGAGGGAGGACGATGGCAGAGATCCCGTGTGACGCCATTGCCGATGCATTCGTGCGGGGCTCCGGCCGCCACTTTGGGGGAGCCCCGCGCGATTGCGGCGCACGCGCGTGCACAAGCGCGCGTAGTGGGCGCGCGCCAGTCGCCCAATCGGCGCCGGGCGTCTCTCCTTACGTCAGAGAACCAGCTGACATAATCAGAACGATTCAAATGTGCGTACGACCACCGCGCGCAGGCAGGTAATAAGATCTTGGCGCCTTTGGGGATCTCGCGATCGCGGCAGTTACGTCGAAGGGAGAGATCCAAGATTGGCCGCGTTAGTAGAGTAACACGCGAAAATTAGAATGATAAAATAAAATAAAATTCGCATATCCCGGATACAGAGTATTCCCTCTCGCGCGAGATAAAATCTCGCTTTTTGACGTTTTTTTACGAAATTTACTTTCAGACGCAATTCATTTTTTACCTATAATACCTTCAGACGTAATTCGACTCTTTTGAATTGGAGCTGCTTTTTAGCAGTACCAGTTCTTAGTTGGTTAGCTAATGGAATTTTAATTTTAACAGTTTCGAAACGAGTTTTTAAAGAGATTTGCTTTTTTGGAAAAGCACATATATGCGGATAAGCGCGCACATATCGATTTCTCTCGCGATAAAACTGGCTGAGATGTCAGCGCACTCTGCATTGACCCGGTCATGTATTTTCGCCGTAGCGGCGGATGGCAAGTTTCGTCGAAACGCGACAACCGATCGATAGAAATTTTCCCCAAAGATCGGGGGCATCGCCTTCGCCGGAGTACGGTGGCGCCTATAGAGTCAGAGTGACTGGGTCAGGATTCGCGTTGGCGCGAGATATCCTTTCGCGGCATCGTATTCCCGCGTCTCTCGAGAGGGGAGGAGGAGGAGGAAGACAGAGACAAAATTCTCAACGTCGTCGAATCCAGTTTCGACGATTCGAGAGGTTTGGTGCAGAATTTTTAAGACCCCAGAGGAGGAATCTCGGCGACCCGCGACGTATTCGTGATACGCGACTATTCCGTCGTTCCCTCGCGGCGAGAGAGAGAGAGAGAGAGAGAGAGAGAGAGAGAAGCGTCATCTCTCGAGAGAGAGTGCGTGGTACGCGGCGGCAGAGTCTCGTGGAGGCGTAACGATCGGTCGATACGCTCCGCGCCTTCCGCGGAGAGGACGAGCGCGCGGCACGTCGCACACCGTCGGAAGGTAGGGACGCCGCCGCCGCCGCGCGCGTAGTGGCGCCTATCGCACACCGGTGCCGATGCAGTTGTATGGTCTCACTCTCTCTCTTTCTCGCGTGCGTGTATATGTGTACCACCATCGTGCGGCGGCGAGACAAAATATTCGCGCACCAACCGCTTCGACGACGAGGGAGCAAGAGAGCGAGCGAGAGAGAGAGCGAGAAAGAGAGAGAGAGAGAGAGAGAGAGAGAGAGAGAGAGAGAAAGGGAGCGAGTACCAAAGGCGCCCGCCGTAACGCTACGGGGCTGTCAAGCCCGCTGATCAATACAAGCAAGGCGACGTGCAAGGCCGTCCGCGTGGGCTCGCGCGTTCGACTCGACTCGGGGAACCCCCATATCCCCTCGAACCATCCGTCCACGCGCGCCGCTGCGTCTCTCCTCTCCTCTTACACCTTCGGACGGTTGCCTCCGCCACCTCCTTCTCCTTCTTCGCTCCTCTCCCCCCCCCTCCACCCTCCAGGCGGCTGTACCTTTTTCTCGCGCGCGTCCACGGGAGGATCCGGCCGATGGTCGACGCGTCGCGCGAGGTTCGCATTCTAGACGACTGTTATGGTAATCCTCCGATGCGGCGGTTCAGAGATACGATGGAAAATTTGATGCAAAATCTGAGAACGATCTTTCGAGTCGCGCGCGTGGAACGTTTCCACGCACCGTGAATACCGCGCGAGACACGACGTAATATAGATTGCATCGTCGCCGAAGCGTTTATATGAAATCGTCTATGAAGAGAAACGAGCTAACTATTAATCGCGAGAGGTAATGCTAAACGTTACGAAGATGATCACAGGCAGCGTGGCAATTTATGCGCGGTACCAAACCGCAATGCCACCCGAGCGGAAAATTCGCATGTACCATCGTCACCGATGATAAAGCACGAACGTATGGAGAAGAGAAGGGGGGAAAAAAAGAAAACGCGATCGGTGCGCGCGCGCGGGTCAGTCACGATTAAAATATCAATGTGGCATATCGTCAATGCGGGGTATCCCGCATTCTATTTTTATTGCGCTGCAATGTATTTACGGTACCCGAGAGCATTCCCGCCTGCTATAGGTTCCCATTTCTGTTACTGCCCTCCTTACGCCCGTCGCCGTTAAAGCCGCACGAACGTTACGTCGCGTGCGTGTGCGTGCGCGTAACGAGGCAGAATTCTCGCGAACGAGCGAGCGAGCCGCTCGCTCGAAAGTAGATTCACGGATCCTCCGCGTTGTAATCGCCTTAGTCGAGAGAGCCTGCCTCTGCCTCTGCCACGGTAGATTCCTGCAGCTCGACGTTCTCCGTCTTCTATACAGGGTGTCTCGCGGCTACGGCTGCGCCTTTCGCGCCTAGACACAGGTCCGACTCGAGAGTCCGCGAACTCTGCTTTCGTGCCGAACAAAAGTTGGACTACCGACGGAAGCCGCCTCTCGTCTTTTCTCCCCCCTACCGTCGTAATTTCAGCGTCGCGCGTTTCGCTTCCGCCACCTCGATTCAAGTCTCTATTATCACGCGCTAGCGGTGTGAACGGTACACCCCGTGTGTGTGTGTGTCGGCGTGTAGGACGTGTCGCGAGATGGAAGAAGGCACGTTTTAACATTGAAAATGCGTTGGGCGTTACCTGCGGATGCATCGCGTTGCATCGGCGATGCGCCGACCCCGCCACTCGTTGAGATTTAACCGCGCGCGGTGAGATTCTCCACGACGAGAGGCGCTCTTTTATCGCGTGTGTAAACCTTTTTTCCTCCTTCTTTTTTATCGTATACCGTTCGACGTGCAAGGCTTTATAACGTAACTCAACTGTTTTCCTCGCGCGCGCAAACGGAGAGAAAATTAAAAGCGAGGGCATGGCCGATGAGTTTGCTTATCGCGTACGTGATTTTTTTTCTCTGGGGAGTGATACGAAGCACGTTGTAAAAATCAATGACAAAGAATCTTTTCTCGCTTTCTCTCTCTCTCTCTCTCTCTCTCTTTAAAATATCCTTAGTGAATAGTCGGCAAAAGTTGCAGTGAGTTTTCGGAAAGGCGCGACGTTTACGAGCGTGACGCGGACGACATTTCGAAGCGTAATGGCGCGGTTATTAGGTACAGCGAAGCGTAACGATTATGCTGATACTCGGCGATGCAAACAAACCGGTTGCTAGGAGAAGCTAAACTTCAAACTAGTCAAGTCCGGAATAAACGGAGTGAAGTTAAGTGGCGGATGATCTCTTCGACTTCGACCGAGAGAAAGCAGATCGTCGATGTTATAATAAATGGGTCTCGCTGTATTCGCGGATTATATTCGGCGCTCGTTCCCGGCTACTGTGCTTCGCGTTTTTACATCTTTTTGTTTTTCACGTCAGGAGTGAAACTACAGAAAGTTGATTTTTTCTCAACTGCTTTATTCCGCAAAAGAAATAGCGGGCGAATTGTTATACAGCTACTTCAATCTTTTTCGCCGTTTCGATATTTGTGCGCTCAACGTTCCAAGTAGTGATTAATATTTATTAGAATTCATACAACTTGGCAGCTTTGCTTAAAACGTATGCATACACGCGCGACTACGCGTACGTAATACATATTTATTTATAAACGCAAGCGGATTCGTTTGCAAACCGTTTATGAAATTATTATCGTTAAATCATTAAAATCTGCTGCTGGCGAGCAATTTGTATCAAGAGCAGAGCCGAAACATTTTATCCGATTGGAGAGCGTTTCGTTAAGATTCGTGTAACAAATACAAGGCGGTTAATTAACAAAATCTGCAAATTTCCGATGATTCAATGCTTGTTTATATACACGTGTTTGTCTCCTAAATATTCCTAAATAGACCATGAGATTTGTAAATTTTCTCAATATCTCTTTCACGGTGGTTAACTAACATATGTTAATACATCGAGTCTTCGATCGAATGACTCGATGATTTAATTTATATTAATCAAATAAAAAAAATGGAACTTTTCAATCAAAGGCTCGATGTTTCAAATTACGTTAATAAAGCACTTAAAAAAAGATATTGAGAAAGTTTACAAATCTCGTGGACCACTTAGGAGACAAACACGTGTACATAAACAAACATTAAATCACCGAGGAATCTGTAGATCGAAAAAGGCGACGAATACCTTGTACATACATACACCGTTTGCTTCCTAATCGGTCACAATATCCTCGCACTCATTCTATTTTTAAGTCGCCGAGATCGAGGGAAGGAGCAAAAGATGCAGCACAGGGGAGGAGAGGAGGAGGAGGAGGAGGAGGAGGAGGAGGAGGGAGGTGAGGAAGAAGACGCGAAGAGACGCTTGTCAGCGAGCAACGACTCTGGGGGGAAGGTGGGGGAGGGGGGCCGTTGTCTCAGCGGGGGGAATTAGCCAGGACGACGCAGAGGTCTCGCGCGACTCGTCGTCGCATGTCCCTCCCGTCCCGGCGAATCACAGCGGATAGTTGTAAAATTCACCTTCGACAATCGCCTTTGTGTTCCGGAGCCGCGCGGAGCCACCGGTCGATTCCACCGCCCCGCCGCTATATTTTTCTCGGGCACCGTACGCAATAACGGAATCGCCACCGCTGCCGTCTGTCTTTCATCCCGCGCTGGAATCGCGGAGCAGAGAGCCGCCTTTCTCGGATTCGCGCGCCACTCGGCGAATACAGAATACCCCCTTCGTCGCTCGATATTTCCCGCGGTAATACTTCCGTCTTTTCCCTCTAATTATCCTTAAAACGGTTAATCACTGTCAACGGTGAAAACGGTTTGACCTGAATCCGTCAACACGCGCGCGCACGTCTGTACTTGCGAACGTATGTACATACGAGTCAACGATTTTGATACACGCCAAGAGCGTTCTCCGAAAGAATATGCTACGGAAACTACGAGCAAACGCTTAATCGCACTTAACGCAAACAAGATGCGTATCGCGGCGATGTCTCGTACGCGTGTATTACGATAAGGGTGGAATTCGGGATCTGTGCGAGATTAATCGTTGACGTTTCAACAACTAAATGCAATAATGCAAAAGAAACTCACTGCTATGATATATCGGTGAATCAGGGCACGCGCGCGCGCGCGCGCGCGCGCGATGCATAAAAAGCCTCCTCAAAACACATCTATATTCGAGTGTATTGGAAACGAGAAGATGATTGAGCACTTCTGAATACGGCAATGTCAATAGCGAGTCACTCGTGAGCAAGAGGCTCGGTATCCGGACACCCGGTATAATCGATCGATTGCGTTTTGCAAAATCTTGTCGCCAAAGGTATCCAAAAGTACAGAGACTGTTTTTACGATTTTCAAATCGAACACGAACGAGCGCCGTTAAATTGTTCTTTGCAAATTCATACGTTTCCCAAAGAAATAATTAATCCTATTAATCACGATGCTTAATTAGCATCGATTTTAAAAGATTTCACATCGTATTTATAGATGCCTAGATACTTTTACTCGAAGATCGCTCTGCTGCTCCTCAATAAATGTACATATATATTTTTTAATGGCAGCAACAGGAGAATGAGACAAATTTCGCGTAATTCTATGGACCAACCTCAGTACTTAAGGGTTAAATTAAGATTTTTTGTTAATAAAACATTTTTTTTTAAATAAAACTGATAATTCGTACAAAAATTTCTTTAGATCCACTTGGACGTCTAAAAGTTATTTATTTAAAACTGCAGCAAAATATAGTGATTTTCGTTACAAAAACCATTATAAATCAAACGTTTCATTGTTTTCTCCTTTGCAGTGGCTTTCAGGGTAAAAATTCGGGCATTTGCGACAAAATTTTTTCACGGCTCACGGATCACGGGAAAAAAGAATAAAAATTTAGAGAAGTTTTCAATTAAAAAATTTCAATAACCTTTAATCGAAACTAATCCTTAAAGAGAGAAAAAACGTATGACGACGTACAAGCAAAACGAAACTCGACACGGTGTTCCGTGTTCCGAGGCTCTTCCATAGTCGTAACCCGCGTCCTCGCAAGAGTCGGTGCAAGGCTTTCACCTAGGCTGTTGGCGGGGAACCCCCGTTCGCGGCTTCCCCTACTGTCTCTCCCGCCGGAGAGCACCAGTTTCAGCATAATCTAGCCGAGTGACTTGGTCGGTGCCGCCGAAGAGCCGCCGCGCCGCGTGCCTGACGACGTACCTACGCCAGCAGCGAGAACGCGGGGAGTCGCTGGAACGCTACGAGACGTGGCCGTGCAAAGTTGCCTCAGCGGTTCCCAAACATGCGCGAAATAAACACGTATACAGGGTGGTCCGTTTTTATCGCCGATCCCGCGCGGAGTGCCGATGCCGTGAAACGTTTTTCTTTTTCTTTTTCGCGACGACTCGCCTTCAGTCGGATCAGAAATTCGAGAATCAGCCTAGTTGCCATATGGTGACACGAATCGACGCGAGTTTGTTTTCAACGGTGATTATATTCCAATTCAGTGAAGTATTCTATTTAAAATATACTTGTTCGGAAATTATTTTTCCAGTTTTGAATTTTCATTTATAAAAATCGTTCAATCGAATCTATAGCATTCGTTGAGCATTTTTCGTCAAATCGCTGGAGGAATCCTTCTGCATGTCGATAAATTCGCTAATAAAAACAAAAACTTTTAAAATGATACACACACACACACGCGCGCGCGCGCGCGCGCGCGCGTGTGTGTGTGTGTGTGTGTGTAAACTTGACTTCAACTGTTTACCTATTAATAAACCCATTGCTATGTCAATTTGTACGGCTACTTCTTACGACTTGTTGATTACGACTTTGATCCTTTAATAAAAAATATTAAAAAATCGTATTTTTTAGAATTAAGAATTTCAAAATTACAAACATTGATATAATAATCGTGAAATGCAGGTAATCGACTAAAGCTCAAATCACACTAGCGATTGAAAATTGAAGATTAAAGATTGAGTTTTGGCCAATCAAAGTAAAAGGAGCTAAAATTTCCTTCTTCCAATTGGTCAAATTTCAATCGCTAATCGTCAATCACAATCGGCAATCGCTAGTGTGATTTGGATTTAACGCTAGTGGTGCAATCGCATTTAAATAATCGCTTTCGATCGACGACTCGCGCGCATACGTTTCGCGTGCGATCTCTGAAATTTTCGGAGACAATGCCGTTCTGTTTTCGCGTCTTGATCCTGGCGAGGTGTGCCACGATTGCCACGAGGCGCGGTACCCGAAGAGAGAAGTAGCTGATCAATTTCACCAACTTAATTTCTACAACGGCAAATGTGATCGCAACACGTCGCTGCTGCGAGCTGAAAGAGAAGAAAACGGATAAACAAAAGTGTCGTATACGCAACTTTATCCATCAAATTACACCTTTCAAGTTGACGTTACACCTTGGATCGTTGCAAAGATCGTCCGCAGCTATGTCAAGGATACCGCGAGCAGGTCAAAGCGAACCCAACGATGGGAGGGATTTCACCTTGGTTAATCACGCGATGATAATCATGGGATTAAATGTTTCGTTGAATAACTTATGCAACGTATATTTATACACGACGATTCGCCTTTGGGTTTGCAAATTCAAAAAGCTCTTTGTTTTCAGCTCACTTTTGATAGTTCTGATGACGTCCTACTATTAATGTGAATTTATTCCGACGATCAATATTTATAAATATTGAAAATAAAATATTCCTTTTGGAGAAAAAAAAAAAGATTTTTGTTTCAGCGCATTCCGCTTCATCGACGCCTCAGCTTCGCGTGTTGCAGTTGCTGCGACAATTTGCTTTTCAATTGAAATCCTTGCCTTACTCGACCGCGCACACTGTTATCCGTGTGTCCGTATCTCCGTTACTCTAATTAATCCGATTAGGCTCGCGTGATTGATGCACACGTTTCATCGCCAGCGACTGACGTTGTCTCGAAAAATTGAGTACCACTGTGTGAGAATATTCTTACGTGCCACACCGTTCGAGTTTTACCGCGAATACACCGAGACGTGTATATAGGCACAAAAACTGCCACGAGCGATTTCTCCGCGATGTTTGATGGTATACGCGCGCGAGAGAGAGAGAGAGAGAGAGAGAGAGAGAGAGACTCTCGTAAGTCGTGTATATACATCAGCGGTGTTACACGTCGTCTTAATTAAGCTTAATCGTTACACGTTTCGTCAGGCTTGTCCTCAAACAATTCTTACGTTTACGCCAGCTTCCGTCATTCCAGAGAGGACGTAACGGTTTCTCGAAATTCTGTAGAACAAAGAGCTGCAGATTCCTTTGCAACTAATGATACGTTAATAGGATATTATATAAAAATACATTTTCTCTACATGCTTGTGTCACTCTTCCGCCGCGTATCGTGTCACATGCTGTTGACTATTGTTTCCTATTTACATAAAAATAGTACGTATATAAATGGAAGCAATAGCGATGATGAAATTGCGACACGTGGCTAGAATATTAGGGTATTCAACTTCTACTGAATAAATAATAAATTTAAACTCTAAAAGTCACCGATTAATTATGCTGCGCGACATTCAGAAATGTGGCACCGTGACTTGATGCAAATTATTGATTTGGCATTCGCGTGGAAATATCAATTAGGTAGATATAATCGCGCAAATTAATTTTTGCTCGAGAAAATGAAAACGTGAATCTTTTTTGTCGTTTCAGCTTGAAAGATGATTAAAAATAAAATCTTGCGAGCCCGAAAAGCCGTTTACACGATTATACTAATGTACACAAATGGTCCGTCAACGTAAACTTCATATAACGCTCCTCCCTTTATCCACATAATTATTCGGGTCATTAGTTACGACTGGCGTCTAATTAAATTGTGCTAATTCTCGCGCACATATTCACGCGGCATAAAGAAAATAATTGGGATGTCAATAACCGCTGTGCTACCATAGCGATCAAACAGCTTTGCTGCATTTTGCAATAAATTTGTATATCTGTATGTATCGCGTTTAATCGAATAAAATACATTCGCTGCTTGGCCGTCGAGCCGAATTAGCTCGCGGGCGCGGTTTTCATAAAGCTCCAAAAGCCCGTCGCTTTGTTCGGAATTCAACGAAACGCGCGGCCGGTTTAAAGCGCAACTCCGGGCGTTCGCATAAAAACTAACGGTCTCTGTCACGGTCTTTTACAATGTAAAAATGTACACGTCACAAGCGCGTATTTCACAAATGTAAAATATGCGAATGAGCAGACGTATCTTTTTTTCATCTCCCTTTTGAAAATGCGCGATCGCCTGAGCGAGCGAGCGAGCGAGAGAGAGAGAGAGAGAGAGAGAGAGAGAGAGAGAGAGAGAGTTGCGTTGACTTCGGAGTATAATAAACATCAATTGTCAGCAAACGAAAGGATCCGGCACGTGTCGCGCAGAAGTCTGTCAATGACACACAAGAAAAATGTAACTGATTTCCTCATCGCTAATCTCACCCGCTGAATGTTTTTAACCAGCGACTCGTTTGGTCAGGTTACGGGGGAAAAAAAAAAATCGGACGAACGCGTCTAACCATAATTCAATCTTATGACAAGTAATAAATTCCTCAGACTATACGAATGTACGAAGAACACGTTGCCACGAGTCTCACGATTCTTTACCTGAAATCGAATGTGAAAGATTTTAGCGCGCGTTTCTAACAACATACTACATTTACATATTAACAACTGCGCAAGTATAATTCCTAATGATGACAATTTCATTATGTAGAATGAGAAAAAAGTTGTTAACTTGACTACATTTTTCAATCGATTACATTTTTTCAATTCAAGTATTTATGTACTTTGTTTATTGTTAAACACATAAACTACTTGAACGTTACTTTAAGTATTTATATATTTAACTTAAATACACAAATAATTGAACTGAAGAAATTTAATCAAGTTGAAAAATTCAATTAACAACTTTTGTATCAATGTACGTATATATTTTTTATATTCATATATATACATGAATAAGATATTAGGAATAGAAATTAAAGTTTTAGAATCAGTTTGCTCAATGAACATTATAAATAAATAATAGGTTACGTTTTATCTTGTGTGACACATTTACGTCTTGCATTCTATTCGTATCCATTATGTACGTGTGTCACGTTTAATATTCATTAAGAAAACTGATTCTAAAATTTTAATTCCTATTCTTAATACTTAATATTCCTCTATTGTTCGCAGAGCCTTAATCGATGGCTGTCTTAAGGCTGTATCGAATCAAAGATTATTTTCATATATATAGATATTATTTCAGAATTCTTTCTTTTTCCTCTTGTTTCTATTTTTTTCGAGTAGTTTTTTCATTTTTTATAAGTTAATATAATCTTTCTGTTGGAGTCTTTTATTATTTTCTAATAGCTCGCACGCAAAAAATTATTTTTGTTCTTCATACATGTAAAGAGTTTTATTTATTCATACACCCTTGAATTCGATCACTGTTTCGCGATTTACATTATAATCTGTAAATACTAGATTTGTACAAATGAGAGAAAAAATATAAATAAGCTATCTGTTCAATAAGAAAGGACAAGGTTGTTCGATTATTTATTTGGGTGCACCTTTAGACCAGTCGTCTGTTTTAACAATCACTTTGCTTCGGCGAGATGTACGCGTGAAATTCTCTTAATTTTAAAATCTGTAAAATCTCCGCGCGATCTTTCCGTGACACGTATAATCGCCGTTTTAACGAGCTCGAAAGGTCTCGACTCCGTCGTCGTACAGATCGCAGCCGCCAACGTATGTAAACTGTGACACGCCGAAGCTTCGAACGAACGAAGGCGCGTCGTCGTCCGCTCGCAGTGACGTTTAGCCGTACTCTGTGGGAACGCGAGATGCAACGAGCGGCAGAAAAATGCGTCCGCCTCGCCGTTAGCCTGTGTCGAGTGCGTGCGGGGCGCGTGTATGAGAGTCGCACGCGCACGCACGTACACACGTACACGCGCGGAATAAGTAAGAAAGAAAGGAGAGAAGCCGCGAGGTTCTGCTCGCTCGCTCGCTCTCTCTCTCTCTCTTTCTCTCTCTCGCGCGCGCGCGCGCCAGACAGGCAGGCAGGCGGGCAGGCAAGCGGGCGGGCAGGCAGGCAGGCAGGCAAGCAGGCAAGCAGGCAGGTAGATAGGTAGGTAGGTAGACAGACGCGTAACAGCCAATTTCACATACGCTCGTCGCGATTCCGCCGTCTTCGTAGAAATAATCGCGGCTGCCGAAAACGATTACGGGTGCATATAGCGACGCGAGGCCGCGCCGGAGGGGCGAACTTGGTAAAATTGCCTGACACAGTTTTCATTCGACGGCGGCCGGCGCGACGCGAGACGCGCTGCACGTTGTTGCCTCCCTCGCGACAAGTCGCCGAGGCGAAAGGAATGTTACGCGCGAGAGAGAGAAAGAGAGAGGGAGAAAGATCTCCGCTATCCATTCTCGCGCCGTCGCCGTTTCCTCCTCCTCCTCCTACTCCTTCTCTCGCACGCTTGCGAAAAAGAGTCCGGGAGGCGGGAACGTCGGCGGAGCGATTTCCTCGCAGAATTTTCGCGGCTCTCTGAAAAGATACCCGCGACCGATACCGAGAATCGAGTAGCTCTCGCTCGGAGCACGATATTACGAGACGAGAGAGAGAGAGAGAGAGAGAGAGAAGGGAAAGGGGAGAGGAAGACAGAAAGAGACTACGGGACACGGTGTGTCTGCCTGCCTGCTTGCTTGCTTGCGTTCTCGCCCTCTCTCCGCTCTCCTCTCGCGGTCACTTCTCCTCCCCTCCTCGCACCTCCCACTCGTTGTTCGCTCGCTCGCACGAACGCACGCATGCACGTTCGCCCGTCGACGATTCTCTTTTTTTTCCCCGTCTCGTACAACGTACCGTAAGACTTTGGATTTGACGTGAATCAGGCGTGACATTGACTCGATATAACAAAACTTCAAATCCCACTGACGTACGCACGTACGTACGCACGTACGCAAGCAAGCAAGCAAGCAAGCAAGCGAGCAAGCATGCATGCATGCACGCAAACACGGGGCTGCCGCGAGGACGGGCAACGGGTGGGGGAAGAACTCTGGTACACAACACCAACACGAGCGACAGCAATGACGATGACGACGTTGTCGTTGACATTGACGTCGACAACGGTGAACGAGTGTGAGACACACTCTGCCGCGGCGACGTCGCCATGAATATAGGTTAACGTTCGGGGCGCGACAGTGGTCGTCGTACGCGCTCGCTCGCTCGCTCTCTCTCTCTCTCTCTTCTTCATTTGCTCGCTCACTCGCTCGATCGCTCGCTACCTCGTATTCGCGTCGTCGCGACGCGTGACGTACGGACGGAATCGCGGGATGCCGGCGGTTTCGACGGTGGCGGCCACCTTGGGGGGGCCCCTCGTAGCTCTCGTTCTCCAGCGATCGTCTCCGCGTTCACCGAACGGACAAGTCGCGCGGAAATTCGGCATCGAATCTCGGAGATGATTGGGCAAAGGGGGAAACGACAGGAGAGATGGAGGATCGGGATTAGGGAGTCCGGAGTCGCGACGCGCGTGCGGACGCGCGTACGAGAACGCGAACGAGATCACTCACCAGTGCGAAGAAATTCGTGTGGCAGTCCTCCAGGCTGGCGCCGTTGGTTTGATGCGACGGATGCGTCATGGCTTCTCCATCGTACGCCGTACACTCATTTAGTCTAACACTCGAACGGCAGCTCCGTCGCCGATCTTATCCCGCTCGCACGAGGATAATCCGCGCAACGGGCGGGCAAACACCGCGCTTTATTCACTCGACCCGTATATTTAGGAGGGTTTTCACTTCTCAATGGCGACCGTAAAATGGCGGCGGGCGGCGATGGGAAACAACAAGCGCAGCCGCCGGGTGCGCCCCCTAACGCTCACTGTCGCAGCAGTTTTAGTTGTTGCCGTCGACGGCTACCGTCGCCGCTGGTGCCGCTGCTGCTGTTGCCGCTTCCACCTCCACCACCGCTGTTGCTGCTGCTGCTGCTGCCGCTATTGACACCGCGACGGCGACGACGACGACGACAACGAGCGTGGAAAAGATGGCGGCGCTCATCAGGCATGGCTCGTTCGCCAGCGCGTTTAAGAGTACATCGGCTATCCTCACCGCCGGCACGGTCAGTAAAAGAATCACGATAATTGCGCGTCGCGTTCACACGCGCGTATCCATCCGGGCGCCGCTTATGCACTCGCGTACACGCGAGTCACACGAACGTCGCACCCGACAATGACGGCACGCACATCACTACTAACGAAATCGTCATTTTTTTCCTCTCTCTTTCTCTCTCGCAGGTGACCGCCGCGCTACGTCGCGATGTCGCCCGGCACAGGAGCGAGAACCGGGGAGAGGTCGGACCGGCCAAGGAGCAGAAGATGGTGGCGAAGGCGCGGATCAGCTCCGCCGGGGAGTCGCTCGCCGCCCGCGGGTAAGCGCGGTTCGCGTCCCGGACACGTCGTAACGCCTCCCTCGCGCAGCCGTTGGTGAAATTCGCGTTACGTCGCGGCTCGCGGCGCTGCTGCCTGACCAACGGCGGCCATGTTAACCGTTCTTACCACCACTCTCTCGCGCGTCGGCCAATCGCTCGGCGAATCTGACAGGTCCTCAGGGCCGTGCGTCCTTGCTTCTCCCTTCCCCTCCCTCTCTTGCGACGCTCCGCTCCGACTTTTAAGTCCGATCTACGCGCCAATCCTAAAGTTGTGTCTTATCAAATAAAAAAAAAAAAAAGTAAAAAAGAAAAAGCGAGAGTAAGAAAATGGGGAAAAGAGAACATTCGATTGTGTCGACTCTATTGCCATTTACATTTTTTTTTTTTTAATGTTCGCGTCTTTCACGTGCGGCTCGTCTTTTCTCGGAGCACCGCGACCACCGTACGCGAGTCATTCGCCGAGTGAAAATCGACGTGCAATTTCCACGGGTCATCGTACTTTTCGAAAGCGGTAAAAGTGGTAACAGGGGGGGGGGGGGAGGCAGTAGGGCGAAGGAAGGGCGCCGAGAAGAGAGTATCTAGATTTACTCGTACGCCAAGTGTCGCGACTATATAGAGCAGAGGAAACGTGAAAGGATTCCGGTTCGGTATATCGAGTTCGTCGACTCCGGGAATATACTCGACGCGTATGGAATATAATGGGAGATGCTGCCGTTCGAATCTTTCTCTTCTCGCGATTAACGGACCGATTAATCGACGGAGCGACTTCCGGCCAAGTGCGTAACGATCGCCGGGAGACGAGATCAATGATTCCTCTCAAAGGTCAATGCTCAATCGGGAGAAAGATACGAGAGAAAAGAACGGTCTCGCGATCGGCGCCGCGCGATGCCCGCGACACACCGGCAGATTGATTATTGATTATTGTTTACGAAAGCGAGACGCCATCGTCGTCGCCGCCGCCACCGCCGCCGCCGCGTCGTTTCGCGAGTTTCGGCGCGGGGCACCTGGACGGCTGGACGCGCCGATGTTTCAGCGCCGGCCAGTGGGGGAGAGGGAGCACGCGCGATGGCAGCACCGTACGGTCAGCGGGCATCGATCTCTTCCCCTCCGTTCCTCCGCGTCCCCTCCCAGGACCCTTTGTCCTTTCCTCTTACGCGTCACGACAAATTTTATTGCGCGAAAGAGAAAAAGAGAGCGATCTCTCCCGGATCGTGAAAAAGTTCGGCGCGATGCTCGATGCGCGATTCCCGATTCCCGAATCCCGAATTCGACGATTTGCGCGAGGAAAATCTTGGAACCGACAAGGACACTCGCAGCGCGTTGACATAAAAAAAAGGCTTTTCCACTTCCCCCATTCTCTTTTCGTGATTTTTATTTCAACAGGTTTCGAGTGTTTCGCACGCCAAAAGATCTCGCATTGCCGAAATGCTTCAAGTACGACCGAGGTGACGCGCGACTGAGTCGCGATTGCGAATGTGTCTTGTTTTTAGATTCCTGAGGCCACAAAAGTCTTACAAGCCGCGGGAAGACTCGGCCGAGAGGATCGACGCGATCTGCGAGAGTCAAGCCATTCCCGTGAACGATGACGCGAAGCTCGAGGATCCCGTGCTTCGCTTTAAACTGTTCGTCGCTTGCGAGGAGGAGTTGAAATATTCCATCCCAAACTCGCTGCTTTACACTATTGAGACCGTCGGTTAGCGAAAAAACGTTCAACTCCTTATTAAGTGCTAAAGGTTCGTCATATGCGTCGATTGAAAAAAAAAAAAAAAATTTCCTAGCAATATCGAAGTGAAATTGACCAACTTTGGTATACTAGGTTTTATTTACTTAGAGATCCATCTTTCCCAATCGCTTTTTTCAAGAAACTTTGCTCTTTCAACTTCTTTTTTAAAATGCTCGACGAAGAGAAACGACGAACCTTTGGCAGCAACTTCACTCGCGAAATCGATCAATCGACAATGAATCTCGTGTGCGTAGGGGACCTGAAGCGATTTTATTCGACACCGGTGGACAACACGACGCCGTACGAAGCGCTGGGTAAAATAGATTTGCCTAAGAATTTGCACATCCTGCAGAATTATCATCGATTCCATCCGGGTGAGACATTCCGCCTAATTTACGCAACTACCGGCGCCGTTTTTACAACGACGTACGGACGAGTGTTTGAGCGGAGCGATAATTCTTTTTCTTTTATTCTCTCCAGATACCGACACGATGTTCAACGGCAAAACGGCGTTCCCGAAAAGCTCCACCCTCGTCACCGGTCTGAAGTACAGAAAGAAATATCCTGGACACACACAGGAGAGCCCGTGGTTGGACGAGCAGATGAAGATCTAAATGACTATTGAAAGTTGTATCGTGTAAAAATAATAAATTTTGTTAAATAACGATTCTATGTTTGGGTGTGTATACGATCTTTTTCAGAGCGGAATCCAATTCTCTCTCTCTCTCTCTCTCTCTCTCTCTCTCTCCCCCCCCCCCCCCTCTCCTCCAATGTAGCAATACTGATAAAAAAACGAGTATTTTTGATTTTGAAGTAAAAAACGGAGTAAAAAAATTAGTTGATGCAAAAAATTGTATTTTTGTAAAATAGTAAAAAAAAAGAGGTATAGAATTTATCTTTGATATATTTTTTTTTTATATCATGGCATAATTTTATGTTGTTATTAAAACGTTTGACATAAGTTTGATACACTTCTGTGTATCAAACTTATGTCAAACGTTTTAATATTAATTCTAAATTGAAGCGAAAATATCCTTACGTTGCGCAAATCAAGTAACACGATCAGCTATAAATTCGTTTCCTGCTTCCTACCAACAATAATCTATAAGTATCTATGAGCACCGTCATTTGATCAAGATTGAATAGTAACTATATATAGTTAAATAATAAAATTAAAAATTAATAACTTATAGTTAATTTTAAATGATTTAATTAATTTCACCCACATAACAAAACTTGATCCCAGAGATATCCTGCGGATGTATGTCAAGGGATTTCTAGTATCCTGAGGATGTGCTTAGATAAACTTAAGAGGTCCTAAGGATATCCTGTGGATGTCTGAATGCCCGCTATGTAGAGCCCTAGGATATCGTAATTCAGATATCCTCAGGCTGTCTTTGGATAATCAAATTTAATCCTGAGGATGTCCAATGGATGTCTTAAAATAACTTTTAGGACTTTCTAATTCTATGAATTTTTCCAAAATATTTACATAAATATTATTGCACCACATAATTCCAATTATCAAAACAATATTTTTGTAACATTTTAAAAAATGTTTTTCGCAAAAAAAAAAATCTTGGGAATTTTCTTTCGGAAATTCCCAAGCGGTCATCCATCCAAGTTGTGACCGCGGTGGACGATGCTTGATTTCTACGACTGCTGCGAACTGGATCCCTCGTGATGATCTGTGAACACTTTATGCTAATACATTTATATAACTGATAAATTAGGTGAATATATATTATTAAAAAGATGAACCGTATAATTAAAGCATATTATTTATATAAATATGTATAAAATTATAGTTTTTTTAGTGATTTTCATAAATGCGAAATAGCATCTGAAATAACTTCTGTTATTTGTTTAAATAAGAATGCAACTAAAAATATATGCCAATATAATACAATAATTAAATTAAATATGAAAAAATTATTTAAAAAAACATTTAAAAAACATTTAGAAATATTGTTTGCTCATTGGGATGTAAATCGAGGTTTTTTCATCCATGGACTTATTTTGTCTATTGATAATATTTATTTTTCTCAATAGTACTGTGTTTAAGATAGAAATTTTGAACTTTCAAATCAAAAAAGCACAAGTTTTAAATAGTTAATATATGCTATTCAGAAACTTAAGTATTTACATATAGCTCAATGGAATAGTCCCGCAGATGAAAAAATTATAGGGGTTATCAAAATCATACGCGTTTGACGTGTTTTTAATCTGCAGACAGCAAACCTCGTAGGGACGTTCTAAGGACGTCCATGAGATGTTGTAACGCTCTAAACCTATCCTATTCACGTTCCTGGGCATTCAGAACGGATTCAAGGTTGTCCTGAGTACGTTTTATGCTGTTAGGATTTGTATATTATTAGTAATAAAAAAATTTTTTTTCTTAGATGAGAATAAGATATACTAAGGACTTTAATGGCAATTACAAATGTCCTAAGGACATCCTATGGATGATTTTACATTTTGGATCAGAATAGGATCAATCCGATCAAAATAGGATATCCTAAGAAGATTCATTGCTATGTGGGGCAATTAATTATTTTTAAAACATAAACTTTAATTTATTAATTTCTCTAAAATGTTATTTAAAAAAGAAAACATAAAAGCAAAGTACATTTTCACATAAAAAGTATTTCTTTGTTATATCCGAGTAAAAAATTTGTCAAGACTAGAATAAAAAACTACCTTTTTACTGAGTTTTTTTTATTCAAAGTTTCTAGTATTTTTTCAGTCATTTTCATCTCTATTTCTCGCGATTAAATGTTTTTGCGATGTTGGGTGAGTTTTTCAAATTTATGAATTGGTTAATTGCATTATGCGCAAATACAGTTTTTACAGAACAAAGCAAAGTTGCAAATTTAGGCATAACGCGATCGATTGATCGGTCGATGAATTAACGAGTTCACTTCAGTTCACCTGTTCTCGCAACCTGCTTTTGGATAGGTATATCGACACTTTTTTTTTCTTTTTTAGAATCCGCGGAAAATGGGCGCAAATTTGTTCGTAGGCGATGCATTCGATACTAGGTAAAATAGCGGGAAGGCCGAGTACGTGATCGCGTAACCACGGATGCGAGTTTCTCCGCGATCGACCCATCGGTCACGCGTAGCAACGTGCCGATGGTGCTGTATCGAGGCAGTAACGAGCGGACGACTCGTTTGCGCGCAAGGTGCTGGAAATCATTCGTCATCGCGATCGGAATATGCCCGGTGTTGCGAGCGCGACGGGTCTCCTGTCCGCGCGAATTCGTCCGATTCGCAGACCGAAGCCCAAGGTGAAGCTAAAAGATGAGGCTATATTAGCTATATTAGCGTAACCGGGGCGGGCACGTGCGGCCGCCCCGCGCGCTCCTTTACGTCAGCCCTTCCCTTTATTTATTCAAAGATGACGTATATACACGTAGAGCGTGGAATTATCGGGTTGTGCCCGGGCGGCACCGTTCGCCCTTCGACCGTTCGCCGGCCTCTTTAATCCTTATCCTTATGGCTGCTCGGTGCTGTGCAATCATCCGGCGGACTGCGAGGCGAAGGAGGTGGTTCGACGCGCTAAGGACACATGGGTAAAAAACTCTCTCTCACAAATTCATCCGCCGCGCCGCACGTGGGGGATCGAAAAGATAATACGTACCTATCGGGGTGTGATGACACTAAAAATATATGCAAAGTTACGTGAACGAGAACAAAATAATTTATCGTCTATCATTTTACATTTGCAAATTTAAATGTATAAATTTTCTTATGTAAATTCTCGCTCTTTACGAGAATTTACATATATCTTTTTTACAGCGAATAAAATTCCACTGGTGACACGCGGAGACTACTGCGGTCTATCTTGTCAATATTGTGTACATAACGCAGTAATAATTAATAGAGCTATCAGAGGCCAACCAGGGCCCTTTTGCGAGGACGGCCAGAGGGAAAGGGAGAAACGATTGCGATTATTGCAATTGTTATCATCTCTCGTTTATCGCGTGTGTCACCCATATCACACCCGACACACGTGCATTTTTTCACGATATATTTCATCACCAGGCGGCCGAGGGAAAGGCTCTTTTGCTGCCGGAGGAGATGGAGATGATACGGACGAGTCTGTTGGCTGTGGGCGCAGGCGGAGGCGGAGGCGGAGGCGGAGGCGGAGGCGAGCTGGTAGGAAATGTCGGAGGTGGCCGTGGCGGCGGTGATGGTTACAATGCCGAGATGACCGCTTCGGCGGTGCCCGAGGAGCTCTTCCGGAAATACACGGAAACTGATTCGCGACCTTTGACCCCGGCGCCCACGCTCGCCAGCGGACCAACGGTGATGTTAACTGGCCGTGCGGCCCAGGAGGATTTGCCGGCGACCTGCAATCCGCGCGAGCGCACCACCCTGGTTCTGGATCTCCGAACGAGCTCGCAGAACCAGCAGGTGGTCGGTGTCGGATGGAGATTTGTCGCCGCTGATGGCAATCTTTCTTTCTTTCTTTTTTTCTTTCTTTCGGCCCTTGTTCTAGACTACGTTCCAGACTTCATATATTAGTAGACTCGTGCGCTGTAAAATATCTTGCACGAGTTTCCTCGTCAAAGAAGAAAGTAACGATAGAAGATCGCGGCGACCTATGAATAGTAAATTTGAAAAAATAACGATTGTGGCTAGAATATAGAATAATTCTACTACAAGAGCATTACTAACGTAATGAAATATACAAAAGAAGATATATAAAATTCTCATAATGTAAAAGTAACAAAACGTATAAATAGAATGAATACAAACACGAAACAAAAATTAGCATCGAATCGAAAAATAAAAAATTGTGTATTCTGCTCATATAGTACAAGCAAGAATGTAAAATCTTGAATTTGATAATATTAAACGAGTGATTATTTATGTCTACTTAAGATTACCAAATTAATTCTTTCAAGATTTTATACTCTCGCTTAATATACATGATTGTTGATTTCATAATATTTTTTTTTCTGTGAATGTAAAATACGAGGGTGAGTCAAAAATTATCCGGACTTTTGCTAGAACACGTCTTTAAGTTTGTCATACTGCGTTCCGGACAGGTAGGCTTTATAATAAGTCGGCACTATTAGGTTCCCGTGATCACAGCTGGACCTTGATCGCGTCAGTTTTTGTTTACCGCTACGAGCGTGTAAATATGGCTGCTCCGCTAGAAATTTGCACCAATAAGAAGGAACAGAGAGCTGTGATTCGATTTTTTTTAGTTCACTCCTTCCCTCGGAAGGAGTGAAAAGTGCTGAAATTCATCGGAGACTTTCAACACAATGCGGGAACAGTTCGGCCTTTATCACGCAGAAGTGTATATGAATGGATCAAAAAGTTTAAAAGTGGACACACAAGTGTGTGACACACGAAGATGAGGGAGCAGGACATCCGTCAAAATTTCCACCACCGACGAAAAGGTTCAGCAAAGTCAAGAGTTGATACTAGCAAACCGGCATATTGTGTTAGAAGTCTCCGATGAATTTCAGCACCTTTCATTCCTTCCGACTAAAGAAATCGTATTACAGCTTTCTGCTCCTCCTTGGTGCAAACTTCTAGCGGAGCGGTCATATTTACACGCTCGTAGCGGTAAACAAAAACTGACGCGATCAAGCTCCAGCTTTGATTATAGGACCCCAGTGGTGTTAACTTAAAGCCTGCCTGCCCGAAACGCAGTGTGACAAACTTAAAGACGTGTTCTAGCAAAAGTCCGGATAATTTTTTACTCACTCTCGTATACAAAATTAACGAATTAATTTATGCAACTGCATAAAAATAGTGAAGATGATTAAAATTGATGTAGTTCTTAATATATAAGATATATATTCTTATAATAGCTTATATGCTTTGTGAGCAGATATTCTGTGAATAGATTGAACATAAACATTGAAGGAATGTTTAAACGGTTCTATACATTGGAATCAAGCTGGTCGAGCTGGAAGCGGCTCTAATCGTTTCTCTCTCTCTCTCTCTCTCTTTGAAATGTCCGTTCGCGGCGAAGATGTTATCGACAGTTTGTCCGGGTTTCAGGAAAACGAGACCTTTAGCTGGCACGCTCTTACGCTCGAACTGCCGCCGACGCCCCGAAAAAGCGAGATATTTGTCTGCAAGTCGACCTCGCGACCGCAACATTCGTTAGCGGCACCTGTGCAGACTGTTCTTCAGTTATCTCCCTCGCCCATCATTGAAAAACGCGAAAACGCGGTACGTTTATTTCTTTTCTAGAGGCAGCTATACGTGTGTACCTTTTTCTCATTTCAAATTTCATCGCTTGAAAAATTAGAAAAATGACACTACTGTTTTGCTTATCGGTGAAAGAGTTCGTCCCGGAATGCAGTGAAGGAGAAGGAGGAGGAGGAGGAGGAGGAGGAAGAGGAGGAAGAGGGAGCCGACAGCGGCAGCGAGCAGCAACCGACAATTACACGAAGACGGGGAAAGCGATTGCGTAAAAGAAAGTGTAGGAGGGGTTCGACTTACGGCCAACAAACGGAAGTTCGCGATCCACTCGAGCCTACGGTAACGCAGGTCTCGCAGATCGGAAACGGATCGCGGCGATCGTCGTTAGTATTCGCAAAAAAATATGCAACTATCCTATACATTTATTTACATACTACCAGAAAAGAATCGACTGAGGATTAAAAGTAAAATGTGGAACCATTCGGAATAGATTCCATTTCTTTTGCACGCAAAAAAAATTTACTGTAGTAAATTTACTGTAGTAATCTAAAAATCTAGCTAAATTCACATCGGAAAATAATTTTATGTTAAACTATCAAAATTATTATGTAAGACATTTAAGCATGATAGAAAATTTCGAAAAGTTCCAGAATACATATCGTGATCTCTTTAATGAATTGCAACAGGCTCCACGTAAACCTCGGCGAGGCCATTGATGGCTCGACATCTCCCAAGAGAACGTCCGCGCAGACGACGAGTCACACGATGCCTTCGAGTTTTCTCGAACCAGAAGTATTAAAGCATTTATGTCGAGAGTTAGATCGCGACAAAGTGGAAGCGGAATTCTCAATGAAGGTAAAGAGACAAATCTAAATTCGACTAGTAAAATTAAAAAAAAAAAAGTAATAATAATTTGGTCATTCTTTTAGAGACGAATCGCCTTAGAGGAAGCGTTACGGGTGAAAGGCGATGCATACTCGACTCTGCGCGGATCTCGTCAAACCAGTGCCGGTTTATCGGCGGAAAACGCTCCCCGGATATTCTCCCGTCAAGCGGCGCGCTTTGAACTGCTCGACAGTCAAAGTCTTTGTGGTATGTTGTACGTTTTATGAATGCGTATTGGTACCTTGAAACGTGATTCTATTAAACGAGTAAAAAATATTAAACGGGACTTTCCTGCAAGCTGTTAAATTTTTAAACTTCTGTATTTTAGAATTTATGATACATTACACGCCGTATAATATCTTTTACTTATTTCATCTCATCGATTGGAATTCATTCATAAAGACGTAATCATTACAGGATTAACGTCGCTTCAGTACCTCAGCAAGCATGTGTACGTCACATCGGGAAGGAAATTGATATTCGGTCGAATATTTAATAAATTTAACGAGGAGGCGTTGCACAGCGCGCGACGCATTTCATCGAGCGATGTCGAGGAGGCTCTTCGGGAAGTGGTCGGGAAGGCATTGACGGACGAACAGCGATCTTACATCGAGTCTGTGATAGGTGACATAACGCAGCCGCTGGGGTTTAGGGAGTGGTGCGGATTGTGCGCCGCCGTCGAAAGACTGCTGTGTCCTCTGCCGTCGAAGGAGAGCGATCCGCCAACGTGGCTCGAGAGAACGGACTTTGAGGCTCTGGAACGAAGACTCAAGGCAGCCGGCTCGGTGGACTCCAAGCTGGCGTTGTTGTTGAAGGAGATTCGTGATAGATAAAATATAACGTGTTTCTTATTATACATATTCTCTTTTTTTTATCACAGTGATCGCTAATTATAAATGTTCGTATCGTGTAAATCTTGCGATGAGTTTAATAGATTGTTATAATTATTTGATGTAAGCTTAAAAAAGAAAACTTTTTTCCCCACGACAAATTTTTTTCACGGTTCTACAAACGATCCCTACATATATATCTCGACGAAAAGTGCGCAGCGGATATTAAATAGTTTGATACTTGAAGCAAACACGCGTACATAAATTATGAGTATTAATTCGTTTATAAATCACGAATTGAAACTATTATAGGATACTTATTAATATTAGATTAATAAACGTGATTACCAAAATGAAATCTATCTTTCATAAACGTACCAAATTTCGATTGTTACGATATAAAAACTGTGGACCATGGTTCAATTCATTCGTGACATTGATATGTAATTCTTTTTTTCTCGTATAACTGCTAAATCGAACATTTGTTAATTTCGCACATCGTTCAATGATTACGGAAAGATTACGATTTATGTTCAAAACATAATGTAATGAAGATCACAAATACTTACTGGAGTTTAGCGTTCTACTGACACATGATACAGGACGAAAAAAAGCTCTTTTCATCTACGTTCATCGCATATTTTATTGCCAGAGCGGACTCGCGTGTATCCACTCGAGCGTACATATGTTGCATGCATTCGGTATTCGATTCACTTTTGGTTAATATACAAACGAGTTTTCTTTTTTTTTTTCTTTCATTCTCTCGCACTTAACAACACAATAAATAATGGGTCACTTTTGTTTCATCGTAAGGATAATATAAAACTGGTCTCTCTCTCTCTCTCTCTCTCTTTCTCTCTCTGTATTAGTAAATAAGTTAAGTAAACGAGCTGTACGACGAAACGCGTAAAAAGTAATAAGAATACGGGATCGCGTAGAGAGTACTAGGTCATAATAATACACTACCGGATGTGTGTTCGTGTTTCCTGTGTGTTATCTGTCAACTTTTGTTCGTCGCTCGGTCGGTCGCTAGTCGCTACGTCACATGTTGCACATACAACTAATGTACAAATATAACGAGATGCCTACGCGCCCGCGCCAGTGACCAGAAGGAGCCGCAATTATTTGCGTGTATGTATTTTTTCATGTATGTGTTTATGTAATGTACGTAGATGTGTGTATGGGCGCGCGCGAATCATCCTCATGGCCCTGGGAGAACATACGCACGATACGACACTACTTGGCTAGAGTCTCTATAATACACAGCGCAGCGCTATCCGCCGTATAACGAAATTTTCTTTGGGACGTTCCATTTGATCGAGGAGTGCCGAAAGAGGGATTTATCCGCTTTTCTTTAACGCCGTAACGTTAAAGTCCAAAGTGAGCTTTCGGAAGGAAGAGGCATTGTTTGCATTACCATTCCAAGAAACGCTCACTCGCTCTCTTTTTGAATCTTTCCTTTCCGTCCATTGCTGCTGCTCTCTCTCTCTCTCTCTCTCTCTCTCTCTATTATCCATTTAGTATAAAAAAAGTTGCTGCTGTCGCTGCTGCAGGGCAGTGGGACTGGAGTATGACGGTGCGACATCGCACATGACGACAGTGGGCTAGTTGCCGTTCGTGGATCGCTGCATCGCCGGGATTACTGCGTCCCGCTCAGTCCCGTAGATTTTGCCTGCTTTTCTCGCCATATTTCCGAGCATCTCCATTGAGCATTTGTGTGCCGATCTTAATGAGAGTGCCCATTCTTTTAAGCTTATCTCATCCTATAAAAAGTCAGTTATCATTATTAGTTAAAACTTAAAAATTTTTCAATGATCAGATAGTTGGAATGATTTAAACTCTCTGCTTGAGAATATCAAGTTTCTCAAGATCTTATTGTTAGCTCTACGTTAAGACTTGATTAATGCCTTTCATTAATGCAGTTCAAACTTAATAAATTATCTGGCATTGAGACTCAAATATTTCTACTTTGAACTATTTCAACAATTTGACAGTGCTTTAAAGTTATTTATATGAGATCTAATTACATTTTATCACAAAGTACTGTCAATAAGGATTTTGAAAAATTTACTTACGGCAATTGTAAGTACAATTTTGGCGTCTTTCGTACGCATCACGATGCACTGTTCCCCCTTAACAAGTTGTAGGTCCGCCCCTACTTCCTCAACCTGAAGATGTTTTATATTGCATGATGTAAGTTATATTTTTTCTCGAATAAAGTAAAATATGAAACATATCACATTATATACCAAGTATAACGGGGATACAATACTATATTAACAAAAATTTTTATACAGTATTTAAATATTTATATAAGTATTACTTTTGAAAATATCGATTCAACTTTTTTTATCTCCTTCAATATTTTGCCGATAAATGATACACTTACTTGATCGAGAAACACGAGTTCAGGCTTAGTCGCTGATTCTGGATGTAATTCTAACCGATTCGGATACAGCTTCGCATAACGCGTTTGCCACGCACTCGCGAATGGACCCCCTAATTTCTTTATATAACCGTGTAGTATACAGTCAGAACCTGCAAATACAATTGATCAATGCCGAATACAACTCTATTCAGAGTATTCATGCAAATATGTGATGTATGATACATACCCTTCTCATCTGTATCAAACCGTTGCTTTTGTTTCGCTTTCTTTTTATTTTCCAACTGTGAGGACAAAACAAAGGGAAATCTTTACGTAAGTAAAGGCTCAATAATCATCAAGTTATTATAGGCAATTAGATGAAATATTTATTTCTTACCTTGTCCGCTTCGTTATTGATTGTCTCGAACACAGTCTCGGCCACTTCAGCCTGCCATCTTTCGGAGATGACTAGAGAAAAGTCTTTGTACAGGTCTTGATCCGCCTCCGTCAACTTGATTCCTTTCGTGTCCTCCTCGTCGAAGGAGCCAATGTCGAAGGCGTCTGCGGCGTTGACCTCACCGCGCGGTGGTATTAACGGCGGCGTGTACTTTAGCAGGTACACCTGCTGCCAATCGATACCACTGAAAAACGGATGCGCCTTTAACTCGTCCGCGCCGTTGCCACGGCAGCCGAGTCTGTTGTTGATGTCCCGTTGTAGCAAACCTTCCAACAGCGACTGCAACTCCCGTGAAAACGTTTCCGGTATCCCGACGTTCTGTGATTGATTAAAAAAAAAATAAATAAAAAGAAATTAAATTTCTATGTGTATACGTTTCTCAAATATTACTCGCCTTAAGTTTTCCGATCGCTCATCGTGTTCGCATCGAATTGTGATCTCAAAAGCAAAAAAGCCAGATGTATCTTTTTCATTACACTTCAAGATAAATTAGTTTTAATATATTTCCAATAGTTTTTCCATTAATAAATAAAAGATAATTAAACTGCAATTTATTGTTTTTTCGAAGGAAAAAAATCTCTCTCTAAAGTTTGATGAAGATTTTACAGTTGTTTAATAATTCATTCGACGAAGTATGTTTCCAAATCCATTTTATCGAACACGAGTAACGGAAATATATAAAAAGATTTATGTGAATTTTCGCTTTTGATGTATCCTCAAAATCCAATACGATTGCAATGATGTACGATCAACATTCTTAATACAACGTACCATCGTCAACGTCATACGGTCTATCTCGTGTTTATCCTTGGTGTTACGTTGCCTGAATGGACTATGTCCCATCAAGAGCTTGTACAGTACGCAACCGAAGGAAAACCAATCCGCACTCGAATCGTATGTGGTGTTCTTCGAGAGTACCTCCGGTGCCATGTATCCGTGTGTGCCACTGTTGCAGAATAAAGATGTTTTAACCGTTTCGTTCGATGTCGAAAGTTCGGCATTGAGGCTACGTATAGAGGTACATACACGCTCGCGTGCGGCTTCTTCTTTGAGAAATCACATGCCAATCCCAGATCCGATATCCTGACGTGACCGTGCTCGTCCAGCAGTATGTTCGCGGGCTTCAGATCACGGTAGACGATGTACCGGCGGTGCATGTGTTCCAGGCCGAGGATCATTTCCGCGGCATAGAACTTGACTTCCGGCTCATTAAAGACCCCGTGTTGGTTTAGGTGGTAATGCAGATCGCCGCCATTCATCAGATCCAATATGAAGCACAGCTTGTCGGCGGTGTGAAACGCATACGTCATGCACACTATGAATGGGCAATCCACCTGCGGTGACAACGCTTTATCACGTCACGTCGCATCATCATCATCGTCAGATTAACTGCGAGAAACTCATTTTTGACAAAATAAAATAAAAAAAAAAGAAAAAAAGAAAAAATCTCTTACCCCAGTGCTTACTAGTGAGAGCATTATCCTCTCGTTGAGAGCTAACGTTTCACCCTGCTTCATCTTAATGCGCTTTTTATCCAGGCATTTCATGGCATACATCTTGCCAGTGTCCGCTTTCCGGCAACCATACACCTCACCAAAGCCGCCCCTACCTATTATTCGATGCACGCTGAAGTCGTTCATCGTCAGCTGCAATTTCCGTTATAAAACGCGTGATAATTTAATCTTGAAAATTCCGTCCTTGAAAAAGCGAGAAGAAAAAAAATGTTAACTCATCTGTACCTGAATATTTAACTGTAAGTTCTTCCACTGGCAGAAACGGGTGTACTTATCACTATAAAAACATACACAGTTTTTATAAAATCATAAATTTACATTCACAAATTTGCGTAATAATTGTGAGTATAGTATGTTATTTGTACCTTTCCAGAAATTTCTGAAACGGTTCCCCTCGTAGGTGATTAAATATTTCCTCGATGTATGGCTACAAAGAAAAGAAATAGAACAAGTTTGTGAGTCGCGAACAATATCGATCGCGTAGCGCAATCGCGTAGATAAGGTCACGAGACAATGACCTACCTCAAACAAATTTACTGGGACTTCATTTTTCATGAGATATTTGTGTACGTGAGATACCGCCTCTTGCGAATATTCCTGCAAAAGATAAACGCGGCGTCGTGTATTAACCATTTTGTGTCTGGCGGCACATACTATATGGATTAAATCTTCAAAAATTTATATCTTTCATAAAAATAAAGATAGCAACTGCTTCCTGGACTCATTTTAAAGATAAAGGATAATAAGATTTTACGCAAAAACTCAATACCCTTAGAAGTTTCCTCGTACCTTGATCCACGTACCTTTTAAACAATTCGTGAAATGGAGTAAAAGTAAAAAATATATATATCTTCCGCAAAAATTAAAATAGCAAGTTCTTTCTGACCTCATCTTAAAAATTAACGTAAGAAATGTTTATATATATATATATATATATATATATATATATATATATATATATATATATATATATATATAAATTTATTTAATTTAAAAACAAATGGCGGATCCAAAATATAAAATTTTCTTAAATTTGAATGAAATTCATGCTCCAAGAATTTTTGGTATCACTAATTATAAATCTGTAATTAAACTTTCAAAATTTAAAATACCAAATTTTGTTGGATTTGAGTGATAATTTGGTTGATCTGCCATTTTGAATTTTGATTATAGGTTCATAACTATAGGTCAGCGACTCTAAAACCTCTATTGTAACGTGAATCACATGCTAATTATTCCTACAAAAGTCTGCAGGCACGAAAGGATTGAAAAATTGTACAGAGAAAAAGGAGAGAAGGGAAAGAAAATTCTTCCACAATTATTACGGAAGAAATCGTATGCATTAGCCGCATGTATACATATACTTACATGAGAATGCGCCAGTAACTCTTTCATAATGTAATTGTCATAGATCTCTCGGGCAAGTTTTCTCCTTTCTTCCGGGCACTCGAGCTTTTCGTACGCCTTGATCTACAATGCACAAATACGAAATTTCTCTATGCAGTCGGATCAGCTGTGCGCGGTATATGCGATATGTGCGACTGAAACTTAACTAAATGTATATATATATATATATATATATATATATATATATATATAAAATATGTATATGCATAGTGTGTGCGGGCTAAAAAACACGAACCTCTTCGTAAAACCTAAGTTGCGGAATCGGTTCCTCCGCTACAGTCTCGCAGAAGTCTTTGAATAAAAGGTAACCTGGAAGTACATGTGGAGTTTGCTTGATATCGGCGAACTTTCAGTAAATTGTCGCAACTCTCGCTATATTTAACGTTGTACTTTTCTCTACTCTCGCGAAAAAAAAAGAAAAAAAAAGAAACAGGAGTGGCAATAATAATAACTGGCGGCGGAGAGACGAATCGTCCGTGTAAATTAGTGCGGTCATCCGCCAAAGGAACTAGAGATTCTTTTCCAGGTCATCTATCAGGCCGCGCAATGATCAAATCGCACGTTTTGCTCTACAATGGAGAATCCAACGTGTATCATCCATCCGACTGTATTGATTAATTTGATAACAATATAATTGGCACTCCAACTAATATTGCATCAAAATAACTCTTTACGAACAATAAAACATTTAATTAGTGATTCGTAAACGAGACTGTCAATTACTTCGGGGAATGGTATTCGATAAAATTTTTTGTATAATGGACGAATATTTACGCTCCCGTTGCCGTATTATGTTGAAAAAATTTGCGAAATTCAATTGCAATGAATTCAATCGCAATTGAATCTGCGCGAAACAAGTTGCAAGAATTAATCGGTATAGTAGCCGCAACTATGTTTATCTACATGAATAATATACGTACGCATTTTGTATGATTGCGTCAATTGGAGAGGAACAGAGAAAGAGTGAGGGAGAGACAATATATGCCGATATCTGAAGTCTATATATAATTGGATGTCCTACTGAACACAGAGAGAGCGAGAGAGAGAGAGAGAGAGAGAGAGAGAGAGAGAGAGAGAGAGAGAAACGCACGTTGAGAGAATAAGGTTCTCTTCGCTGCGCAATTAAATTGGAGAAGGCAAGTTGGGCGAATTTACCAACTAAATCTAAGCCTCCCTTTGTCTTTGATCTCGTCAAAGAGTGCAGGAGGGTGGCGAGAGAGTGGCGAACGAAGGGCGAACTATCGGAGCGATAGCTTACTCACCTAACATTTGATTAAATATTTTGTCGAAGTTTACTTCGTTATTCTTCTCCAGATATCTGTGCATGACGCTTCGAACGCTGAAACAGAAAGGATCGATTTTTCTCATCAGCATTGGTTTACCGTGCTCCTTTCGGTGTGACATGCTCCTTTCCGAAAAGCCGATAAAAGCGCCAAAGGGAAAATGCAAGCAAATACGTAGTCGCATAAAGATATTTCTCGTTCGAAAAAGAGGGACCCGGGGGACTCGGAGATCCCTGAAATTTCCGGAGAGATTCCGGGCCAGGTGGCGGCAAACCCGATCAGTTATTCCATCAAGCGCCGCGCTGTCAACGTAAATCTATCGAAAATCTGCTCGGCGTATTTCGCAGGGAATATATTAGCGCGCGCTCAGCGACTCGAAATCCCGATTCCCGTCACCGCTGTCGCCGCCGCTGCCGCTGCACTACCGCCGTCATCGTCGTCGTCGTCGTCGTCGTCGTCGTCGTCGTCGACGCCGTCGTCGACGCCGTCGCCGTCGCCGCTGCCGCCACCGCCACCGCCACCGCCACCGCGCCTACATCACAACGAGATTGATCAATATGTAAAACGGCGGAATTATAGCTGTTATAGCTCGCGTCGTGTCATCGATACAGCTCGACCCGGCGCGACGTGTCGTCACTAGCAGCACACGAAGAGCGCGGGCTCGTGTTCGAACGACAAAGCGCTGCTGCCTCCGTCGATATCGACGAGATAACGGCCAATTTGACAAAATATATACTGGCGTTCAGTAACGCGCGCCCACCTTTCTCCTTTCCAATTATCAAAATCATCCGCGGAGTCGTACGTGTCGCGCGAAAGCACGTGGGTTGTAGGCTTCAGTTCGCGTGCCGTGCTGGAGTCAACGAATAGGTAATTCAAACCGCGTCTGCTTTCTCGCTATAGCACCGTTAAAAATCAGCAGCAGAATTTAATTTTATGTAAATAATGTATAAAATAACCCGACAGGAGCAATCTATGATAATCTACGACATTTGCAAATTTTAGGTACATACAATTTTTATGTATCCATAACTGAAAAGTATGCGCACTAAATTTCATGCACATACTATTCAATTATAGATACATAAAATTTTATGTACTTGAAATTTAATACATTTAATAGGACAACAGCTCGTATGAATTTCAAAAAAATAATACTATAAGATAAACGATACATAATAATGATAGAAAATAGTCAAATAAACGAGGAAACAATTAGGTGTTAAAATAATATGTCTTTAATCTTTAACAATAAGTGTGTGACGTTTCGACTTTACTGACAATGAGTCCTCTTCAGCACGCATATAAATTGATTCGACAATGAAACATCGTTATGCATCTTGAAAGATTTTATTGTCACTTAAATTTATACGCTTGCTGAAACGTGTTTGAAACGTCGTATACTTATCGTTAAAGATTAAAGACATATTATTATTTTAACATCCAATTGTTTGCTCGTTTTATTTGGCTTTTTTTACATATCGTTTATTATATTACATTATTTTCTTTAAATTTAACGTTTAACTTAACCCTTTGGAGTAATCCTCTATTGGTACATGTGTCCCATCCATGTATTACGTGCGTCTAATGATACAAATCCATTTACATCCACATTTACATAAAACATGACTTCAGATATAACACAAGTAAACGAAAAATAAATCAGACTCCAAAGGGTTAAAAATACGTTGAATTTCATGATATTTTTAACATGTGTTTTAACAACTTTTGCCTAGTTCGGTTAAAATATCGAAATGATTAATTAATCATCATAAATATTATATTAGTCGAGGGCTACTATTGCGACACACAAGATTTACATGCCGCGGTGACTTTTCAATGCGAACGACCGGGCCATATATAGTATAAGATGGACCCAGCATTAGCTATATATACATGTGAAATTGACAAAACGGTGCGAGAGACAAAATGCAGAAAAGTCTTTCTTCGTCTGATTCTCTAGTTAGTTGTCTTTTATTTCTAAGAATTTCTATCAATAATGCGCGCGCGCGCGCGCGCATCATGGACAGAAAAGGACAGAAAAAGACAGCATTTCTCGCATTTTGTCTCTTACTCCGACGTTCTGTCAACCTCATTTTTAGACGTATCGAAATGGGTGAATGCTGGGTCTATCTCATATGGGTATGGACCGGGCTGAAGAGCCTCCATCTATCCTTCGAGCAGCATCTCTCTGGTCTTGCGAAATATCGTACGTTACGCAAAGCGATTGGCTCGATCGATGATCCTCGTCAATCATTCGGCCGATGAATATTCGAAACATTAATTTAACTACTGGAATATCAATCCGGCTGTCGCGCATGTCGCGTCGTAGCGTGAGTGCTTGCGCGATAAAAAAATCCGATGAAGAAAAAAAAAGAGAAGGAAGAACGTCCAGTCGCGATGTATCGCGCGAGTCAAATCGGGTATCATAAACTGTCAGTATATCATCGCGGTCAATTGCTTCGCGATGAATGCACCGCGCGAGGATGTATCCGCGACGCAACTCGCTCCGCCCGCTCGCCTGCGTGCAATCGGTAGCCGCGGCTATTTCAGTCAAACTGGCTCGAGAATGACCATCGGCCGATTGAAAAGTGGCACGTCGCTAGAAAGCGCGCGACGTGTCTGCGATAACAAGAACGTAATCGATGACTCTTGAAGAGATAACGTTAAAGGGCGTGTGCATCAAGAGCGTGGCATTTCTCGGTTAGGACGCGCGCGCGCGCGCGCGTTTCTTCACGACGATATTTCTTGCGATGATTTATTTTCGCACGCGATCTATATTAGGAAACGTACGCACGGAAAGATAAGGTAATGTGTGATATCACAAGTTAATTCTTAGAAAAAAATATTAAGGAATAAAATATTTCACTTTTATCTCCGACGTGTATGAGATTTTCCTTCTAAACACGCAAAATAATAATATTTTCAATCGAGAGGACTCCTACGATCTCTTCGAGTAGTATGCAATTGTCTTTATGCGTTTAAGCCACACGGCGATTATTGGTTACTTGGTTTTGAAACGCAATTGATGTGTCAAAGAAATCAATAACATCTCATTTGTAAATTAAGATTCTAATGTAAACAATTTATAACCTGCAAGGAATTTATTTATTAAAGTATAATAAATAAAAAAAGCTAATGAGGATAAATAAATAAATAGAAAAGGTTAAGATTGGATAACGATACAAAACGACATGGATGTATTTGATTAGCTTTTAGCTAATCAAATAAAAGGAATTGTTGTAATCCATGTCCGCTCTTGACATATAAACCAAAGTAAATTATTCTATTCTATTACAGATAATAGAATAATTCTTTTTACTTACGAATTTTAGGACGTATGACCGGTATATTATCAACTAAAATTAAACTAGTAGATTAAGCACCCTAGCAATACTTCAAATTAAATATTAACAGTTGCATAAAAGAAAATATTGTAATGAGTATTGTTTTTGAATTACTCGTTGAAGTTAATCTTTGTTTAAGCTAAATATTAATTTTATAATAGTTAATATTATATTAACAATTATAATCGTTAAAAAAGATTTTGTTTTGCCACTTCTTAAATATAATAGAGATCTACTCACAATCGTGTTTAGTAATAAAATAATTATTGAGCTTAAATAATATTTTATTTAGAAGAAATATAAATGTTATAAAACTCGACTCACGGTCGATTCGATTTACGACCAAAGTCTCAGAACGTAACGCCGTCGTATGAGAGAGGGAGAGAGAGAGAGAGAGAGAGAGAGAGAGAGAGAGAGAGAGAGAGAGAGAGTAAAGGAATATCTATATTTATTAAAGAGTGTTCGTCCATTTTATTTCCCCTAACTCGATGACTGATAAAAGTTTGCCATCAAAATTACTTTGTTATCGGAAATAATCGAAACATGAAAGATTCACTACAAGATTTTGGAACTTTTGTATCAGGTCTATCGATGATTTTTATCTCAATGGTATTTCTATCGACATCGATCGTCCGTGGGCATCGATTTTTCGCTCGTCCCCTCCCGCGCCTTTCTAACTTGGCGAACAGACAGTCGAGTTCGCCGCACAGCAACGTTCCGTCTGCTGGGAATTTTTTATTTACGCAATAGTACACCTCGAGGGGCTGTTTACTGTAGGAGATATACCAAGGGCGCTGATTTCTCGCGCTAAATTATGCAATCGAAGTCGTCGAGCCGATCAGCCAGCGCCGCCGGCGGCGGCGGCGGCGCAGACTTTTAATTTTGCGATCGCGCAACTAAAAAAAAAAAAGAAAGAAAGAAAAGACGAAACGTTTCGAAAGTCTCGAAGAGTTATTATGCAAAACGGCTACTTATAAAACAAATATTAAAATTTATTCTCGAACGCGCTTCTCGCTACGTCACGTCAACTTTTATTTTGCACTGACGTAAAAGCGCTTTATCATTGATATTATCATTTACCGGTTCTTTAATCTCCATAGTTGCGCGATTATTCATCGTTAAATTAATGTGGCGATTTAATCGCGCGTTATTACGGAAATAGCCGAAACAACTCCTCGAGGAACTTTTGGGCGTTTAAAGACAAGGTATGTAATTGCCTGTGAGCTATCGTAACGATCGATTGGAGAGCGAATCACGCGAGCGTTTCAACTTTTAATTTCTCTCGGTTTTTTTTTTTTACTCGTGGCGGAAACAACGAGGCGTACGTTGGCCAACGAACTTTCGTCGGAGGGCAATAGTTTTCCCCTTCGTGAGACGCTGCCATCAATCTGGCAAGCCTCAATACCGTAGCTGCCAATTCCGCGTAGCAATATCGTTCATCGCTCAGAGTACGACGACGAATCTGGCAAAGGGAAAAATTGCGGAGAGCGAACGAAAGAGCTTGCAGGAAGTGGAACTTTATCGACACTCGGAGCATTTTTATTCTTTCGCACGTAGAATAAGATGGAACGATCCCTAAATACACTCACTCGAGTGAAGGCAAATGTGGATGTTTTGAAATTTGACATCTTTCAAAGTTTTGACTGGGTCAAGCTTCAAAACGCACACATCAGTCTCCATCTGAGTGTGTGTGTGTGTGTGTGTGTGTGTATCTAAGAGAATCATTCTGTTGGATTCCACGCGTGAAAGAATAAAGATGCCTCGAGTGTCGATGAAGTTTCACTTCCTGCGGCAATTAATTGGAGCTATAAAAAGAAGAGGAATGCGAATAAACAGTTGGGTCCTTGGCATTTTAAAAGTGCCTGGATAACGCGGGGCTTATAAAGCTAGAACGGCGTAAACATGGCAATTAAGTGATGGAGAGGAGGCGCGGTTGGGTATAAAGTTTGATTCGGGTCAATTTCTGGTAGCCGAAGAGGAGGAGGAGGAGGAGGAGGAGAAGATTAATTCAAGGTAGGTGGAGCACCGAGTGTCGAGCGTCGAGCGGGGGGTGAATGAGCTTTGCAACTGATCAAAATAAATCCATGTTTCCAGCGATTGGTTGGAGCGTCGCCAGACATCGCGTATATCCAGTAACGGGCAGGCTTTCACCCGTTTGGATCGTCGTCGTGTCCGACGAGCGGCGTTCGTCGATGAATTCGAAATCGAGAACAATGTCATACAATTATGAAAAAAAGAAAAAAAAAATCGATACGAGAAGCAGTTATGTAAATTCGTCGAAACGTGGAGTCTGTTGATTGATTCGAATTCACTGGGGCGCAAGAAGAAGAAGCAAAAAACGTATACATAAAAGTAAGAGATGTGAGAGAGGACTTGAAAAATGCCACTCTGAAAAATATTATATTTTATCTTAAAGCGATAGTCCTTTCAGATCGACCAGTCTTTTACGTCTTATATTTATGATGGTCATTTGAATCTTAATTCCAAACTTGCGTCAGATAAAATATTTAGCGTAAAGTTCCACGTGGAATAAATTTGGAAGCTTCGATCGTCGGTGTTTCGTCAGAGATCAACCAGGAGTGTGTATTGAAGTTTGTATATTGAGACTATTCAGCGGAAAAGCCGGATGAAATTCATGAGTATTGACCGCGATCCTTGACGAAAAATGCGGCGAAAGAATCTAAGATTTCACGCGAGATTCTTTCGCCGAGAGTCGCATTGCAATCATTAGCAATGTCGTAAATGTCAAAGCAAGTCGCAAAATCCACCTGTCAAACCGTTTTATCGGTTCTCGACAATCGCGCGATTATAAAGGCGGATCGCTCGCGTTACTCCAACCGACCGGCTGTCGGCAGCCGATAATCGTTGGATTTTCGTAACAACGCGGATTAGGGGGACCGCTCGCAATTACGGTCGCACGCAATTCGATTACGCGAGTCGGTAGTCGTAGCCACACGAGCCAAGCCGACCGAGTTGAGCTTTTGGCTCGTGTCGAAATCGCGATGCCGAAATCGCGCTCGCTGCGCCGTATTCCGCGTATTTCTGTTGGCGCGCCTCAAAAATCAAACCGTGGCGTACGTCGCGGTAAGCGTTGCTGGAAGGCAGAAGAAGTTTATTGAAACGGGATTGCTGCTCGCTCGGCTGCAATAGCCGGCCGTGCGCGCGATAAAGCCAAGCTGCAACGCTCACGCGGTCGTTTATATACTTATTTCCATTAAGTACACATCCAAGATGCGCGCAAACGTTTGCTCGCGTCGTTCTTTGCCGCACGTGCATCAATCGAAACAATCATAGAAAAACATTTTTTTCCTTTTTTCCCCCGTAGCAACGTGGATAAAATTAATTGCCGACATCAATTACGAAAGAAGCATTCCGACGTTCTCTTTCTCGATTTTAGTTTTATGAAAAGAAAGCAAAGTGAGACGTGCCGTTTCGTAACTTTGCGACCGCCGCTATTTCAATAATTACACTTATTGAGAAAAAAAAATTGTCAACTTGACTAAAATTTCTTCAAGTACTTATTTATACATTTAAGTTAAATATATAACGCTTGAATTAAAGTTCAAGTATTTTATGTATTTGAGTTAAATACATAAAATACTTGAACGGAAGAAATTTAATCAAGTTGAAAAATTTAGTCAATTTAAAAATTTTAATTTTTTTTTTTCAAATAAATCCGAATATGAAATGTAACAGCAAATTAAACTAATGAGAAATGACCGGTCGAAAGTAGTTGTTATAGCGCTTACAATTTCTTTTTCAGCGCTGCTACAAATTTTATGTGTCTATTACTGAAAATTATGTACATGGAATTTAGTGCACTTTTGATAACATACAATTTTTTTTATGTACCCTTGAATGCTTGAAATTTGCTTCCGTTACATAAAATTTTGCTCGCGTATTTTTAACAGTGTATACTTAATTAATGCACAAACTCTCGTCGGTGATCCAACTGGCCTCTCCTTTTCAACTTAATAATCTTTATAGTTGTGCGCTGCAATAAAGAAACGTTTCGAACGCTCCTCCCAGCAATTCGACCGATCGCAAATTATTGACTAGCTGTTGCCGAAATTTGCGTCGTTCGCGAGGAACAACGCGTTATAAGCGGTCGAAAAAATCCTAGTCTGCAAACAGTGCAAACGGAAAACCAACTGACTCGCATTACGCGATGTAAAATTAAGGAGGAGCGACATTTGACCTTCTCACGCGCCCTGCAGAGGCAGTGAGATCTTGTTAACGCTCAATTATGCTATTATATATTCTAAACGCGTGGAGCGCGTTTTCGAAACGAAAGGTCCATTTATTACATGGAGAAAGAAATGATGGTCGACGTGGCACGAAGACAGACAGGATTACTCCCCGGTGCCAATTCGATTCGACAAAACGTCAATTATCCTCGCGTTGCATAATGCGATCCGGCTGCAGCGCGGAAGCGCGTCGCACCGGTATATTAATCATTCTCAAAGTTGCTTGCCTCTCAAGCTAAAACCGTGAACGCAGTTAAAATCGCGTAAACAAGCGAGCGAGAGGCGGCGAAGGAGGGAGGGAGGGAGAGAGAGAGAGAGAGAGAGAGAGAGAGAGATTCGTGCTTAGAGCTCGATATTTCCATCAGAGCCGGCGCGTGGCGGCTGCTACCGTCCGCTTTCGTCGAAGCTTTGGTGCCGTCGTCGCGTCGCGTCGCGTCATATTGCGCGCGAGCGCAATTTGACGACGGGAAAATTATACTTTGTCCGTAAAAGCGTCTTCGGATTAACGAACGAGCGATTCGCGTTCTCGCGAGTATCCTTTTGGACCCGCGACCCGCGACCCGCGACCCGCGACGGAGAAGCGGATTCACTCCGGGCTCTTGTACGAGTCTCTTTTCGGATCTTCCAATCTCCCATGCCATCGCGTTTCCCTTCGCCACACCTTTTTCCACGGTTTCATTGCAATCTCCCTTTTTTCCTCGACGTGAATAGGGCTACTTTCGCGGCTGCCATTCAGAGGGCTGAAACGCGCGCGCGCGTTGTCGCGCCGATAAAAGGTGGTAATTAACGTATGCATATAGCGCCGGATGGCGGATGGGGCATCTCACTGTATTTACGGTGACAGTTATGTGTGCACGTAAATGTAAACGCGCGACATCGCGTGAAAAGATACGGCCGCGCGTTTCAATTGTACGTCTGTCAAAAATGTCCTTTCGCGCGAGACTCGTCGCATCGATCGCCGCGAGTTTTCAGAATACCGCGAGGTTTCATTCATTATTACTTGTATAATACCATGATATTTACCTTTTTACTTTTCCCATACTCTTCGCTATCGTTTTCCTTAATGGAGCTCGGAGCTCCGTTCCGTTTTACGCCATTGCAACGATACAAATAAGATGTTGACAGATACTTTCGTACTAGAAATGTTTTTATTCAAAGAGCAGCTATTCACAGCGCAGCTAAAAGTTATATCATGTTTTCCGCGGCGAAAAACGAGAAGCGCACGACAAGTTGGAGTGTACGGAGTCGAGTCGCGACTGGGGTCGCGCAAAAAGTCAAAAAGACTTGTTCTTTGGACATCCGGGAGACGTCATCCGTTGCGGGTTGAAGCACGTGTGTAATGACTTAATTTATAGCGAGAGAGTTGGCCACAAAAGCGAACTTATTAACAATAACGGTTCTCGTCTATTTACTCCTATTTACTCTTAAGAGCCGTTTTTACACAACGACACACTAGGGGCTAGGGACGGGAGACGATGGCGGCGGGCAGCGAGCGGCGTGGCGTTTGCCCGGCTCGTTGATTGCTACCTTTAATTACATCCGAGGACCGCAGCTTCCTCGATATACGTCCTTCCGGGAACGCTTCTTTTTCCCCGTGTTATTCCCTTTCGCGCGTGAAAACGGGAGAGCAGTTATCCGTTCTGAATAACGAGAGAAGAGCGAGTGGCCCAGTATTTTATCGATTCCACCTGAGCCAATCAACGATTAACCGATCCCGTCCGACGACACTGATGGATAACGCCAATACCGTCGCGCTTGAATCCTTTCAACAAGAGAACCGTACTCTAACGAATAAAACTCTATTTACAGAATATATATGATATAAATTAAACTGGAACAAAAGAGACGTATGGAAGAATACGAAGAAATCTGTTACAAGAGAGAGAGAGAGAGAGAATTAATATAGAGATATATTGATAATTCCTCGTAGACTAATACGCTTACGGCTCGCCTCGTCGTAATAATCTGGGGATTTATGAGAAGCCGTTTTGCGAATTAGAAAAATTTGAGATGAGCAAGAGAGAGAGAGAGAGAGAGAGAGAGAGAGAAGAAAAGAGGAAAGAGACATCAGAGAGGCGCCGGTACGTCGACGACGCGAACAGGAGGAAAGAACAAACGAGAATGGCGCGCGTCGATAGAAAGAGAAAAAGAGTAGAGAGTAAACTTTGCCGAGAGTCAACACTAGCAATGATTCGACTATTTGTGGATCGAAACAAGGTACTTTGTTTCGCACCCGTACCTTCGCGACATTCCCGCGTCGTCTTTTCGATCTTTTCGATCGTTTCGACAATTCTTTGTAAAACATTCGCTCGTGAAAATTGCGACGTTCTGTCACGAGTAAGAAAGAAGAAGAAGAAGAAGAAAAAGAAGAGAGAGAGAGAGAGAGAGAAAAGGAAGGAGTAAAAAAGAAATATGGAGAAGACGCAGTTTACGTTTGCGCTGTATACGCAACCGGTATCTTCGCGCTGCGTATATTTTTTCTGTAAGCACACGCCAGGAAATTTACCACGAATGCTTCCCAAGGCACGCAGAATCGCCTGGTGGGATACCGAATACCGAGCTGTATCGGCAACGATCCTTCTATACGTATATCTTTCTCAAGAGGGGGGGACAAAGACGGCGGTGGCGGTGGTTAATCAAAGTCGAAAATTGAGTTGTTGCAAGCTTCTACTGTATTATAGACCGGTGCGCGACGAACGTACCGCTGATACGTGCCGTATCGCATCTCGCACTCTCTAGTTCAAGGATGTACGGCACGCGTGAACGCAAAGTGTCCCTCGGCGTCTTCTAAGTATCATCAGTCCTCGTGAAATGTCGAACGTAAAAGCGCCGAGAACGAGCTCGTAAGAAAGTAAAAGGCGGGGCGATTCCCTCGCGAGCTTGACGCGTATATACCCACGTTGCCTGCTCAGAAAGATCCAAATGACGTCACACGGTATATATATTTTTTCCTTTCGCGAAGATACTCCATCGGATACGTTTCTGTATCCCGTGCATTCATATGCGCGCTTGAAAATATCGCGCAAACACTATATCTTTACGCGATTTAGGTTCGAAGCACAATGGAATATTAGCTATTAGGAATAAGAATTAAAATTTTGGATTTAGTTTCTTCAATGAATATTGAATGTAACGCACAATGAACATTAATAAGATAAGCTGTTAACTAAATATCAACTGGATTACATATTTTTTCAGTTTAAATATTTTATGTATTTATACTTGAATACATAAAATACTTGAACCTTGGTTTAAGTATTTTATGTTCCTCTCAACCTCGAATTAATTCTATTTGAAAAAGAAATTTTTTTTCTCTATTTATTGTTGTTCCTAATAGTGTAGAGATAGTTTTTTTTAAAATAAATTTCCTATTAATGGTTATGGAAAAATTAACGGATGCAAAAGGGTTAAGCATTTATATAGGGTAACTCCGATATTTACGTCACAAAAGTCAGAAAAAATACAAAGACTGCTCTCTACAGACAACTTGCTTGCAATCACTCTATTGCTTTTACGTATGCCTTAGTGTCATGTTGTAATTAGTTTTTTGATATTAATATTAACGAAATTATTGTGAGTTGAATCAATTTGTCAATGTTACGAGTGACGTAGCGAGATATTACAATTTATGTAAAATGATTACTCTCTCTCTCTCTCTCTGTAGGAAATGCGGAAAGATTCATCGATTTTTATGATACATAAGTGTAGAGAGACAGTAAAGGATAGAGTACACGAAAATACAAGTGCTTACAATTAGCTCTTGTCCAATTTAATTGTTCTTTTCACGAGTGGTCATAAATCCTACCATTTTCGATACGATAAAAATGTAGTTTTTTTTTGAAGTTTTTCCCAAATATCAAAAAATAAATATTTCGTATTTCTAATTTTTTTTTTATAGTAGTAGACAGTATAAAGTTTATTGGTACAATTAATTTTCCTTAATAAGAAATAATGACAAATAATACTCGATAAATAAAGTTTTCGATCGGTTCGGCGTATATGTATAATATATACCTGAGCTAACTCTTTTGCTGCATTTAACTTAAATGCATAAATATTTGAACTGAAGAGATACAATCAAGTTAACAATTTTTTCTCAGTGTACGAAACACACAACATAACTTGATATTCATCTGCAGTGTTTATTGGAGAAGGACTGATTTCTAAAACTCCAATTCCTATTCCCAATATTTAATATTCTTCCAATGTGCGCGGGATCTCGCGAAGAGGCAAGTGGTAATTCGCCGAGCTTTCTCGAGCTTTCTCGATCTCTCCCGTTCTCCGTTCTCGACTCGGGATTTTTCTCCCCTTTCGGACATTCTTATTTTACGCGTTGCATGCGGGCGCGATTCCTCCCGCAAGCAAGTGGTTCGCAAGAGCGCGAAATTGCACTCAAAGGGCACGTCGGTTATCCCACGGCGTCCGTCGTCTTCAGATGCGCGTTCACGCATTTTTAACTCGAGCGCTCCGTGAAGCAGCGATGAGGGTATATACCGGCTACTACGCGATACCGCTTGCGCATTAATGCTGTCATGAATAATCTCGACGTCGTCGTCGTCGTCGTCGAAGCCGAAGCCGAAGCCGAAGCCGAAGCCGCAGCCGCAGCCGCAGCCGCTCCATACGTGCAATTTTTTTTCCTCTTTTAATTAGCTGAACGAGAGGGAGAGGGAGAAGCTGCGGCGACGTCGTCGTTGACAGCGTTGACTTATACCGGATTTACAGTCGACGTACGGTCGACTGGGTCGGTGTGACAAGTCGAGTATACTCGACCAGTGTCAACGCTTTTAGTCGGGGTTAATTTTAGTCTAATATTAGTCGACTAAGCTTCTCTCATAGCGATTACTACGCTATGTAAGCTAAGCATATGACCTGGTTATAGTTTATTTGAGAAAAAAAAGACTGTATCGGGGCGCGCTGGGTGTCCTCATTCGGTCGCTCAAACTCATCGGCGCGGCACGGCGTGGCGGCGGAGACGACGAGCCTGCCGCGCGCGCGTGCCGCACATTTCTCGTCTCTCTCTCTCTCTCTCTCTTCCGATAACGCCGTCCACGATTGGACACTTTGCAATTTTGCCGCGCGGAGGATCAAAATCTTATCGCGCAGATAATCTCGTGGAAAAAACGAACGCGAGCGTGAGATCCGTCATACGTGCGAGCGACGCCGTGAGACGGACGAGGACGAATGCCGCCCCCGCCGTTGTTCCGCTGCTGCCGCCGCCGCCGCCGCCGCCGCCGCGTGCCACCTTTCTCAATGGTGCGATCTCAACTTCGCGACGAATAATACAAACCTCCGCCGCCGCGCGCCGTCGTTCTCACCAACAGTTACAAAGGCGTTGCAAAAATAATGAGCTAAAAACAACTCGCGCACTCTGACATTTTTTAAAATGTACCTATTGGGGGATGTATCATCGGGGATCCGATCCCGGCCGTAATAATCGAAGGCTGATCAGAAAATCGGAGGCGTTATTATTTCTCACGTGACGCGCGAGCGCTCGAGGGAGGAGTCTCGCTTCTATAGATCGGCGCGCGTGTTCGCGCGAGTATGCTCGCGACACGATCCATAAAGTGCGACATTACGGCTTGGTTATGACGACGTTACGGTTCCCGCGCGGAGCTGAGGATGCAAACGCTAGACGGGAGACGGGAGACGGGAGACGGGCATTGGATGGAAACGGTAATGGATTTCGCTAGCTAATCCGAATTTAATGACCATGGGAGTAAGGTGACCAAGACGATTAATCGAGTCGAAACGCAGAAACGGAATAGATATTGCATGCCCGCCATCGTCCGAGCTGACCCGCAGTAAAGCCCCCTAAAACTCTAAACGAGATGCTACTAACTAAAGACTATAGGACATTTCTCAAAACATTCAGAAAATTACGGATTGCGTTTGATTGGTAGGAAAAATTTCCCGACAGTTTTCTATTTCGATAAAAAGTTATTTCAATGAGTAGACATGTGAAAATGTAATTAACTATGAAATAATAAAATATGATTCAAGATGATTTATATGTAAAGTTTCATTGCGACGCAGAAATCAGTTTTAAAAAATAAATAAAAACTTTGTATCATCTTGATTACTTCGAGTACTTGGATAAAAAGTTGACATTTTCTTAATGTTGTAAAAAAAATAATTTAATTTTTAATAACGAATAGAATAAATAAATTAAAGAAAAATATAGTCTTATTCACACAACTTTCGTACGTACACGAACAATAGTTTATTCAAAGCGTTAATATTAACACGTTTCTAAATTTTATTTACTTTGCAGAGATACCGTATGTTTGATACGGTATCCTTAAGAGAGCGGCGCGCGATTCTTAATTACCTCGGAGCCACGCGAGTTTAACCCGATAAAAAAAAAAAGAAAAAAAATGTCGGACTGGGTCGTCTCGCTCTTAGTTTTTCTTCGCGAGCCGCGCGCGCACAGCATTACGCGACGTAAACTCGTTAGCGCCGGAAGAATTTCCCATTATCCCGCTGTGCGAAAGTTATCTCGTTTATATCAGCGATCAAAGTCGACCCCGGGCTTTCGCGTAAACGCGAAAGCTAAATCCGACTCGAGCCGCGTCCCGCCCGCCCGCACGATTTTATCTACGATCGTGAGCCACGCGGATTGCAAAAATGTCGCGGAACGCGTCCGCGATTAATTACGCGATTAATTCGCCGCTGCAATTCCTCGCGCCTCGGCGGGCTTTGATGGAATTGCTCACGACGCGAATCGACTGCACACGTTCCGGGAAAACTTTGCCGAGGCTGAATACAGTTTAGCGAACTTTCGCGAGAGAGATACCGCGTCGAATAATCGATACTGCAGGAGCTGCTCTTCGCCAACACCAACGCTAACAGACCACCAGCACTAGCACCAGCACCAGCACCAGCACCAGCACCACCTCCACCTCCACCTCTTCCTCCTCCTCCTCTTCCTCCTCGCTTTGTGCAACGTGTGCCGCGAAGACACACGCGTCGTCGCGAGACGCGACGAGACGAGACGAGACGAGACGAGACGAGACGAGACGAGACGAGACGACGGGTGGCGAATCGAAATGTTACGAGACGATCGACTTTAAGGCTCCATTGACGGACGGCAGCGATGTAATCCGATATTCGACGCCGCGGCCCATTCATTCGCATTCACCAAGTTCGGCGGCGCGCGTCGCCGCGTATACCGCGTTTTCCGATTATACGAGGAAACGACTGACAGACCTCTATCGCGCCGCGTTAATTTCGCCGGATAATCGGAGCGATTACGCGATCACCTCGGCGCGATTCGCCTCGGCCATTCCGTCCGGCTACTTTTACGCGGCGCAGGCCGGAGCGTATACGTTAATAAAAGTGAATTGTACGAACTCCGCCGCGCGCACCGGCCGGGGCCGCATCGCGCCGCTGCGCGCTGTAAAGAAATATGGAGATGCATATAGGATGTATTAATAGGATGTGTCCGGTTCGCAAGGACACTTGGCGACACGCGATCCACTGATTCTATTAGCTCTTCGTGAGCGTCAAGCGCACCGTCGAGCCATAAAATTAATTACGTAAATGAATGGAGCCTAAGCGTGACGCGGGAATTTGGCCGCCACGCCGCGCCGGATCGTTGATGCGCTCGATTTTACGTAAAAAAATAAAAACCCCGACGAGGGTAAATCGGGCACAGCCACCGCGCGCATCACGAACGATCTTGAAAAGCCTACAGCTTCGACCTCTGTCCCTTAATAAAAGTATTAATTATGAAAATAAAGAACAAATTTTAGAAAAACTAGTTACTTGTAGAGTTTTCGTGAGTCTTTGCAACTTTAATGTCGTTACATGTATTTTATGGCTCTTAAGGAAAATAAAGGGAACGTGCGGAGCACGTGCTCTCGAACGACAGTCGAGTCGTTTTACTCTAGTTCCCGTAGGCCGTAGACTACTACGACGGCGCGCGGCGGCGTCCTTTGCATCCTTTGGATACGTAGTTTTTCCCGTATTCGGCCGCGCACGTGATATACTCGTCGCTCGTTTGGCGTGCCGCCAGCAAAAACGGAGTTTGCTCCAAGTCCGAGTCGACTTGATTTCACGAGGCCGAAAGTTCGAAACGGTTAACATCCGCGGTTTGCGCGGACCGAAAATAACGCCAACAGTGTAAACATTGGCAAGTTATAATCGATGCAAAGTACCAATCGGCGGAGAGGTTTTCGCGCGCGCGCGCGCACGAGAGAGAGAGAGAGAGAGAGAGAGAGAGGGGGGGAGAGAGCGAGAGGGAACAAAATTTATTCTATCTCGGGTATTAATCTTTCAAAGGTAAACCAAAGTTTAACGAGTATAACACACGGGTGTATACATCAAATGTGCGTTACATATTTGTGTAGATTTATACGAAATGTCAATATCATCGCGTGAGGGATCAGAGATAGATTATCGGTCACTCCCTCTCTCTGTTTCTCTCCTTCGGAGAGACTTTTGGCGTTAAAATGTCACGGGACGATTTAATTCCCTTCTGAGATGCAGCGCGGAACGTGGGGATCGGGGGCGAGCACGTGAATCCGACTCGACTTGACGCCGAGAGTCGAGATCGCGTGAATCCCCGTATACGATCCTCTGAACATGGATCCCACGCGCGAGCTACATCGTGGATGGGTAACGGATCTCAGGGGAGAGAATTCGGCATTACGCTCGACGCCGCCACACCGGTGGTGGTGGTAGTGGTGGTGGTGGTGATGATGAACGAAACGAGACACGCGCGCGTCGGTGGACCTCCTCGACGAATGGTCAATCGCGGTTTTGTTTGTAAACATTATTTATTCCTGGCGCGAGAGTAGTCCCGCGCGAAGGGAGACGTCGTCGTCGTCGTCGCGTCGGCGACGACGGAGGGAGAACAGGGAAGAAAATAGAAGGACGGAAGAAGAAGGGAGGGGCAGGAAACGGGTAGGGGGGGGGAGAGGTCCTCCAGCGGATGTGCGAACGGATGGACGGACGGACGAACCACCGCCACCGCCACCACCGTCGCTGCCTCCTCTTCCTCTTCCTCTTCCTCCTCCTCCTCCTCCTCCTCCTCCTCCGCCTCCTCCTTTTTCTCCACCATCGTATCGAACCGCACGCAACGCCGCCGGAAATCGCGTAGCGGTGAGGAGTGCGTACCTAGGATCCGGCAGAATAATCTTCTTGCTAGCACGAGCGGCCGGCGTGCATTTGCTCTTCTCCATGGCCATCAGGTAACTGACATCGGCCAGCACCGCCTCGAGGTCCGCCATTTTTCTCGGTGCTCCTTTCGTCGGTTTGCTGTCACGCGAATACGATGATCACCCCCTTCGGCTTCGACGTCGTCGTCGTCACCTTCGAGCAGGATCCTGTGTGGTCTGCCTGCTCGCCTGCCTCCTCTTCCTTCCGCTCTCTCTGCGCGTACCCTGCACCGGACCCCTGGCACACACACACACACACACACACGCACACGCAGCCGAGAGAGAGAGAGAGAGAGAGCCAGCCAGCCAGCCGCTTCGCTCTGCCACGGGCGGTGCTCCGCCGTCCGCGTTTCTCACTGCCGCATATTTTTAGCGTAACGCCGCCGACGACAACGGTGACGACGGTAACGACGCGGACGCGGACGTGGACAACGGCGACGGCGGAGATGGGGATGGCATCCCGTGCGATCGAAGGACGATAACGCCTCGCGGCGGTGGCGGCGGCGGCGGCGGCGGCTCTCCCTTAATTGACAGATCCGAGACGACGGATGGACGGACGTCATCGACGACGACGAGCGACGACAATCGTGACGCGGCTGAGCGCGCAGCACCGACTGACTGAGGTTAGTGTCGCGATGGCAAGGACAACACGATGCTCTTCTCGCGGAGGACAATGCTCTCTTTCTCTCTCACTCTCACTCTTCTCTTGTCTTGTCTTGTCTTGTCTTCTCTCCTCTCCACTCCACTCCACTCCACTCTGCTCCACTCCACTCCACTCGTCGTCGTCGAGATTTCACTGCTGCGTCCTGCTTTTCCTTCCTTTCGGAATGCACCGTGTTCTCCTCTTCTCCTCTTTCTCCTCCTCCTCCTCCTCCTCCTCCTCCTCCTCCTCCTCCTCCTCCTCCTCCTCCTCCTCCTCTTATTGTTGATCTTCCTCTTCCACCACTTCTCGTTTCACAGTACCGCCTCTCGCACGTATTACGGGACTACGCGTCTCGACGAAGCTGTTTTCCCGTCAATCGCGCGAGCATCCGTTTACGTCCGGGGCGGTCGCGATGCCGTACCTCCCGTCTCGCGATCGACGTCGTCCGTTCAACTATCGTCCAACTGGCTCCGAACGCTCAACGCACCGCGTTCACTCCCTCGGAGACGCACAAAAATTTCAAACGGGTGCGACGGGTGCGACGGGTGCGACGGGTGCACCAATGACCAAACCAGATCACACGAGACGAAACGACAACTCGCCTCAAACGCAAGTTCACAACTGTTCGCTTCGTAGTGAGGCGCACTACGTACTACCTGCTTTGCTTGCTCGCGTCCTAATTGGCACAGCGCCCTCTCTTGCAAGCCAAAGTCGAATCATCGTCGATAATGCGCTCTTTCCGTAATATCCGCCGAGTCACTTATCAGTCGAGCTTCAGGTTTGCAACCTCGCTAAACTCGAGTAGTTGCCGATTAAGCAACTACTCTGCAATTTACTTTGCTGAGTTAACTGCACGTTTCAAGATTACATTGATTACTTTTTTACGTATTGTTACGCTATGTTCACGCGAATCTTTTTCATGTAGACATTGCAAGTAACGTAAATTATTTGAAATTGATAACATTACAAAAAATAAGTTATAAAATTGTCAATATATTTAAAAAATAAAAAATATATATTATAATAAAAATTTAAATTTTTATTGTTTCTGATAAATCTTTTATGATTTATAAATTATTATTTACATAAATGAAACATTGAATATAATTTACATAGTTTGCATTGTATGTACACGTAATGTAAATTATTTTGGCTCTATGTCAATTCCAATATTTTTTAAAAATATTTTTTACATGTAATTATGTTTCAAAATTAATGTTTTCTTTTATAAAAAAACCATGTTTTTTAATCTTTCAATTTAATTAAATTGTACAACGCATAATCGTTCATCTCTCGATCTCTTTTCTCCTATGTTTTTGATTTTTAACTAATAACGATATTTGTTGAAGATATAATAAATAGCGAACTGTGTATAATAAATGTAAATAATTCTATTCAAATAAACATGTAATTTTATTTAAATGCAATATTTACTTGAAATTCTATAAGCTTTTTTGTTCGTCCTAACATGTTCTAATGTGAAATGGCTTTCATTATTTATACAGGCCAATGATACCGCACGTTGCTCATTCGAAAACGACAAGATCGATTTACGTAAAATTGATCGGATCGATTGCGCTCATTGTTGTATACTCGTATGCCATTCGAATTCTAAATCCTGTATTATGTAGATCTGTGATGGAAAGAGCAATTGTATTACGTAAAATTTAAAATCACTGTACACTTAGATTTTAAAATAACATTAAAATGGTGAAAAGTGGCATAAAAATTAAACAAGTTAAAATTGAAAAAGTTAAAAGAACAATTAAATTAAAATCAATTGAGACTAAATTACAATTTTGCAGGATTGGGTAGTAACTAGTTGAAGAGTAAAAAGTTAATTAATAAATTTTTAAGTTAATAACTTCTAACTTAACTTACTTAATTTTTAATGATTTAATTTTTAACTTTAACTAGTTATTTTGAAACACATTAACTTTAATTCATTAACTTTTTTTCCAAGTTAAAAATTTATCTATGTATAAGGAAAAATTGTAAAAGAAAAAAACATTCCCATATAAGAAACAAGATCTTTGTTATATATTATACAAACTTAATTTACAAATAAAATATTAAGTTTGTTTGTTCATCCATACTATAATTGTTCTGAGTAATTTAACTTTAAAGAATTACGATTTTGTAATATAATATGAATAATGTTTTTTCAAAATTAATTTCTAATTTAACTTAAGTTAATTTACTCTTAACGTAATTTTTAACTAGTGAGTTTTTTGTTTATGTAAATCTTAACGTAACTAAATTAATTTTATAAATTATTAACTTTAACTTAATTTAGTTAAAAAAAAAATTTATTAATTTACCCAACCCTGCAATTTTGTTATTCTGTAATTATGAGATACGACAGAATAGAGATATTAATATTCTGTTCTATATACAATACAATTTGTACATAAAGTGATTTGCATATGGTTTGTTAAAATTAAGAATAATTTTTCTTAGTATATTTTACTAAAATGTATTAAATGCATACGATTGTAAACGCAATTTTTTTAAATATATTTTTTTCTCAGTGTAGAAGAAGTTAATATTTTCTTATCTTTTTTATGTTTATTTCCACCAATGCAGATTAACTGGTTTTTATCTTTTTCTAGTTTTAAAAATTAGAAAAAGATTAAGAGTTTCAATAAGTTACTCTGAGATCAAACTTAATCTGTATTGGCGGAAATAAACATAAAATTGGATGCACATTGGTTGCACAAGGTATCCAAAACATTTGGATACCTTGTGCAACAATTATATAGAAGAATTTCATATTCCTCTGTTTGTCATGCATCTTTGTTTAGAGAACTTTTCCATAATTTCGAAGATACCATAAGTTCGTAAAATCGAGTAATGTTTATTGCACTTACTTCGGAAGTCATTGCAAAAATGTATTATTTACGTAAGGCCGCCATACCCGCAGTTGGACGCATTTACTTCAAATCGATAAATCGACAGGATTTCACTTATGTTTAGTAATACAGAGAATTAACATAGCGGTTGATAAGAACGAAAGTAAAGCAAATGTTTTTAGTCGAAAGTTAGAGCTAAAGAATCTATTTGAAAATCAAAACGTAAATTAGATTGACCTCAAATTCATACATTTTATTTGTAATTAATTGCGCTTCTCATTTAGAATGGATTTATCTGCAAATAATTTTTTATAAAAAAAATAGATTTAAATTTAAAGATAGAATAATTAAAATGAACTGCCAGCGATTTAGCTTGCAAAATTAAATATGCCTGATTTTAAAATCAGATATTAATTTGATAACATTTAATTATCTAGCTCTCTACGAACACATGTAATTACCGTGCAGATTCTGCGTTTTTTTTTCTTTCCCTGCGTTATAGTTCTTTTCAAGTATTTCGCACAAAGACAAATTAAAATTCGTCGTTACCATCCAGAATCTTGGGACATCTGCTCAAATGGGGGTTCGCGAGTTGTTTTGCAACAATCGTCGTTAATCTATTTGTTTCACAAAAAAAAAAGAAAAAAATTATCTCTATCGTAACGCGCCATTATCGAATAATGAAATTCCGAGAAAGCAACGTGCAATTCCGTTATGTCACGTTGTTATTATATGTTCAGAGAGAGAGAGAGAGAGAGAGAGAGTTTCTCATTTGGCGAGACGCGCGTTAGATGTGCCGTCTTGCCGTATCGATGTGTATACCACTGGCTAACGAGCGTAAACGATGCCAGGTAGTTACGTAAAATGAAGGACACGGGTTTCGATGTTCGCCATCGATACAGGCTTCCGATGCTCGTTCAATTCTAATGGCTTCACCGTGGGAAATGTTAACGCTCTCTGTTAACGCTGGAACATTTCGCGGCCGCATTAAACAGCTTTGAAGCTACAATAGTCTCTCAACAAGAGCTTGTACGATTAGAGGCTTGTAACAAAAGCTTTCTCATCCAGAAATGATAAAATAAAATCGACGTCTATTTCATTATTATTTCTGGCTGGGTTCCTATATTTATCTTTAACAAAAAAAAAAAAAAAATTCTTTTCTTAGATTTTAACTTTATGAAAATTGATCCTGGTAATAACCTGGTAATAAATACTTGTACTTTTTCCTTTAACCGTCGTCTTGGACTAAATGACAATATCGTCCGTATGATCGTTTAACGTGTCAGTAGTCAGCAAACTTGTCTTTGTTTCGAGTGTCGTGCATTTTTGTAGCGATAACGATGTGACGACAACGAAGACCGAATTTGTGTCAACGCGGCGAGCGAACGCCCGCGCCGCACACTTGTGGGCGGCGCGGAATATCCCAGGTAATCGTTTGCCGACCTCGCCATCGTTCTTTTTTTTTCTTTTTTCTTCTTTTTTTTTTTAACGACAATGCTGGTGAATGGATGGTCTCGCGCGCGCGGTGCCGGTATTTACCCAGCCGCATCCGATCGTTCGATCACACGGGCACTAGGCAGGCGGATGGAATGCCCCTCTGCTCTTCCTCGTCGTTGCTCGTCGTATCCGCCGGTGGCACAGTGCGCACAGGCACAGCAATTGCTTTTCATTTCGTTACGTGTCCGCCTCGCAGTCGCCCAGTTGCGCCCAGTCGCCAGTCGCACGGTAAGCCGGCACTTTCCGGCATTCGATCTCACTCTCCGCTGGCAGAACGAAAGGACGGATGTCCATCGAGAGTGAATCGCGGGCGCAGCTCGCATGAAGCTGAAGCCGCGCAGGACTCGCAGGAGGTGTTTCGATCTTTAACCCGGCCGGCGCGGCGCGGCGCGAGGATGCACGTCCCAGAGGCGCTAACAAGTGTGACGATCGCCACTAGGAGATTTCAATGACGGATCGGCGTTTGCACAAGAGCGTGAGTGAACGCCAAAGTACAAAGAGCAAGAGATTCAGAGTTTTTACGAGGCGAGTCGCTCGTAAAGAAGAGTATTTGATTCTTGGTGACTATATTTTCTTAGAGAAAATTAAGGACAAACTTGAAAATTTTAACGCTCTCTTCCTACATGTTTTCAAACCATTTTACGACTGTCAGGAGTCTGTGCGCGCGCATTACGACATTTTTTTCTTGCGCACTATACCAAAATGAGGTATTGCGTGCAGTTTTCTGTAGTTTGAGGCTGGTTCTGTGTTGAAACAAATCTTTGATTTTAATCTAAAATAAATTCAAAATTAGAAAAGATAAAAATGGATCTAATTTGAATAATTTCAATTGAGAAGTTAAAAAATATAATTAATAAAGGACAAAACAAATTGTATTACATGGAATTTTATTCTTGGTTACTATAACGATCTTCTTCTATAACGCACATTTTTTTTGGAACTTGTGCAAAATATGTATAAGAATCGATCATGTCGTCATAAAAATGATTTTATGTGATTTATATGTAAACTGCAGAAATTATTAATTTATTTATATAAGAAAATTCATATTCTATAATATTCTTGAAGATTCTTTATGTTTTAAAATAAATCGTAAAACAATTGTAAACTCTGTAGAGTCTGTTAAAAAAATTCTTTTTTACTCACGTTCTAAACTTATCAGCTAAACGTGCGATTACACGTCAACACAAAAATAGCTTAACTAATATTTTCCGTTTGTCTTCATCACTGTTTTAAATATCAGTATTAAGAATGAACCATCATCGATGTAGCAATCGCATTAGACCATTAGACATTTAGCATGCATTAACGACGTGTGACTTGTTTGCGGAAGGATAATACTTAATCAATTAACAGTCAACAATTTTTTAAACAACCTACCTTCACAAACAAGAAGAATATATATGTTTTCTTCTCGAGAGATTATTATTACAATTATATAAAAAAGGCTAAGTTCTTTTCTGCGACAAGTAAATGCACACGGTATAGCGCGTTCGTGTCTGATGGAATAAAACTTTCTGACCTCTATATGTATTATAGCAAGTGGAAGGATTTATTTTATTGAACACGAGTTTCAACGGAAAACTTTCGTGTCCAACGAAATAAATTCTGCTATAAGCCGCGTTATCGCGCGGATTATGTCGTGTGCTTACGTGGTGTTAAGAGATAGTAGAACCAAAGTTGACGCGAGGTAAAAAAACGCGACGCGAATAAGCGTTGAGAACTCGCTTATGAGAAACGGTGTATTATTTTAAAACCTTGAAGTCAGAAGGAAGGAGGGGTGTCCCTTAAAGAAATCGCTTTGACGATCACGCGTTGATGATCACGTTTAGCTGCTTATTTACCACTAGGCAGCAAGCTGAGACGCGCGACCTAATGCGCCGATTTCAGTTTTTACACGTGATAGCGGCGGCGATGGCGGCATGGCAGCGCGGCGTTACGTAACAACGTATGCACAGGTACATCAGTGGCGCGATTAGAAGCAGCCGAGATGCCGTTTCGGAGGTAGAGCAATCTTGGAAATTCCTGCGAAGCAACCTCTCGCAACTTGGTCTTGTCCCGTCGCGGCGTCGTTCTCGCGCGTCGTTTGCACCGCAAACGTACAAGATGAGTCGTCATCTCGTATTGCGTTTCACCGGCATAATTTTCGTCTGCTGCTTCGTTTCGAGCATAGGTGAGGCTCAACGTGCGAGTTATACCCATGTTGTAAAAAATATAACTGAATATTAATACATCGTGAAATTAATGTATCGTGCAAAAAAAAATTTTTTTTTTCTTATGTTAAGGAACATAATTATGCGAATGTACAATTAGATTAATTTAAGTACATATGACACACTATTATAATTGTAAGTATTACACGAATACATATGATATATAACCAAGAAATTAAAAAAAAAGAAAGGATTTTATATCAATACTTTTTTAGTAAAAATATTTTTAATCCGTTGTTCTTTCTTTTACGCAATTTTTCAACTGTAAGTTTAACTAATCGCAAAACGTGTTTAGACAATCGTTCGTTTGTGAGTAGCACGTATGATCGTATTCTTTATATTGTACGAGTATCTAGCATCAGCGATAGCGTCTAATGCATTGTGTAGGCATGACACAAGGCTGTTTAACTACACGGCTCATACTTGACAATGCGCACACCTATGCCCTTCAGGTTCAGAATCTCAGAGCTGTCGGAATCAAGATACGGGATGGGAAAAGATTGCCGGGGCAAAGCCAGCAAACGCTGTAGAGACAGTATTTTATAGAAACGGTGCAACATCCACAGGTAACAACGGTATCATCGCGCCTTGCTTCGACAGGTAATTCATTAATTATAATTTCTCTTTTGTCTAGACTTAATAATTATATTTCAATAAATAAATTGCTTAGTTGTTCCAGAAAGTAAAATCATGATCTGATATCATAAAGGTAAATGCATTTTTAAATGCAGTCTTTAGATGAATTATGAATATTCTATAGACGTCCGCTAATTGTTCGCTAATAAATACTTTTAATAAACTATGTACATATTATCGCGTGAAAATAAAAAAAAGAACAACACTTTGATATCAAAATATCTTCGATAAAGAAATTTAATGTTATTTTTTTCCGAAGACTATTATACGTGATCATCAACTGTACGTAGCTACGTGATTTTAATGCATAGAAAAGTATGCATGACTTATCGTTTAATTTTATAGGTGTAAAAGTCTGAATTGCACAGCTTTCGTAGTTGACTTTGCGAAGAATATCTGCTACAGCGTGCAGGTAAAGAGCGAAGAACTTATTCCCGAAACGAATGCCACGTTTTTCCATCAAATGTGTATTAAAGGTAACACAACTATAATATATTTTTATCATAGTACAGAGTAAAAAATTATTAAAATATTATTTTAGCTAAAATTTTTTTAATGGAACGTCTGTATGGAATGTCAAACTATAGCTCGTTTAAATTCGCAAATATTTAATGTTAGAAGGAAAGTCTCGAGTATTGAAGAAAATTTTCATAATTTCTAGAGAATTGCATCTATAGAAAAACAAATTTTCTTATTTTCTTCAGAAATTCTTTCTTTTTTGCATTTACTATTTCAGTTCCACCGAGCTGCAAACAACAAAGACTGTGGCAAGTAGAAAGAACCTTGGGAGCTATTTTAAAAGAGGGTCAGTCCGGCTGGTTTCACGAAGCATTAAAGAGAAGCGAATGTTACGAGAGGTGTCTGCAAGCAGGTATACGAATGTTATCGCATATCGATATTGGCGAGTCCTAGCTAGAGATGGGTCCTAGAAATAGAAATTGTCAAGAAACAAACTGTGTGTCAACTATTTGAATAATCTCAGGGGAAGAATGTGCATCCGCGCAATATCGTACGGGCGAGCCTTTATCAATCAACGATACCATTGGCACGTGTTCATTGTCGAAGCTCGAAAGAGGTACCAGACCGCAAGCCTACAGATCATCGATGTATCGAGACGAGTATCTACAGGACCAGTGCCATAATATAAGTAAGTCGATAAACCGATTTGCCGATTATTGGAAATCGTAAAATCTTCAACGGTACGGCAAAATCTCAAATTGAATTTAACTTAACGTATGTACGTCCTCTGGTAAATACAGCGAGGAAGAGCTATTGTTCCTACGCAGAATTTCGGAACGTGTCATTGCCATATTCAGACGTGGCATTACCAGGACTGGACGTAAAGCAGGTATTCTTTTTATATCCGCAGGAAATATCCTGTCGTTTTCATGGGCACGCGAGTCGATTCATTCTAAAGCTGTCTCATTCGATCTTGATCTATTTCAGTGCGAGGAGAGGTGTGATCGCAGTACCGATGGTTTCATATGCAGAGCCTACACTGTCGATTATTCAGAGGAGAAACCGCTCTGTCTGCTGCATTCCGACAGTACAATCGGTCTTGGAGTCAGCTCACTGGTTACCAGACCAAATGTAGTCTACAAGGAACAGGAGCCTTGTTTAGATCGTATGTTTGCAATGTGGATAGTTTTACATAAGTTTTGGCCATTTCGATCTGCATTTCAAGACCGACAAATAGCGTCGTCATTCGTCATATTGGCGCGCTATTTGTCAAAAAAGTGTATAAAGGCAGAAGATAGAAAATTAACAAATTATTTAATACAAGATGACTGGAAAAATTTATTTATTCTACTCTATATCGGTCGCTGTTTAACGATTAAAGTCTAGACGACTAGAGAGTCTCATTGTCATCAACATTTTCGCTTTGTTTCGCAGTGAAAGTGGAGTGCAGCGAATCAATCATGACGGTCATACTGACCACTGCGGAGCCCTTCATAGGGCGGATCTACGCGAGTGGATACGGAGACACTGCCTGCAGCGTTAACGGCGTTGGTAACAACGTGACGATATTAAGATTACCACTGCCAAAGAAAGAGCAAATCGACGAGTCTGACATCGCGTGCGGCCTAAAACCTGCGTTTTCCATCGATCATGAAAATCGGTACTTGGTCTCGAAATCATTTTACTTAATCGGCTTTATTATTATTTAATTCTGGATCGCGCGTTGCCAAATACCTACCGCGAATGCGATAGGACAAAAAATTAATTGTTCATCTCATCAAGTTACCGGACCTTGTATCTTTGCAGGACGCACACGTTGGTTTGGGCCACCATTGTGATACAGTACAATCCAATCATTCAACGATTGGGAGATCAGTCGGTGAGAGTCGGATGCTCCTTGGATGAAGGCGGTCTTCCGGAACCGAGAAACGTGACCGTTCATTCGAATTTTTCTTTCGTGGACCCAAAGTAAGTCTAGCTTTTTTCTCTTCCTACGGATGTGATATGTGTTGACAATTTTTTCCAAACGAGTGACACGTTCACTCTATAATTTAAGTAATCGACTATTAATGTGCTAATGTATAATAAGAGTAACCGCGGTTGGTGGTGCGTAGAATTAACAATTTTATTAATTCTGAAAGAGAAGACCGGGACCGTAGCTGAAGATTACTCGAAGCTGAGTCGAAACGTCCGTTAACAATTTTTTAAATTAATAAAATTGTTAATTCTACGCACAGATAACCGCGCGATTACTCTTTTATTAGCCCATTAATTAAGTTGATTACTTGACAATTTGAGAGTACTATCACTTTGGTGTCTTTCCCTGTAATCTATAATTTAATTTTCTGTCTGATGTAAAACTGTCCCGCTACTGCGACAAGCGTCCCCGATATTCCGGCTCTGGTTATACTTTTGTAGCGCAGGCGTACCGCCGGTTGGGTCAATTGTAGTGAACGTATCGTCCGAGGTGCCGGTAGTGACGATGAGGATTCTCAACGAAGACAATACAAACGCTGTCGTTACTCAATTGGGACAGAAGCTAACTCTCAGAATTGAAATTCATCCTGTGAACGGTATGCGTTTATTTTTTATTTTTGCATAGAGTATGTTCCCAGTATATGAGAATTTTCTTCCATCGATTCAACTTGGAATTTTCTTTAATATGTTTAAGTATTAACATGTATGTACTTTTTTCGCGAATTTAACTTCAGCTGCGATAAAATATATTTTATCTCGGAGAAAAAAAGAATAATACAATTTCTCGGTTTGAGGAACAGGAACTTACGATATCGCAGCTGGACACCTCGTAGCTAGTAGCGCTTCCGGAGAATCCTCGTATCTTCTTCTTGACGAAATTGGATGCCCGACGGATCCGGCAACTTTTCCCGCGCTATTAAAGGATCCAATCGATAACCGTTCTTTGATCTCAACATTTACTGCCTTTAAATTTCCTGACAGTCAAATAGTCCGCTTCAACGTCATGGTTAGATTCTGCATCGAGGAATGTGAGCCGGTAAGTAAACTGTTTTTTTTTTAATTTTAATTTTTTTTTTAATTTTAACATGATTTTTACGTTTCTTAAGCCGTGATAATATTAATATCAAGCTTAATATCAACATTTTTATATAAGAGAACGTTACTAATAATTCTCATGCAAATAAATAAAAATACATTTGGCATTTTTGTATACAAATTGTAGGCATATTAATTAAAGTTAAAAACAAAATTGGAATTTTTTGATTTTTTTCTTTAAAAGGCCAGATGCAGAGGAGGACAGATCTCGTACGGCAGGAGGCGACGATCGATCGAGGAGCCGCCGGTCACTGCTGAGGTAACAGAAATTTATAGAAACCTCACGCCCGCGGAATTACCGTTACAACTATCTATCGTCGTTCAAAGTCCAGTGGTAACGGCGGGCCATTTATCCAGGGAAAATCCTGATACGCTTTTGATCACCGGCGGAAGTGAGTTTAATACATCGGCATCGCTACGTCCTCCAAGTGCATGTATAAACGGGAACGTCGATTCTAGAGATTCAAGTTTTGGCAATTTTTGCATCTCAAAATTCTATAGATAAGAACATTAAAGAATTAACGTGGCTAAACTATAGTCTTGTTTCTCTTTTCAGAATCTGCAGACAGCCTCTTTTGCGTGGATGCGAATCTAGCTCTGGGTCTTCTGATCTTTTGGTTAATAATCCAGATTGCACTCACCGCCGGTTGTATCATAGCAGTTCGTCGCTACAGAAAAATGGCCGTAGAGGCCGAAGAAGACAGAGCTGAAATATTGGCGAGACATCTTTATGGGATTCACGGAGGAAACTTTGAAATTGCACGAAGGGTCAGGTGGGCCGACCGAAACGATTCCTCGATCGGATAATAGGTTCTTTAATTTCTTTTTCCCTCGCAATTTATTAGACGCAAAGACCATTTAGGTAGATCATATATGTAGATTGGTGTAAAAGATCTTAAATAAGGCTCTTATCTTAAAAAAAAAAAAAGAGAGAGAGATTACATGTTTATAATATAATTTTTAAATCATGAAATTGTTAAGTAGTGACTTTTGTTTTTAACATATTTTTATAGTTATAATAATAGGGAATTTGATCAATTTATTTTTTAAAAAATTTAAACCGGTAATTTTATTTGAAACAAAAATTAAGCTTTCAAAAATGATCCTTTTACATCAATTTAATATAGATATGTCTATACTAGTAAATGGATTTTATAGTATATTTATAAATAAATACTATAAATATATATATTACTATAGATACTAAAAAATTTATTTGTACAATTCGTTTGATATTAGTAATATTAATTATAAAACCATTTAAGTTAAAAAGACCAAAGTAAAAATCAAGTCAACAATTATTCTTGCAAATGAATAAAAGCAAATGAAGATACTTGTTATGTTGAGTATATTACATATGTATAATATATTTTACGAAGTGTGTAAATATGTTTATTTTTCTCACGTTTGTCAGTCTTTCATTTATTATCATAAATTAAATCATATAATAAAAATAATAAGTTATCCAGTTCTGCTTGTTGAACAACGCCCATAATAGTTTAATGTCACTTCTGTAAGTATAAAAAATTGCGTACTAAGCATTTAAAAGCGTTTACAATTGCACTGCCTTATACTGTAATTATACATGTATTAAAATTTTTTAATCGTTTTACATATTTTCTATGACAAAGATTGTTATTATTGGAAAAATTGTTTTCCTTCCATCTTGTATAAAAAAAAAAAAAAAAAAAGAAAAAGAAAAATTTTATTCTTATCCAATTTTAACTGCTTTCCTCAACTTGCACATTAATTTGCTATGTACAATTAATTTCACTTTAAACAATAATAGTAATAAAAATAAGTTATGAGAATTGATAAAAATAATATGTGTCTCACCGAAAAATATTAAAAATTGACCAGCTCAATTGTTTTAGCGTTAAAACGAGAAAAGGTTTTTTTCGAAACCATTGCCACTCTGATAGAAAATTTGTTTTACATTCTTACTATGTATATCAAATAAATACATCTGTTATAAATATAACCAAGTTTTCATTAAATATCTCACCTTTTCCACAACGTGCAGCACAAGATAATAATCCAGGATTGATGTAATCAATGCTGTCTGTACCGCAAACAGGATTGTATTCGGATGTTATCTACGGCAAGAAAATATCGCACGTAATAGGTACATTGTTGAAATTATTCTTCAAAAATAGATGCAAAATGTATTTAAAATATTTTTTTTTTTAATTAAAACGTTTTAAATAAAGTTTTAAGTAAAGTCACATTGATTTTAGTAAGAAAAGAATTACTGGACAGTTCATCACGCATGCATTGTATTGGTCATCATTAGGCAGAGTAACGGATGCAATTGTTGTGGATGCAGTTGTTGTGGGTGCTGAGTTACAACGTCCATAATAGTTTAATGTCACTTCTGTAAATATAAAAAATTATTGCATACTAAGCGTTTCAATACGTTTACAATTGCACTGCCTTGAATTGTAATTAAATATATATGTATATACGAATGTTTTATCATTTTATTATTTCCTATGGCAAAGTTTGTTAAATACATATATGTCTGGCACAACATATATTTGCTACTGCAGTAAGTATCTCACTTTTTCCACAACGTATAGCGCAAGATAATAATTCGGGATTGTTATAAACAATGTTGTCTGTACCGCAAACAGGATTGTATTCTGGTGTTACCTGTAACAATAAGAGGATATATCGCGCGTTACTGTATTATATAAGTTTATTGTTAAAATTATTTTTCGAAAATAAATGGAAAATGTGTTGAAAAGATTTTCTCTCGTTATTAAAACATTAGCTTCAAATAAAATTGCGAAATTAATTTTAGAAAAGCATTATAATTACTGGACAGTTTATCACGCATGCATCATATTGGTCAGATGCAGCAGTTGTTGCGGATGCTGATGTAGCGCTTTGTTCTCCATTAGATCTGGAAGCCACTGGACCGTCAAAAACGAAACTATCTATCGAAGACGTCTTTACAGATCCATCCGAATTCTATGATACATATTAAAAGCTAAAATTTCCAAATGTTAAATTGTCGATGCTTTTTTCGAAAGTACAGAAAGACAGAAATATTATAATACTTTCAACAAAAAAGTGCGCGCTGGAAAACTTTAATTAAAAATATTAAACAGAGTACGTAAAAACTTTTCATTAAAGTATCTCTATTCACAGTATATGTAAAATAAGGATATTATCGTTATATATAAATAAATTCTCTAATTATTAAAAATTCACCATAGAATGGTGGAATGTCTGACAAGAGGAAATTCAGGTACATATCTTGTGAAATTTATTTGATGTTGTAAAAGTAATATATAACATTCAGGTGCCAATAGAGCTCCAAGGGTTGTAGCTATAAAATTTTTAAGTTCGACTGTATGCGTCGTGATTCGACACGACAGCGAGTGGCCAATTAAAGTATCATAAAATAAGTTTAGTTATAACGCCCATGCAAGTGCTACCTAACTCTCGACTCGAACTCGCAGTTGTTTTATTAAACGATACATATACAAAATTAAAAAGTAATTTACTATGTTTTGATATTTCAAAATAAATTATTTGTAAAGTTACAGTGAATAAATTAACAATTGGAGAAAAAAAAATATTAAGAAGAAAAGAAACAAGAGATCTGAATGTTACATATGAATTTTATGACATTAAATTCTATGTTTCAATGTCAACTTTTCCAAAATCCACGAAATATATACCTAGATCTCTTTTTGTGAGACATCACTTGTTGTATTTAATGCAATAAGTGATGATCGTGAATTTTGAATTTTGTAATGTCAAGAAACATAATCATGTTTTATAAAACATGATTATGTTTCTTGACATTACTTAATTCAAATGCCTCGCGAATCGTTTTAACATATTTGCCTCTTGCAAATGCTCATATAAAAGTATAATTTACTTACTTGTGCAGTGATGAGAAATGGCGTTGCAGTAACTGTAAGAAATATTCAACGGAAAATTGAGATAATATTAAAACTAATTGATACTCGTATATGAGAATAAAACTTTGCCTCATGCACGTATAAAATATTCGTAATAGTTTTCTTACTTAGTAACAAATAAAACAACATTTTGCTAAAGTTTAATCGTCTGATATAAGAGACCACCGAGCTGCGCCGAGCTATCGTTGTACGATGTCCTATATGCCCAAGCAGGTATCTAGTGAATACAAGTTCGATGATCTACTGTTTGGCAGCATCAGTTGCGCTTCCTTTTATAGAACCGGTTGCCGACTAGCAGTTCTATACACATTCCGCATAAGTATATGTACCGGAATTTCCCAATATAATAGTACGAATACATTTGCTACATGCTAATTTTCAAACTTTGTGTGAAAACAAAAAATCTGAAAATATTAAAATAAATTAATAGGTATATTTTGAATAAAAAACAAAATTTAAAGAATTTTTTATGTGATGTTATAACTTAAATTCTTTTTTCTAACAAAAATTATGGAAATAGAAATATTGTAATATCACGAGAGCAACAATTTTCAGTACATCAGTACATTATAATTAATAAAGTTGCTATGTCTAGGTAAAATCTCGGATTTTCTTTTTTTCTTAAAACAATTCCTTTCGAATGATTCGTCACTATTTATCAGGTTTTATCACGTTTCAATATAAGTATTCATTCTTTGACTTACTAATCGTATAAGAATGTTAATAGTATCCTATCAGTCAATATATTTTTTAGTTGCATCACTTTTTCAGTGGGTCTATAATAAGTTGTATTTTTAGAATGTTAATTATATTACTAATTAATGTATTAATATATCATGGTATTGGAATATATAACAAATAGTTATCTGTATCTGTATTGTCATCACATTGTTAGTGAATGCTTAATTAAATATTATATGTGTATATTAAATTATAATTTTATATACTATATATATATATATATAATTATAAAAGAAACATAATTTATTGTACAAAGTAATAAAATTTAGTATAATTATACTGTATATATAATTTCACTAATCACTAACATAGTTTTTACTATATTTAGTTATTTAAATATAGCGATACATCGAGTATTAATAATTCATATAAAGTATTAATAATTAGAAATTGATTGTTTATGATCAGCAAACTATCTCGCGCATCAGCAATTTTCGCTAGTGGCCGTATGTATATATATATATATATATATATATGTAATATCTGTAACATTCAAAACACTCGTTCTGGTTTTATTATTGTATAAACAAAAGATAATAATCACGCAAAATAAAATAAATTAATGTTATATAATAACTAATAATGTTATCAACATAAAAAAAATGTTTATCTCTTTACCCGTATGTCGTATTTGTCGTGTAATAAAAGCGACGAAAGACTATGTGGCGTTCAATTACTGCTCTGCTGGATATATGGTTCGCAAGATCGAAGTATTCTGATTTCAAGTCCTTAAAAGATATTTAATGTTATTAGATAACAGATTCGTCGAAAAATTATAAATAACATTTTTTAATCAAACAGAAAAAATTTTTATAAAAATTCATATCAACTAATTTTAAAATATAAAAATGAAGAAAGAACAATAAAACAGTATAAATATAGGATTAATGTGATACTTACGTGGATTACATTTTTTTGCGCAATTAAATCTTCCCATATTCCAATAAGTAACGTTATCGGTGCCGCATACCGGATTGTATTCAGCAGTCGCGGCACATGGACAACCAGTCGTTGTGCCTTGCATGGTGCTACCCGGCGTGGTGCTGGTGGTGCTAGCGGTGCTAACGGTGCTGCTCGGTTCGCTATTATCAAATATGATGGAGTCGTCGCCAATGTTGTTCGTCGGGTCTCTTTGCGGAAATGCCAAGGCGACCCACCAAACCAGGGTCAATACTTGCACAACTATCGAGTATAATGACGCATCGCGATGAGTGTATGCGCATTTTAATGCAAATTTGTAGACAAATCCAGAATTATCGAAATTGAAAGCTTTTTTTTTCCTTTAAATATTTAAAGGAAAAGACTTGAACCATTGAAAATGCATTACTCAAATTCGAACGTATCGAACGTTATTCAAAAAATATAATGTAAAAGAGTCTCAACTTTTTATGTATTTGAAAAAAATAGCTATTTCGTTTCGCACTTACTTGCAAAAATATATTTCATGATTGTATCCTTGCGCGTCGCCGTAATCCAAGTTCAAGAAAGTAAAGATAAAATGGGAGCGTTCTAAATGATACCCAAAACAACAGTCAAATGACAGACTTTAGCGAGCTGCTTTTCGATTTATATGATCGTCCACTCTTATCTGCTTTCAACTTGTTTCCTTATATAGGAAAAATACCATTAAGAGACGCGCGTTGCAAGCGGTCGGGGATATCCACGTTGCGTACTTGTCATTGCATTAACGTTGACTTCACGCCGCTTCACGCATATAATGACCGAGTTAATTATAATTTACGGGACGTCCCGTAATTTATTTTTATATCGCTCACAAATTATTATCGAAAAACAAGTTGGAGTTTTTGCTTAATTTTATTCTTGATCTTTAGTCAACTATTTAACTCACGTAATCGAATATAGTGTGTATGAGATGATGGCGATTATTTTTTTTATCACAGTTAAACATACATAATTTAGAATAACCTCTGATCTTTATAGTTTATCAATAAATTGTAGTATATATGGGACTGATTTTGCTCGTATATTATAATTTTTGTTTCGTAGAAATAAGAATTATAAGAGATTAAATAGCGGCGTTTCCAGTACAAGTAAAAAAATAATCCTCTCTTTATCGTTATGAATATTTATATAACATCCAGACGAGAGCTAATAGCCTTGGCACTGTACGCGATCGCATCGTGAGCAAATCATTTTATCTCTTTTTCACACGCACGCACACACAGAGATACCGACTTCCTACATCCACGAGCGTTGTTTAAGAGTTTAAAACACGTCAGCTCTCTTGTTGAACATGACGTCAGAACGGAGGAAAACTATGTGAAATTTTCGTAACTTGTACTTGCATAAACAACTTTTCAAAAATGGAATTGATCTCGGAATTGAACTCTGAGTCGACAAGGCAGACCTGCGAGATACGTAAAATTGTTAATGTTTTCAGGCAAAAGGATTTCAAATTATCTTTTTAAAAAAATATAAATCAATAACTATAAACGTGTGTGAAAAAAAATTAAGGATTGGTTCACGATACTCGTGTAGAGTTTCAAGGTTATTTCAACGATGAATCTTGCGTCAATCTATAGTAATTAAGGTATTGCGATATATATGTTGCATTAAACTATTGAATAAAAAACTATATGTAATCGTGAATTGTGTAAATCATCTAAATATTTCTAACAAGCCATAATGAGTAAAGATTAATATAGAGACTTCCAAGAAAAAAAAAAATTGTTAATAAACTAAAAATTGTTTAATATGATAAGTTCAATTAAATATTGAGTTGGTTAGTTAATTCTTGATTTTGAAAAATGTTAATGGTTGGCATGAATAAACTATACCTTTTTCTTGTACATCTAAATAATTATCGAACCAGCCCAATGTTTAATTGAACGTATCAGACTAAATATTTTAGTTCTTTAACAAATTTCTTTTCTCAAATCAATATGGATGTCGTACGTTTAATAAAAGACTATCATATTATGGATGTTGTAATACAAGTGCGACAATCAAATCTTGCGAAACAAATACCTATACAAATTAGAAAAACAATTCTTGCAGTAAAATTGAATAGAAATTGTTTAAAGAAATCATTATCAAATGCAAATCTAGATATTTTCAGACATTATATGTATCAACAAAAAAAAACAAAGATAATAATTTCCGCACATATTATGTGTGAGTGTAGGGGGAGGAAAGGAGAAATTTAATTAATTTGTGTGCTTCTCTCTCATCATCGTTTGCGGATTAAGATCAAACGTAACATTTAGGAAGGCTTTGCGCGTTGATGCGTAATCTTTATTTATAGCAATATCAATCAATTGAATGATAGAACTCTTATATGATATGTTTATTTCTTATCGAATATTATTAATATTATTATTGATGTTTAGACAGTTGATGGTGACAACGTTTGTAGAAATCAAGTATAATATTCATTTTTGCCAATTTAAATTATTCTAAATTTAATTTCGATTTAACTTCTTATCTTCTTTGTAAAAATCAGGATGATCATTATTAGTTTCATCATTTCCCATTAAATTTAAAAATAGTCAAATGTGCAAAACTTTAAATTAACTGTACTACTTTGTTTTCCTTGTCCATTTTTTGTAATTTATAATAATTTTATAAAATATAATACTTTAAATTAATAATTAATTCTTTAAATTAAAATAATTACAAAATTAGAGATAGTGAGTTTTAAATTTTACAGATAATAATTTATGAAGTTAATCGGCCAATTTTTTTTTATAGATTAATTAGAGTTGGTGAAACCACAGAGAAGCCTGAGAGCAACCATGACCGCAATTTATTTAGCTATGACTTTACTTTGGAGCGCCTCTATGTTTGTAAAACGTGGATATTGAACTACATAGCTTAATATATCTGTGAAGCTTGCAGGTAACATATACACAATTTTGTGATTCTTTTCTTGGTGCTATGACCAAGAATAGGGTACCATAAATTTCAAGACTATTATGGCCGATATTCATAGTCAATTCTTATTTCAAGACTGTCTTAAATAACGTCTTATATATAAAATGCTAATACTATTCTCTGATTGGTTGATGACATCTTAATGATATACTTTGTAGCTCTTACAGGGACGCCTGCGTACCGACTGTGTATGTGCACCGAATTTGATTTACATTTTCGCTTTTGCTTCAAAAAGACAGACAGATTACAATATAACAACACGGTTATCCATCTGTCATTGCAGCAATGAAATCTGATAAATTATTTATTACTATTTGCGGGCGTTTAAAAAAATTAAAACAAAATCATAGTACATTCGATCAACGAAGATTGCGTCAGAAGATTGAAAAATATTGTATATTCTGTATACAATTACAAAAGAAAGAGAAAATTGCAATTCTTCTGTAGAATAAAAGTACTCATAAAAAACTTGGATAGGATAGATTTTACAATAAAATCGAAAGGAAGAAGAGAAGAGAAAACCTGAGAATGGCCATGTCCACGATTTAACCATGATTTTTCAAGACGCCATGCAGACGCCATCTCTACAACGTGAATATTCACTACGATGCCAATGTATATACACCTAGTCAGTCAATACCTCGGAAAGTATGTATGTACATCAATCGCGTCTGTTGGCACACCTAGCGAAGGGATATGGAGTGTCAAGCGCGCGTACATACACAAACTTTAAATTTTTCCTATCCTAACCGGCTCATGCGCGATTTATTGAGTCGCAATTTATGCGAGCGCAATCAGGACGAGACACAAATACTAAAATGTGGAGGCGAATAAACAGTAGATACTAGCGTACAAATAAATTGACTCACCGTTCGCTGATCGCTCCGTCCAGCTCTGTCTCGTAATCTCAGCCGCCGCTTTCGAAGATCCAAGATCCTCCTTCTCTCGATTCATACTTGGTACAAACGCGCGACACTTGGTTCGTTTCAGGCACCCCCGGTACTCACGCCCGTTGAAAACTCATCGAGATACGGGTTACGGGGCAACGGAGAAGACTACGCGATTGAACGCGCGACGCGACTTCGTGCCATCCCGACCGATCATTGTCGTCTGAGCGACACGAAGGATCCAAGATTCTCCTCACGACGATTCGTCTTGATTCATACTTGACACGAACGCGCGAGCTTTCATTTTTGGAACTCTCGAAACCCTCCCGGTGCTCACAGGCACGTGTCGGAAACTCATAAGAGGAATAAGAGGCAACGGAAAAGCTGCGAAACACGATCGAACGCGACACGACTTTGCACCATGTATTCGCGATACGACGGATGTCGGTACGAAGGCCGACACTTGACTTTCGACACTCTCGAAACACTCGCTCGCATCAAACACTCGTACGGGATGACGAGGATACGAGTTGAAATGCGCTGCGACGCACCGCGACCTTTCGCCGTGCTCCCTAACCGACCGACTGCTGGCACTGCGTACTGTGCGTACACTGCGTAGCGGCGTGACTCACGTGACTGGCGCGTGGCCGCGCCTGCGCGCCACGCAGTGCCAGAGCAGTCGATCGGTACGGTCGGTACCGTCCGCGTTAGGGGGGCGGGGAGAGGTCGTGGCGCGTCGCGGCGCATTTCAATTCGCATCCTCATCGTCCCGTATGAGTTTTTGATTCCCGAGCGAGTGTTTCGAGAGTTTCGTGGAGTGTCGGAAGTGAAGTAAATTGTTGGGCGTCCGTGCCAACATTCGTCGTCAGTCGAGATGCGATGTATTGTGCGAACGTTGGGTCGCGTTTAATCGTGTTTTGCATCTTCTCCGCTGCCTCATATCCTGAGTTTTCGACGCAGAAAGAAGATTATTGCAAGAAGCAAGTACAAATCCCGCAAAGAAAATACAGGCTCAAGCTGAAGAAAAATATATTTATTATTTTAGATTGCCTCCTTAATTATTTGATGAATTACTAAAATTAGTCGGACCTGTTTATTACCAAAGAATAAGTAATTCATAATCCCATTTTGCCTGAAACTCGACACATAACACTGCGGTTTTTAGCATCAGGAGGTAGCATGAAATCGATATCGTAATGACAATTATTTGATGAATTAGTAAAATTAATAAATTAGTTATTTATTAATCATCAATTAAGTCTTTTGTTTTCTTTCGTGACAACACGTGAAAGACGAATACATGCGCAAAAGTTATTCCGTTGAAAACGGAAAAAGAAAACGGCGGAATCGGCGGAATGTAGCCGCTACCACCGCTACCAATCACAAATGTTCCGTAGTTCCGCCATTCCGCATCCTATGTGAACGCACCTTGAGGCGTATCTCATTCTCATGTGGTCTTGTCAACTATTATTCCCGAGGCGTATGTACGACAAATAATTTTTCAAGAAAATGGTAAGCATCATAAAAGTTTGAGTGGCACGTTTCATAGTTTTGCTTGCAAAGATAAGTAGTTTCCTTTAGATTCGATCCATGTGGTGCTAATCGTCTCGCGAAGAGTCAGCCTATTTTGTTGTACAGGTTATCTGTCTTAAACATGTTTAAGCAATGCGTTGAGATTTTCAGTAATATAGAGCAAATGCTTCATTTTTTTTTTCTATACGAACCAGTCAATGCTTATGTAAAATCACAAAGGAAATATGTTTTATTATTGTACTTGAATTTTGCTACAATGTTTTATAACAACTAATAGAAATTTATCTGTCATTTGTTCCGATTGAAACCAATTACTTTTCAATAAATCATCAAGTTTTAGACTTTGCACACAATAGAACAAGTATTAGGATAAGGGAATAAATATTAAATTTTAGATATAACAATTAAGAGTATAGATTAAATGTAACGCATAATAGTTACGAATAAGACATAGATATGTTATACTGTTACAACCTATTTGTTCAAAGGTATAAATCTCATAGGACAGTTAATCAACTTGTAAGAAAATATTCATATTTATGTTTGATATTTTGTTAACATTATTATGAAACAAAAATGTTGTTCTCTCTTTTTTTTTTGCCAAGAATTATCACATATTTCATGTATTCACATTGCTACGATCAATCTAGTTCACTACTATACAAATTATATTTTATTTTTAATGTTTCAGTTTTATTCTTAATTCTTTCATCGTGCATTTGTCCATTTAGTATCATTGGTATTAAAATAAAATAATTTTTCAATAACCTATTATAGGGACAGAATTATCATTTAAATTTCAATTGAGAAAAATGGCCAACTGGTCAAAAGTGGATCATAGTAATAGATAATAATTTTCTAGGTACACGTTTACAAGTTCTTCCAAACTGTGCGTTGCATATTTGCCAAATTTTAAAACAGTTGTTAAGTAGAACGAGAAAAGTAATATCACAAATTAAATTAAATGAAAAATAATTTCTAATTTCTATTTCTATTATTTAATATTATTCTTCTATTGTGCGCAAGGCCTTAATGATTTTATATATTTACACCTATATAAAGCAATTGGTTGCAAGTAGATATATGCATCACTTTGAGTTTTATTTATAGAGCTTTGTATGAATCTGTTAATGTTTATCTAACGTCATGAAGAAAATATATTTCATTATTATATTTTTTAATTTTATTCCATTATTCTAGTATGACATAATTGGACATTTGCTTTGATTAAAACAATTATTTTTTGATACATCATTAAGTTTTAATAATTTAATAAACCAATTCCTATACTTTACACATATAACACTTTTAACTGCAGTGCGTCTGGATTCAATCTAATGGTTAATGTTATATGTGAAAATTATCTAATTACTCAGATAATATTTTGTGCAAAAGCAAACTAATGTAATTCATTCGCTAGTAATCATTGCAGCAAAGTTGCTGTAAAGTTGCTATCTCAGTTTGCATATATTTTTGGCTTGCAATATTGCATCGAGTGAAGACTATCACCTGGTTCGCATCTTGCTTGCAACAATTTTTAACAAGTTAGAAAAAGGTTGACAAAATGTTAAATGGATAGAATTTAAAATATAACATGTGACATTATTAATCCATCGCAAGTTAAGTTGAAACTCATTGCAGTCAAAAATGCTTTTAGTTGTAGACAAATATTTATCACGTCGCACTGTGTTTAAAGAGTCATTATATAAAGAGGGATTTTACGCGGTCAGTAATACTGTCATTATCAACAAATACTGACAATATTATTATCATGTTAATATCGAAGGATTAATGTTGAATATTGACAATGATTCCAATTTCTTAATTGTTGAGCATCAGTATTGCGTGGTAATGATATTGAATGTGTGAAAAGGACGCATCAGTTTTTTCATTCAGCAATCATGAATTTCACAATATATGACATCATGGATAAATATAATCACAGAAATAATCTTAAGTCGTATGTACACTGTCAGTATTACTGATTTAATGTTACAGTCAGTACTATTGATTGTGTAAGATCTATATTAGTTTTTCGTTTTGCTGTCAGTGCCTGCTTTTATAAATATTATAGATTGATTGTCCCTTAGAGATACGCGAATGAAGCATTTGAGAATCGAATCGAATTAAACCTTTGATAACATGTTCGAAATTAAATCGAATCAAATCTGAAATTTTCACTTTGAATTGAATCCTTTTGATTCGAATACGAATTAAATTCTGCCTTTAGATTTTCTGAGTGTTTCTAAAAAATGTTCCAATTCGTACTAAAAATTATGAAAAAAAATTTTCATTATGGTGTAATAATAGAAAATTGTTGTAAACAGGGTTTATTTATTTAATGTTTATTTGATATTTGACTGATTTAATTGAATTAATTAATAATATGTGTGTTATGTTGTAATAATTTTGTTATTAAATTGATTATTAGAAGTCAGTATTCTATAAAACGATTTAAACTTGTGTAATCATTCTATAATATAATAATAATTCCATAATATAATTTTGTAATAATTCTTGAATATTAAATTGGCCAGTTATTAATTATTTGTTTTGAGTATTAAAAGTACTGTTAGTGCTTTCAACAGATATTCAAAATTAATAATTATTGGCTAATAATAATTTAAGTCAAATGAAATAAGAAGCCTATAAAAGCCGACACGAGAACTTACAACACAACTTCTCGTGAATGCAATATTTTATTATTAACAAAAGTTTAAACGTTTTGACTTTACTTTGGTTCCTTCTCAGTGAAATCGCAAAAAATTGACGCAGTATTAACACAAATTAATTATTTAGAAACATGGATAACAGAGATTCTTCAGAAAGAGACAGTTGCAATCAATCTAGTGAAGCTTCGTCAAATTGATGCCGTAATAAGACAGTAATAGAAGACGGTCGTCACGTGAAAATGTTAAAATCGATCGGAAGATTCTACAAAAACATCCGCTATGTCAAGCGATGATGGTCTTGTGAGAGCCAATTTAATTTTTTCAGTGTTTACAAAGATGGCTTTTTTCTTCTGTATAATCTCTATTCATATATACGAAAAAAAATAATTAAAAGAATAATTTTCGCGTAATTTTTTATAAAACATAAAGTTTTAGAAAATGAGAAAGAATTGTAGAATGTTGTGTAATTTAATCGCGATTCTATTTTTGTAAAAAAATAATACTTATTTCTAAGTATTTATAAATTATTAAGTTTAAGTTTAATTTAAATTAAGTTTAGTTTTAGCTGCTAGTTTTAGTTTAGTTTAAGTTTATGTTACCGTTTTCGAATAATCATTGGTCATAATGCACGAATATTTAGAAAGGAACGCGTGTAACATGTCTCAATACAATTCTGCAAATTTAGATGATCAGATGTGTACAATAATAGTATTTCATAAATTAATGAAAATTTCGCATTAATTGTGCTAGTAATAATATTGCGTCATAACGCAGAAGTTTTGTCGGAATATAATTTCTGAATAATACTTACACACACGTCAAAAGTTACACCATTCGAATTTGAAGTATAAATATTTGACAATTGAAAAATTATATAAAAAAGTAATGTTTTATGTAGTAGAGAGAGATATTTTGACCGTTGCTGTATCAATACAAATTGAATAAGAATGCTTTCTACGGTCGCAGCTAGGTCTTCGTGCTTATATTGTTTGTGTGATTTTTTATTGCAATATTTTATATTGCAATATTTCTACATATACCTCTACACATCTATGTTTGTAAATATATCTATATAATTGCAGATTATAATTTTAATTCGAGATTTTGTTATTTGTATATCTATAAATGTTGTGCTATTGAAGTTTCTATTGAACTATGTAATTTTTGTAGAAAATTTATAATAAAAGAAGTAATACCTTTCAGTTTTTTTAAATAGTATTTATTTTTCAAAAATAAAAAAATTTATCAATTGCGCTAATTTGAAAGGGAATATATATTTCTTCAAAATACAACTGTTGTACAAGTACTTTTCAGAAATAAAACCTAAATGGTAGTATTTTCGTATTCTCGTTTAAAGGTCTTTCTAAAACGCAAATAATAGCTATATATTCTATATGAACAAATTGTATACGTACAAAAGTTATGAGCACGTATAGATGCACACACACACACACATACTCACCACGCACGCACGCACGCACGCACGCACGCACGCACGCACGCACGCACGCACACGCACGCACGCACGCAGCACGCACGCACGCACGCACGCACGCACGCACGCACGCACGCACGCACGCACGCACGCACGCACGCACGCACGCACGCACGCACGCACGCACGCACGCACGCACGCACGCACGCACGCACGCACGCACGCACGCACGCACGCACGCACGCACGCACGACGCACGCACGCACGCACGCACGCACGCACGCACGCACGCACGCACGCACGCACACACGCACGCACACACGCACGCACGCACGCACGCACACACACACACACTATGATTGTACCATATATGTATTTATTATTTATTTACACATACTTATCAATCGTAGAATTCTTTTTTAATTGTATGGCGATTAAAACATCTGTAAATATTTTAATTGTATTACATAATTTATGTTTACATTTATTACTATTTTCAAAAACTTGTAAATACATTTAATACATAATAAATCATTCATAATAAGTAAGTTTTTATAAAAATATGATTTATTAGAATCTAAGTAATAAAAATGTTGAATTTATATTTACTTAGCATTTAATCAATTAAAGTAGTCTAAATGCGATTTGAGTCAAGTTTTTGTACAATACGTTAGTTTGATTTATTCAGATACATACTATTTGGGAGTTAAGAAGACCCTTGAATGAAAATGCAAAGATACTACAATTTCAGTTTTATTTTTTGAAAGTAATCGTGCAACAGTTATGCTTTGAAACAATATATATTCTCTTTTAAATCGATGTAACTTAAAAATTTTTTATATTTTTGGAAAATACATATCATTTGAGTTTTACTTAAAAAACTTAAAGATATTACTACATAGTTTTAGTACAAACGTTTTATGTTACTTGAAGTAATGTGATAGTACTTTAGTGCATTTTATTAGGATAATGGAGCAATTTTAAATTTTGTTCTAAATTTTAATAAAATCATAATAAAGGCTTACTAAGTATTGAAACGAATTGCGAAGATTGTCTATCGTATATCCAAATTTTTGATTAGTTTATTATATGATTTAGGAATGATAAAAAGTTTTGGAAATCATCAAATCAAGGCACGCGCGGATACAAGATTGCGGATATAAATGAAACAATTAAAACAAGTGATCGATTCGAAATGGAATCAATGATTCGAAATTCTCTAATTATTTGAATTTGCATCTTTTAGGTTCGAAAAGTAATCAAATTCGAACCCACTGTGATTCGATTCGAATTTGAACTATACGCATATCTCTAATGTTCCCGTTTCGACTACCTGTATTCTCACTGCATCTGTAGTGCATGCTTGAATTGGATGGCTTATCTATGCGTGGTACTACCATGGTGTTCCTGGTAGGTATCTTTGTTTTTCTCGCAGCCAATGACACCTGCAGTAACGGGAATGGAGGAACAAGAGAAACTGTTGGAAGACGCGATCGGCGTAGTGAAAGTCCAAGCTTTTCAAATGAAACATTGTCTGGACAAATCCAAACTGATGGACGCACTGAAACATGCCTCCACTATGTTGGGAGAACTCAGAACCTCCCTTCTGAGTCCAAAAAGCTACTATGAATTGTGTATCCTTATTAATTATTTAACGACGGAGAGTTTGAATTACAATTGTGCCCAAAATTATTAGGCATTCTTGGCACAAAGAATAAATATTGCGTTGCACAGTAACGATGAAACAAGCTTCGCTATCTCCCGTAAAACTAGAGAATATTTTTGAAAATCAATCTTAAAATAAATATTTTCAATAGGATAGGATTACAATAGGATAATGATTCGTGTCACATGGCTAAAGCAGGCAAGATGTGGTTTGAGCAAGATAAACTTTTAGATTCAAGACTATAGACTTCGGAATACATGGACAGCACGTTAAATGCCAATTTTGGGCAAAGAAAGGGCGTATTAACAGACGGGGAACTCTAGGTTTTTAGTCGACTTGGATTACATTCGACAGTATTTAACTCGGATATCGTGTTGCGTAGCACGTCGTGCAACTTCCCAAACATTTTCGGTCTCGCGTAATTAGCTGAAGTCAGTACTGACAATATCCCTGTTATCGCTGTTATCATATTTTTCTCTTTCTAGAAGGTTCCGTCTACGTCCATGGTCTTGAACTTGCAGTCTCGAACATTCGTAGGTTTTGTTAAAAAAAGATTACGAAATCGAAAATGCAATAACAAACAATATAATGAAATATTTGTATTTCAACTTTATGATTGGGTGTACGGTTGATGCTACAAATGCTTCGAAGCATCTTTCAATTGATCAATTTGTAAAATTCTTTATTCCAATTGTTAATCAAATGTTTCGAAAGATTTTTGGGCTGTGTTTCCTAAATTCAATACTGAAAATCTACAGTATATGTAATGTGAATTATAGATTTTTAATATCGACAGTGTATATCGGAACGCAACTATAGCGTCTAATTGACCGCAGCCTGTGTTTCAAGGAAATCGCGTGTTCAACGAATACACGGCGCGTATAAATAATTTGAATAAGTTGAAGATTATAAAGATTAAAATTATTATTTAACACTAACAATAAGAACCGCTGTGACTGACATATGTTTACTAGCCTTATGTAAAATATTTGTATCTTACTGTAGAAAATTGGTAGAAAATTTACCGAAATATATTTTAGAAGTCACGAAATGGGCGTTTATCGATAAAATATTAAATATTTTATTGATAAATTGCAAATAAAAATTTATATTTACAATCTTTTATTTGTTTTTATGTAAATGTAAAGATAGAGAAAAATATTACGATGCCTGATAACATGGTAGTATTAGAAAAATAGACATGGCTAATATTCCTTATGACATATGTTAATATTCCTTATAACAATTATTATTAGACATGGCGATTACAGACGAGTTACGACACTTGGAACTTTATTTGTTGGATGAATTTCAAAAAGGAAGAAAAGTTACAGACCTCTATGAATTGGTACAATATGTTGGCAATATTGTGCCCAGACTGTACGTATCTACTTTGTAACTGTACATTGTTACTTTTTCATTGAATAACGAGATGCTTTGATTAATATTTTAGCTACTTACTTATCACCGTTGGTTTGGTCTACATCAAGACAACACCCGGCTTGAAAAGAGATCTTCTGAGAGATCTCGTGGAAATGTGTAGAGGCGTGCAACATCCATTGCGTGGTTTATTCCTAAGAAATTATCTATTACAATGCACAAGGAATATTTTGCCAGATGTCGCTGAAGGTGACGACGAAGATGGAACTGTATGTATATACATATTTCGTAAACTGTAAAATTTTTCTGGTGTAGATACTCATATACCGTTATTCATAGTGTTTTTAGCTTGGAAAAATTTATTGAAATATTAGGAAAAATGGTTTTTTCAAGATGTCATCTTCAAAGTATTAAAAATAGAACAAGAAATGCTCGAATTGTTGTTAAACACAATAAATTAAGAACAGGTCAATTTTACAAGCCGATAATTTATGGATGGTGACAAAAATATCCTTAATTCGAAAAATAAATTTACACATCTGGAACGTTTCGGTTGTACTAAGTCTTCATCAAGCCAAAAAACATTTTTTTTAAATCTACTTTGAAATCAAATTACACGTTAAAGATTAAACGAGAAGTTTAATAATCGCAATGGATCGCGGAAGATAAAAAAATTGACATCGTTAGAATTACACATTTTTTGTCATCCTTGTTTTTTTTTTCTGCATCGAGACTTTCGTTTATGGCGAACGGTCGACAGTGATCGCGACGACGCTCGCAATTTTGTGTTAGAACGTATGATGTTGTCAAATCAAATCTCAAATGTTGCGAAAATATTAGTCCGAAAAATTATATATAATTCCATAAGAGGTGGTTCATCACGTAATTTATTGGACACCGTAATTGCTTGAATCTCGGCTATACGAAGTCTCTTTATATTATAGTAAAAGAAGGGACGGATTAACGATACATGTGTTTTAGCTCAAAATTGCGAGAGTCGTTACGATCACTGTCCATCGTTCGTGCGATATGCGGAAAAAAACAACGATGACAAAAGTACGTAATTCTAACGATGTCGATTTTTTCATCTTCCGCAATCCACTGCCATTATTAAAATTCTCGTTTAATTTTTAACATGTAATTTAATTTCAAAGTGAATTGAAATATGAATCTCGTTTAAATGTTTTTCGGCTGATAAAAGCTTAGTATATTAGAATCTCCTTAACTTTGGCCCTCTATAATCTTTGCATTTCTCCACACGTACTTTCACAAACATTAATATCATACACCCCCTTTCTTTTATAGAATATCCTCACCACAGCACGAGTCTATCAATCACCTTTACTCGCGCAAGTATACGGTGATTGGTACTTCCATGGTGTCGCGAGGATTCTATAGCTTTGGCATTTCGCTCTTATTGCCCGATAGGGTCAAAGTTAAGGAAACTATACTGTATAGCCGAAACGTTTTAGATATGTAAATCTATTTTTTTAATTAAAGATATTTTTATCACCATTCATAATTATTGCCTCGTAAAATTGATTTGAAAGAAATCTCATCTTAAGATTTCTTTCGCATTTAAGAGCTTTAATAATTAATTTATCAATAAAGTCCGTTATTATTATTTTTATTATTATTATTGTTCTATTTTTTTGTATTTTTGGGAAAAATAATTGAAAAAACCGAGGTTTTTTAAACAATTTTTTGTCGGAAAATTAACAATACTAGCAGCTCATTATCATAGCATTTTTATTATCTATATTTTTCGAAAAAGAATAGAAAAATCCTGTTTTTTTCTTTGATTTTATTTTTCTGGAAAATTAATTATTTCTACAATTTTATTTTCAGGTTCGTGACAGCATAGATTTTGTTCTGATGAATTTTGCGGAAATGAATAAATTATGGGTACGTATGCAACATCAAGGTCACAGTAGGGATAAAGAAAGAAGAGAAAAGGAAAGAGAAGAGCTTCGAATTCTAGTCGGAACAAATCTTGTACGACTTAGTCAACTGGAATCTGTGACATTGGATAAGTATAAGAAGGTATATTTTTTTATCATCATCTTAACTCTACGTTATACTCGCGTAAGTAATAACCAGAATAGTTTTGTTAGCCTTGTAAATTTGCATACAAATATCTTTATCAAATAAAACTATTTTATTATTTTATTTAGCGCAAATTGTTTTACAATAAAAAATTTCTGTATTTAAGTAATTAATTCTAATAGAATTTAATAGATCTAGAATCAATAGTAAAATATAAAAAGGCTAGTAAACCACATTGATTCTCGCTAATATATAACTTGTAATTAAATTTTAATAACGTTTAAAACATGAGTTACATACGCCGTTTTGATCTTAAGTGGTCCTCATCGGTATGAGCTTCACTCAACTTGTAAATCATAGACAATTGACCGATGACAAAAATTGGAAAGTCAAGATTCAATAAATTATGAGACCCACGCATATCTTGTCCATGATTTCTCACTTTTTTCCCGATGTTCCAATATAAACAATATGACTTTCGTATATATGTAGTAGTAATTTTTCTTGGTGATGTCCATTTATATGGATCGTATTGCGTTACAAATTTGTTCGGAACGAGTCTCTTGGAATTTTTTATGTAGTCGATCAGGCAGTCATACTATAGCCGATGATGGTAGATTCTTAGAAGTCCAAATGGTAATTAATATCACATTTCTATTTTGTGTGGATATGTCGATTTACTGATAAATGTGACAGCTTTTGCTGGTTATGCAATACATTTTAATTTATAAAATAGGATTGAAGTGACGCAATTACCATTCTTTAATCCAAAATGTATTCAAATGAATTAAAATAGATTACAAATTTTAAATTTCTAATCCATTTCTTTTTACTTGTTAATTAAATTTAATTTTGTAAGTTGGAAGTTGATAAAAAAATGGTTTAAACGAAAAAATGTCCAAAAAATGCAAAAGTAAAAAAAAATTTTTTATGCAAAAAATAATTAACATTTTTCTTAATTGTTTATGATTTACGAATTGAGTAAAGCGTCATACTGATGAGGATCACAAGTAGGATCGAAATAGTGTCTATGATTCATATGTTTGAAGTGTTATCATTAATGTTATTTTAATAACTTATTGAAATGTAGCAGTAATTTTAACTAAAAGTTAAGAGAATAGTTTGCTGGTATAGTTTGCTGGTTCTTTTGAGTATTATTATTTATATATATATTATGATGTAGCAGTAATTTTAACTAAAAGTTAAGAGAACCAGTATAGTTTGCTGGTTCTTTTGAGTATTATTATTTATATATATATTATATATATATATATATCTATATATATATAACATTATATAATATTGTCAATTTATATTTAATTGTAAATTGTCAAACAGAACGGATGTAAAAAAATGAGATATCATTTTAGAGTGTCAGAAACACCCTACGCGAGTAAAAAAAGCAACGCAAGTAATGTAGAGTTAACTACAATTTATTTTTTAACCAAATTTTGTTAAATCTTACTATAAATCTGCTTTTAGCTTGTATTACCGGGAATTTTGGAGCAAGTGGTTAGTTGTAGGGATGCAATAGCACAGGAGTATCTTATGGAGTGTATAATTCAAGTAAATCGTCATGTGCTATAAATATTTTATTTTAAAAATAATAAACAAAAAATTAATTTTTTTTACATGTTTGTATTTAGGTTTTTCCTGATGAATTCCATTTACAAACGTTAAACGCATTTCTAAAATCCTGTGCGGAATTGCAAAATGGAGTAAATGTTAAAAACATAATTATATCGCTGATCGACAGACTTGCAGCCTTTAGTCAGCGATCCGACGGAGTGGGGGGACCAGGAAGTCCCAATCAAATGCCAGGAATTCCACAGGATGTTAAATTATTTGATGTATTTAGTGATCAGATTGCAACTATTATACAGGTATCGATTAAATAGGATATATATATATATATATATATATATATATATATATATATGTATATATATATACACACATAATGAGAGGAGAAAGGGGTGGTAAAAAAAACTGTTATGTTCTAAAATAACTCGATATTAACGTGACATAATTTTAACGAACACCATTTTGTTAGCATCACAGTTCTACCAATCACCTTCCAGGTAGAAGTTTATTGAGTATATAAAACGAACGTAACATACAATTTACTAAAGAGGGAAAAAAGAATGCGTTTATTATAGGAGATAGGAGAGGGGTTGTGGAATACTAACAACTAATATCACAAAAGGCATTTTTAAAGCATTATGAAAAGTTACAAATTAATGGTTCTTTGTAAATCTTCACACTAATAACACTGTGCGATACGATTTTTAGAACGTAATCCAGACAATATGATTCTTGTAGGCTTTTTGCCGTTAAGGCTCCTGACTCCTCAGCCGAGAACTCCGCGTTGACGGTAGCGACATTTCGTCGCGGACAAAATTAGAACTAATACACGTGAAACGTGACAGATTGACGATGAAATGTTATCGTGCATGTCATTTTGTTATTATGTGTTTCATTGTGAAAATATATGACTTGTCTCGTATTTACCAAATTCGTAAAAATAGACCGCGAGTAAAGTTTCTTTGAATTTTATACGTAAAAGTACATTTTTCACTCCTTTCAATAGCTATCCGTGTGTTTTCCTGTCCGAATAGACGTCATTTTACATGCTTTTTACGACTATTTACTGACTGCTAGGCGAAAAAAGGATAGTCGTGACCGATATTTAGAAGTGTTTTAAAACCATCTGATTAGTCTGTTTTATTCAAATTGGCATTATTTAGAAACGGCACGTTGGACAAAATTACGTGCCCATGTGTTTTCCTGTTTCAATAGCTTCACTTTACATGCTTTTTACAACTATTTACTGACTGTTAGGCGGAAAAAGGATAGTCGTGACCGATATTTAAAAGTGTTTTAAAGTCATCCGCTTAGTTTGTTTTATCCAAATTGGCTTTATTTACAAATGGCATGTCGGACAAAATTACGTGTCATTTCACGCAATTTCTCGCTTCTGACGTCACGACTTCAATATGGCCGCGGCGAGTACTCAGGAACCTTAATGAAATGTCTTTATCACGTCAAATTACAGAGAAAATTGTACTTAAAACTGCCAAAAATGATGAAAGTACCTTTGAGCCAAAATAGCTGAAAAATGTGACGCGATGGAACGATTTCATTTACGGATTTGTTTTCAACGATCTAAGATCTATAAAACTCACGTATTGTATTAACCGCTTTACGTAAAATTTACAGTTATGGATTAAAAGAATGAAAAATTTTTAATAATTTTTTTAATTTCAAAATGAACTTTTTAAAATAATTTTTTTTCTGCATAATAAGCATCTTGTAACACTTAATATAAGGCTATAAAATTGCAAGAGCGGTATATGTTCATAATAGAAATGGCTCGCGCTTATTTTCCGTATGTAATATAACTTTATATGTTAAATTTATCCTCACATTATGTCATACATTAAATTCAATTATATTATTTGTAAGCCACATTCAAGACCTTCGAGCTAAACTAAAGCTAAAAAAATTAATACCTAATATACTTTTTAAAATTATGTAAAGAGTATTTTACTCACAATCAGCTCAAGTGATATGTATTTTTCAAGAAATTTATGAAATCTTTAAATTTCGCCAGTTAGAAAGAAAAAAATATGTATATCCTTGAAATATAATTGTTGTACAACTAGTTAAAAAAAAATTTAAGTGGCATTTTAATAGAATATAAAATTTTAATCATAAATAAAGAGGTAACAGTATAAAATAATAAACTTTAATTGAAGTAAACAATATTTTAATGTAAGTGCAAATTTTTTTACTGAAACATTTTTTTTTATCGATTGTTTAACCGATTTTGACTGTTATTCTAAGAATTATTTTACTGTTTATTTATTGTTTTCACTGTGCATACAGTGCTACCAAAATCGTAGATAAACAAGTGTCGTAATAAACGAGTGTCATTCTGGCGTCGAAAATATGAAAGGGAGATTTTCTGAGATAATGATCATTTCTGAGATAATGACCATTTCTGAGAACGATAACACATCTTACATAAAAATTTCGAGATTTTGACTTATCTCTGGTTATAGGGCAAGGAGGAAAAAAAACAACACTTTTATTATATACTTCAAATCCAAGCTGTCGATTGAGCCTACTCAGAATTTGGTTTAGCCATTATTGAGATTCGATAATCTCGGGTGTTCACCAGCTCGCGTAAAGACCTGGTCTCACGCTGCGTGTTCACTTGAAGCGAGACACTATTGTATATATCTTGATACACACGTAAAAATCTCTGCTATTTTCTAGCACTAAACTAAAATTGAATTTTTATAAAAATACAATAAACACTAATGACCATTCTACAAGTAATCATTCTAAATAGACTGTAACGAAATAATCTTAACGGTTGTCTTAGAATTCAACGCGAATTATACGAGATGTAATATCTCATTACCTATCTCACGCCTTTCTCTTCTCTCTTCTATATTTTATTACTGATTATGATATTAGAATGGTTATTCAATGATTATTAGATACTACACAGTACTCGATATATCATGAAGTCAGAAAATTCCTTATCATCTAGTTTAAGTCTGAGAATAGCCAGAAAATTTACATAAAATTTTAATTAAAATATACTTGATTCATGTTATATCGGTACAAAAAAATCTTTTACATAGACGAGACAAGATATGCCGCCCGAAGATATCGTGTCCCTCCAAGTGGCTCTCATAAATTTAGCACACAAGTGTTATCCCGATCGTGTAGATTACGTAGACAAAGTTTTGTTTACAACAATCCAAATATTCCAGAAGCAAAACGTCGATAAGTAAGTGTGATTTCTTACACATGTTAAGTAACACAGGCCTGTAAAATTGAAGATTGTAAAAAAATGTTTTTTAAATACAATTACAGCTGTTTTTAATGTATTGGATTAGAACGGTTTGCATCATTTTTTAAGCTCAAAGATAAATGTTTAGCTATTTGTATGTACAGTTTTATTTAACGACACACGTGTCACTACTTTTTGTTTTAATCCGATATTTTTGTCTGTTACTAATTTGCCCAAACTTGGTTATCACTTTTTTAAAAAAATGGCGTTAAAGTTGTTTTTAGTCTTTCCGTTGTCTTTTTTCTCAAAGTTGTGACGCGATAGTCAAATTTGAATAATGGATTAATTCAGCAGACAAAAATACATAGAATACAGCTGCAATTACTATAAAAATTTCACGATTCAATTTCGCAGATCTGTGTAATTGCACTGTTTATATCGTATGTTAAATATATATTTTTTTCTAGATTGGAGTATAATAGTGCAGTTTCGAGAGAACTAGTTAGATTAATGAAGATTCCCGTAGACAATTATAAGAATATATTAACTGTGCTTAAGCTTGAACACTATGCGCCCCTTTTGGATTATTTCGATTACGAGGGCAGGAAGTCATTGGCTATATACATAATAACGAATATTTTGGAAAATGAAACGTTAATACCGACGCAAGAACAAGTAGACGCGGTGCTCTTCATGGTATCTTCCTTGGTGCAGGATCAACCAGATCAACCTAATATAGAAGAAGATCCTGAAGATTTTGCTGAGGAGCAAGGATTACTTGGAAGACTGATACATCATTTTAAATCGGAAACACCAGACCAGCAATATATGATATTGAGCGCAGCAAGAAAGCATTTCAGTGCTGGCGGTAACAAGAGAATAAAATTCACTTTACCTCCCATAGTTTTCCAAAGTTATCAATTAGCTTTTACTTATAAAACACTGAAGGATCAGGTGTGTAGTTGTCAGTTACATATTTTACAAAGAAACATAATCAAGCGTCTTCTTGCTATTTCAATAAGCTTCGAATAAGTTTAAAACATTGGAAACTAAAAGACGTTTCGAATCATATTAAACGGAACTTCCATATGTGAAAACACAACATAAACGAGAAGTCTCAACAAGTTAGATTTTAGTGCCGAATAAATATATTTATCGTGCGATTTTATACACCTTTTTAAATTGACAAAACTGTGCGTCGAATAACCTTTCAATCTTAAAATATAGTTCCAAGTTGAATAAGATAATAGTAATATCATTATTAAATTTAAAGTTAGCACTACGTGCCTCAGTAATTGAGTTTACCTAAGACACCCGCTCCGAAAAGTTGAGAGATCTCAGGTTCATCCCTGGCTGAGGTGTTATCTTTCGCAACAAATTCTTTACAGTTTTTTTTTATGGGGAAAAGAGTTCTCACATTTAGCTGTTTATTAGCACCAATTTTATTAAATTGACTTTTAATTTAATAATCTAATATTACTATTTTCTCGTTCAACTTGGAACTGCGTTTCAAAACCGAAAAATTATCCGGCGCGCAGTGTTTCGTGAACTTGAAAAGATACGTAAAATCACACAATAAATATCAGCACTAACCAAGACACATTCCCAAGTGTAAATTTCAGATTTTAATGAAACTTTGTACACATATAGATTACATAAATGGATGAATTTAGAAAATATCAGTTGCCGCCCAAACACGGTATTAAGGGGTAAAATTATCCCTTTTGTGCAAAGCGATTTTCAGCTCTTTGTTATATCTCAAAAACTATTCGAGATATAAAAAAATATTTTATACGAAAGTTTTATAATAAAATTACCTCTATTTATTTCTGTCAATATTATTTTTTAAAAATAATTAATAAAAAAAAATTTTTATCTTTTAACACTATTTTTAGGCAGCAACTGATTTTTTCTAAATTTATCTATTTATACAATCTATATGTATATGTATAAAGTTTCATTAAAATCACACATTTACACTTGGGAATGTTTCCTTGTAAGATTTAGGAATGACCGTTGAGGCTTTTCGTTATATCAGCTTTCGTATTTTTATTTAAAAACATTTTTTTAATTATTAAGTATTCGTGAGATTATTAAACTTTTATATAAACAATTTTTTACAAAATAAATATCAACACTAAGATTTAGCTACGATCGATAAGGAATTTCGATTGTTTATATTACGTCTAAACATTTTTTTATCTTACGGTCTCGACAGTATTTGTTACAAAAGAAAATAACCGATGTTTTTAAAGGAGCATTTAACGCGCGAGCGTAGCACTTGTAAAAAATATACGTATCTTTTATTGATAATTGTGACGATTAGGGGACCGTCCTCCAATGACTTTAACACATGTTGTCAAGGTCATGACCCTGAATGACTTTCAAAAGATTTTAGGTGGTGATCACTGTAAAAAGTTGTTACCATAAAAAGTTATAAAAATTAAGTCTATAATTTATACTTTAACACAGATAGCACATTATTTTTATATGTGTACTATTGCCGGTGGATTAATTATACTATTCCATAAATGTATGACTTTTCACGCGAAACGAGGTCTATCCCATACCTTCCCCTGCTTATGGAGCGAAACGAGATCTGTAATTATTGTACTATTTCACATGGACTTATTCCACTTTACATGGAATTTTAATCCGCAGCATAATCTAATTTCCAAATGATGGAAACTTCGCTTCGTTAAAGGTTTTCTCTGGTCGGACTCGGCGTTGACAGTTGCGAAATGCGAGGTAGTATCGCGAAAAAAATTAGAATAGGCGTGAAATATGACATGTAGACGATGAAACTTTGTCTCGCGTGTCATTTCGTCATTATGGGTTTTTATTGTAAAGATGTGACTCGTCGCATATTTACCAAATTCGTAAAAATTGGTCGCGAGTAAAGTTATATTTGAGATACGTAAAGTATATTTTTCACTTTTTCAACACTTGTGTGTTTTCTTACCTGAATAAGCTTCACTTTACGTGTTTTTTACGAATATTCACTGACTGTCGTGCGAAAAAAGAAGAGTTAAAAAACCCATTTTCACAAGTGTTTTAAAGCAATCTCATTATTCTGTTTTATTCAAATTATCTTTATTTACAAATTCCACAATCAAACTTTTACATGTTATTGCTCGCTTATGACGTCACGCCTTTAATATGATTGTAACAATTACAATTGCAGGGACCTTAATAAAACGTTTTTCGTTAATAGTTTTTTAACGAACAGTTACCATCATTCAAAATTTTTTGAAGATTATTCAGAATCAACATTTGTCAAGGTCAAATTTATTAAAATCGGAAAGAAGACATTTGGTTGTGTTCTTTATAGCGAAATAAATTTATTAAATAGTGATACAAATATAGTGATATTCTTTTCTTTTCAGGATGATATGTGGCAAAAAAAATGTCAAAAAATTTTTCAGTTTTGTCACACGACTATTACAGCACTGATGAAGGCCGAATTAGCCGAATTGCCTTTAAGGCTGTTTCTGCAAGGTGCGATAGCGATCGGCGAGATCCGTTTTGATAATTTCGAAATGGTGGCTTACGAATTTATGAGCCAAGCATTTTCGATATATGAGGATGAAATAAGCGATTCGAAAGCACAGCTCGCAGCGATCACTTTGATCATCGCCACATTTGAGCAAATGAGTTGCTTTGGCGAGGAAAACGCGGAGCCCGTTCGCAATCAGTGCGCCTTATATGCGAGCAAATTGTTGAGAAAACCTGATCAATGTAGAGGAGTCGCTACTTGTTCGCATATATTTTGGTCTGGAAAATCTTTAGCTTCAGGCGGGAAAGAAGTACGTATAAATCTAACTTTGATCGTTCGAAAGAAATGTAGAAGTAAGATAAATTGTTAACGGGAAATGTTTTATAATTTTTAGATGCAAGAAGGCGGTAAAGTGTTAGACTGCTTGAAAAAGGGTATTAGGATAGCGAGTCAGTGCATGGACACGTCTGTGCAAGTACAGCTATACGTGGAATTGTTGAATCATTATATTTACTTTTACGAAAAAGGAAATACAGCTGTAAAAATCTGCAATTAGCTATATCAGTTGTAATAGAATTTTTTAGTTGTTTCTTTTAATTAATTTCTTTTCAGGTAACCGTGCAAATATTGAATCAAGTAATTGCGAAAATTAGAGAGGAACTTCCCAATCTGGAGGCGAGTGAAGAAACCGATCAAATACAGAAACATTTAGCAAATACATTAGAACATTTAAGAAATAGGATGGAATCGCCAGACTCTGACGGACTTACTTATCAAGGCCTCGTCCTTTAACAGTGAATCGGCATTGTAATTTTGTAAATAAAATATTTCTATAATATGGACAATATTATAGGTCGATTGTATCAACTACGATTAGCATTGATTCTGATTAATTTAATTTTTATTTTATATATCTTCGTTGTAGAGTGGACTGTAAATTAGAACCGAAAAATGAATTATAAATCAGGATCCATTTATTGCAATTGTTGCTGCATCTCAGATATAAATTATAAAATTATTTCTTAAATAAATGTTTAAATTACATCGAATTATTTACACGATTTGTTAATGACGTATCAAGCGTACATATTGAAATTAATAGAATTGTATGTACATTTGTTTTAATAAAGATTTATTATACAATACACTTGCCAAGCTTCTGTAATGAAAATTTGTATCGTATTCAGAATCTGCGAGCTACTGTGTGAGAAATATAATTATATTGGAATTATAGGCGTAGTATATCTAGCGTTTTTCGATTGAGCGTTTAAGGAGAGGGATAAATCTCACAAGGAAAAAAATTCACTCAATTTTGTGGTCGTGCGTTCCCCGCGCTTCAGACGCGATTCTCGCTTAAGGCGATGCTGGAGATACCGACTGAACACTATTATTTTTAATTTCAGTAAACTTTTTATTGAATTCACAGAATGATAAATCCTTCTCTACAATGAAAGTATTGACAAAAACATAATACGCTGGCTACAATTTGACACGAAAAACGGAAAAAAGTTGCAAAACTATGTGCTTCTGTAGTAGTCTCGTGACAATATATATTGAGTAGGGGAAAGTAGGGTTATTGTACGCACTGGGTAATTGTACGCTTCGTGGTTTGGCACCTTCCCGATGAATAGAAATTATATCACGACGATATTTGTAGGCTGAAGGCATTTTTTAAATATATAACCATACGTTATATCATTTAAAAACGTAGTTAATTGAAAAAATAAGAAAAAGTAAAATCATGATTTTTCTTGCGATTTTGGCATTCAGAAAATAAGGCAATAAGTCCGTATTTTTACTTTAGTCATTTAATTTTGTTATACCTAACAAAAGTACGTTTTTCCCTGCGTTCTTTGAGCTATTGTTTATTAAATTTAATTAAATAGTCATCAAGTAATTGTTTTTTTATCAAATCAAGTTCGCCGTCGACAATTTTACGCATCCATCTTGAAAGGCGTGAGACCACGTGAGATCAACTATAGTGCCACTAGTACAGTGTAGTGCAGTGTAGTGTAGTTAAAAGAATGGGCTATAACCTCATTTTTCCTCCGCGTCCATTTATCCAACCGCACGTACAATTACCCAAGGCCCGAGAAATTTTTTCGTTTAACCACTTGCTTCTTTTTGCTGAATATAGCATTACCAAATAAAAAATTGTTCAATATGACAATACATAATGATAAAAAAATGTTTAAAGTTTCTATTTCTGTACTCGTATCGATTTCAACTTTAAAAATCACTTCACTGCGATAAATTTCCCTTAGGTGCGTGCAATTTACCTACTTTCCCCTATATTGGACTTTGCGTCGCGATATCTCCGCTCGTAGGACACGGAGAGAAAAAATAAAAACACTTTTATTATGCAATTCGTTACCAAGCTATCGATTGAGACTACTCAGACCTTGATCGGATCAGCCGTTACTGAGAGGTGATAACTCGTTAATGCTTGAAATCGCTGACTCGCGTAAAAGAGGCGCGGGTCATTCTCGCTTTGCGTTTTTTATCTTTTCTTTAAATTGGCACGAGACGCGACCGCGCCTCTTGATACCAACGCTAATTTTTTGTAGCGACTTTTAATCGATTTACAGAAGAATAATCGACTATGATTGGTCAATTTCTTACAGATTCCGGCATAAGTTATCGGTTATCACCTGCGTAAATCAACCTTAATAGGCTTTCTACAATAAGCTATTAGTCGGTATCATAAATCATAAGCCATAAAAATTGATCACAGTCAAATGTGAAGAGAATATTCGATGTGATAGATCAATTCTTAAGGCGCAAGTTCACGCAGCGAATAAAAGCTGGCGTTTTACCCCCTCTCCATCAATTTGGCAAATCCAGCAAATAAACGCTCAAAGTTCGACACAGTTCAACTTTTAGCGATTAAACGCTGGCGTTTACCCCTTCTCCATCAATTTTCATCAATTTGGCAAATTCAGAGGATAAACGCTCAAAGTTCGACACAGTCCAACTTTTAGCAAAACGACGCTGAAATTTAAATATTACATTCCAAATTAATTACCTTCCAAAAGTAAATATATAAGAAAAAAATTATGACTGAAAGGTTAAATCAATCGACATCATCTGAAAATACAAACAAATTTAATATATATTATATACATATAGTAAGCATACTTTCAGGCTAGGTTGCTTTTTGTTTTTTATTTATTTATGTTAGATAGCTTTATTTGTTATATTGTGTTAATAACTGTTTTTTTATATTGTAGAAAATTCTGTTATACCCTCATATATTTGTGGTGTGTGCAAAACAATTGTTTGTACCATACAAGAAAGTGAAGAAATATATCGGCACTCTTGTATGGAGGGATATAATGAATGTTACATAGATAAAAATTCATATTATTTTTATCCTAAAAGTGGTAAATACATTAGTAACAATTTTGGCCCGATGCAAAAAAGAAACTGTGCTCATTACGATTTACAAAAATCGGAGCTACCAAAAACTTTTTTTTTATCTATTTCTTTCTGTTTTTTTAACAAATACATTGCAGCAATTGCAGCAGCTATACGTCGTCCTCTAATTTCAGCTATAACCGCCACTGTGTGTTTATAATATTTTACAAACTCGATATATTGATTATAATATTTCAACTCTATTTTTGCGGTTACGTTAGATTATGTACTTAGCAATTGCCGCTTTTAACGCTGTTTTGCGATGCGGTGGAGTTGGGTGGAGTAAAAGTAAAACGCCAGCTTTTATTCGCTACATGAAAAGGATAGAGGCGATAGCGTTTAGCTTTTTAACGCTGCTTTGCGTTGCGATTGAGTGGGGGTAAAACGCCAGCTTTTACTCGCTGCGTGAAATTGCACCTTTATGGCTTATGACTTATGATATCGACTAAAGGGCCTCGCACATGAAATGCATAACAAAGCATAAACATAGCATAAGGTCTCTGGATCAATGAGAATGTTACGTAAATCAATATGGCGACTTTACGCTGGATACTCATTGGTCTATCGGTCTTACGTTATGCTTATGTTATGTTATGCATTTTATGCGAGGTCGTTCTTAATAGCTTATTGTAGAAAGCCTATTAAGGGCCAGTTTCACAACTTAGTTTAACCGGAGTTTAAAGAGCCTCGCACATGAAATGCATAACATAACATAAGCACAACATAAGATTAACGGACCAATGAAAATGTTATGTAAATCAATATGGCGACTTTATGCTGGATGCTCATTGACCCATAGGTCTTATGTTATGCTTATGTTATGTTATGCGTTTCATGTGCGAGGCCCTTAAACCTTTAAACTTGGTTTACGGTAAATATTGTGTCCCACAACTGTCTTAAACCTCGGTTAACGTTGTTAAACTGCGGTTAAAGTTGAGCGGCGAAATTCGGGCGTTTAAGGTAGATAACCGAGGTTTAATACTGCAGCGCCACTGCTTTCAGTAATCTTTCGAGTATTGTACTTCATGGCTGATATCTCCACGAAATTGTAAAAAGGTTATGTTGCAAGATATGGCTCTGGAATATATGTTATCGTCATCTGACGATGAAGATTTTGTGCAAATAATAAATCGACGCCCGAGAATAATTAGAAGACGACCGTCATATTTTGAAGAATTTGATGACATTGATTTTTATGCTCGATTTCGCTTAACCAAGGAATCTGTTACCGCAGTCTTAAGAGAAATCAAAGAAGAAATTTCTCATAAAACAGAACAGTAAAAATAGTTTTGTAATATTATTAAATTAGTACTTATAGATTACATACTATAATTACGATGACCATATGTGTTTTTCCAAAGAACAGTTTTTTTTTATTTCGAGTGGCTGTCTTTTAGATTTATTTATTTTTTTCAAAACTCAATTTTGTCTTTTATTCTAATCTGTTGTTCTTTATTTTATGAGAAATTTTTTTCTAATTAGTGTTCCAATGTTTAATGTACTTAATAAAGTGTAAATTTTTACAGTAACAATTGAATTTAATTGTTTAGTTCAAACTGATTTGGAAACATGTAAGAAGAAAACTTTAAAACTTTTAAATTTGTTCATTATTTTTTGCCTTGGTGTATAGAACTTGTAATATCCCATTCCCTACTCTTCGGTAACAACCAATCACACTACTTGTTCTAGAAGAAAGATAAGTCTGTTGAAGTTTCTTCGCATAGATTATAGGTTTACGTAACCTAGAGTTAAAATCTGGTTGTGAAACGCGATAGAAGTTTAACCGTGGCGTTAAACTTGACGGTAGTTCAACTAAGCTCGGGTTAAACCCAAAGTTGTGAAACTGGGCCTAAGCCCGTATCAGACTAGGCATTGAAAATTGAAGATTGAAGATTAAAGATTGAGCTTTGGCCAATCAAAATAAAAGGAGTTAAAATTTCCTTGTTTCGATTGGTCATCGGATGATCTCTCGTTGGCTAATTATCTATCTTTTCACGATTGTTCTTAACTTTAAAAAGGGCAAGCAGTTGCATCACCCAATCGCTTAAAGAATTCGTTATCTTACGGTTTCTCTTCTTTGAAGGTATGGTTCCGATTTTTATATTGTCGCGTCCGTTTATTTGGGACAAACTTTCCATATGGATCATCTTTCCGTTCGTGTTGAAACAAAGGTTGGAAAAAACAAAACTGAGGTTGTAAGTTTTGATTTCATAGTTTTTTTTTTTATAGTTTCCGTTTGGCGTCGCGACTCAATCTTATCTTTGATCGTTGCCAGTCTTTAAAAACATTAAGATTTTTTTTTTTTAGAGTCCAGGCTTTGTTCATATGGATTATTGTATTAGGATAGGCTGTTGTTTAGAGTTTTGACGTCGCACAATTTCATCTTTTTTTGCTTATTTAACGGATTTACTGCTCCGGATGTCAATATATATTCCGAAGACAGTATTTGATTTTTCTTATAGTAATAGGGTGATAGTGTTATAAAAGAGAAATCGTGAAGTTTCGGATATAAGTATTATAAATTTTACAATTTTTTAGCTTGTTTCGCGATTCATATTTTGTATGATGGATGCAAAAAGGGAAATCGTGAAATCTTTTGGGTGTAACAAACACAATATATTGATTTTTTTTTTACTGCAGATCAACGCTCGTTTTATGCTTTCTAACATAATACAAGTGAAATATTGCGTAGAAAACGTTTCATTTTAAATGCTTGATAAAAAACGCAATATTTTGGTTTTTAGAACAGATTAACAATTGTTCTATGCTTTTTAATATAATACAAATAAAATATTGCATAGAGGACGTTTCATTTTAAATGCGCAATAAAAAAAGCAATATTCTTGTTTTTGCTGCAGATTAACGCTTGTTCAATATCCTTAAACATAATACAAGTAAAATATCGCATAAAGAATGTTTTATTAAAAATGCGCGTTAAAGAACGGATTATATTGGTTTTTTTACTGCTGATCAACGGTTTTTTTTTTAAATGCTTTTTAACATAATACAAGTAAAATATTGCATAGAGAACGTTTTATTTTAAACGCAGATTAAGAACGCAATATTTTGGTTTTTACATTAACGTTTGTTCAATGCTTTTTAACATAATACACGTGAAATATTGCATAAAGAACGATTCATTAAAAATGCGCGTTAAAGCACGCAATATAATTGTTTTTACTTCCGATCAACACTTTTTCAGTGCTTTTTCATGTAATACAAATGACATATCGCATAAAGAACGTTTCATTTAAAATGCGCGTTAAAGAAAACAAAATTTTGGTTTTTACTGCTGATCAATGGTTGTTTAATGTTTATTAACGTAATACACGTGAGGTATCGCATAAAGAACGCTTCCTTTGAAATGCGCGTTGTATAACGCAATATTTTTTGGTTTTTACTGCAGATTAACGCTTGTTCAATGCTTTTTTAACATAATACAAATAAAATACAGCATAGAGAATTTTTTTCTTTTTTTATTTATTTAAAATGCGTTTTAAATAACGCAATATTTAGGTTCTTTTTTTTGGTTTTTATTACAAAATAACGCTTGTTTAATACTGTTTACCATAATACAGGTAATATATTGCATAAAAAATGTTTCATTAAAATGCGCGTTGAAGAACGCAATATATTAGTGTAACTTCTTCTCTTTTTTTTTTGCTGATCAACGATTGTTCAATGCTTTTTAACATAATGCAAATAAAATATCGCTGTTGTGCCCCGGTGATGGCTCCAGGGACGTCGGTAGGTATATCGGGATCTTTTCAGCGCCTTAGGAGTTAGGACTCGTAGGAAGGGCCGCTCGGTGATCAAAGATACAACACTAGCTCGTTCCAACGTTAAGATAATGTATTTTCTTCAGTATTGCCTTCGTTACACTTGTAGTATGATTATGTATGTCGCTCGTTTTCTTGTTCTTCCCGGACGGCCCGGTATATATAGGTCGGCTGTTATCTCCGGATTGTGTTACAAGCTCGACGTGTAAGTCACGCACGGCGAGTAACACACCGGACAGCTGTTTGTCAAACTCTTCCGTCGCTTTCCGATTTTGTCGCGATATTTATACGGAAATTCGTCGTTTGGTTCGGCCAATCGTGTTCCTTGCGGCATGCAGCTCCCACGCTTAGCCGAAATCCGAATACCGGAAAGCGACTCAGCATTAGCTGGCGCAGCGCGATGGTGTTGCGGGCCGGAAGCCCGACAGACCATCAGCGTCTTTTCGATATTTCTAGCGTATGCGGAATTCGAGTCCGCTACGCGTATGCATAGCAATAGGAATCTTGATTTCCTGTTGCTATGCGTATAATTATCGTAGTTGTACAGGGTACAACAATCGCATATTAAACGTTTAATTTAAATGCGCGTTAAAGAACGAAATATTTTGGTTTTTTACTGCAGATTAACGCTTGTTTAATGTTACCCCTTTTTATTTATTTATTTATTTATATATTTTTTTTAACATAACACAAGAGAGATATAGCATAGAGAACGTTTTATGAAAAATGCGCGTTAATGAACACAGTATATTGGTTTCTATTGTTGATCAATGCTTGCTCGATGTTTTTCTTTTTTCACGTAATACAAATAAAATATCGTATAGAGAACGTTCAATTAATTTGCGCGTTAAAGAAAACAAGATTTTGATGCTGATTAATGATTGTTCAGTACTTATTAAAGTAATATATGTGAGGTATTGCATAGATAATGTTTACTATGAAATGCGCGTTGAATAACGCAATATTAAGGTTTTTTTTTTACTGCCGATCAGACCTTGTTCAATGTTAAATAATGTAATACATGTGCGATATCGCATAGAGAACGTTTTTTTTTTAAATGCGCGTTAAAGAACGCAATATTTTGGTTTTTACTGCAGATCAACGCTTGTTCAATGCTTTTTAACCTAATACAAGTGAAATATCGCATAGAGAACGTTTAATTCAAAATGCGCGACGAAAAACGCAAAATTTTAGTTTTTACTGCAGATTAACGCTTGTTCAATGCTTTTCCACATAATACAAGTGGAATATTGCATAAGGACCTCTTTGTTAAAAATGCGGCTTGAAAACGCAATATATTGGTTTTTACTGCTGTACAACGCTTTTTCAATGCTTTTCTCATGTAATAGAAATAAAATATTGCATAGAGCACCTCTCATTTTAAATGCGTGTTTAAAAAGACAAAATTTTGGTTTTTAATGTTGATCAACGCTAGTTTAACGCTTATTGACGTAATAAACGTGAGATATCGCATAGAGAACGTTTCATTTAAAATGCGCGTTAGAGAACGCAATATTTTGGTTTTTATTGCTGATAAACGCTTGTTTAATTCTTATTAACGTAATAGACGAGAGGTACCGTATAGAGAACGTTTACTTTGAAATGCGCTTTGAATAACGCAATATTTAGGTTTTTACAGCCGATCTACCCTTGTTCAATGCTTATTAACGCATTACACGTGAGATATCACATAGAGAACGTTTCATTTGAAATGCGCGTTAAAGAACGCATATTTATGGTTTTTTACAGCAGATCAACGCTTTTTCAATGTTTTTCAAAATAATACAAGTAAAATATCGCATAGAAAACTTTTAATTTAAAATGCGTTTTGAATAACGCAATATATTGGTTTTTAATGCAGTTCAACGTTTGTTCAATGCAATTTATCATAATACAAGTGAAATATTGCATAGAGAACGTTTTATTTCAAATATGCGTACAAAAACGCAATACTTTGGTTGTTCTTGCAGATTAACGCTTGTTCAATGCTTTTTTTTTTATGTAATACAAGTGAAGTATCGCATTGATAACGTTTCATCTGAAAAACGCGGTAAAAAACGAATTATTTTGGTTTTTATTGCAGTTCAAGGTTGGTTCAATGTATACTAACGTAATACACGTGACGTAACGCATAGAGAACGTTTAATTTTAAATGCGCGTTAAATAACGCAATAATTTGGTTTTTACTGATGATCAACGCTTGTTAAATGTTTGTTAACGTAATAAACGTGAGTTATCGCATAGATAATATTTCATTTGAACTGCGCTTTGAAGAGCAACAATAGTTTTGTTTTTACGGCAGTTTAACACTTGTACAATGCCTTTTTTTTTAACATAATGGTGAAATATTGCATACAGAACGTTTAATTTAAATGCGCATTAAAGAACGCAATATTTTGGTTTTTACTGCAGAGGAACGTTAGTTCAATGATAATTAACGTAATACACGTGACATTTGGCATAGAGAACATTAAATTTGAAATGCGCGTTGGATAACGCAATGTTTTGGTTTTTACTGCAGGTTAACGCTTGTTCAACGCATTTTAAAGATACAAGTAAAATATTGCATAGAGAACGTTTCATTTTAAATGCGGGTTAAAGAACGCAATGTTCTCTTTCTTTTTACTGCAGATTAACGCTTGTTCAATGCTTTTTAACATAATACACGTGAAATATTGCATAAAGAACGGTTCAATTAAAATGTGCGTTAAAGCACGCAATATAATTGTTCTTAGTTCCGATCAACACTTTTTCAATGTCTTCTTCATGTAATACAAATGAAATATCGCATTGAGAACGTTTCATTAAAAATACGCGTTAAAAAAAAACAAAATTTTGGTTTTTACTGCTGATCAAAGGTTGTATAATTTTTATTACCGTAATACACGTGAGGTATCGCATAGAGAACGTCACCTTTAACATGCGTGTTATATAACGCTATATTTTGGTTTTTACTGCAAATTAACGTTTGTTCAATGCTTTTTAACATAATACAAGTAAAATACCGCATAGAGAATATTTTTTTTTTGCTGATCAACAATTGTTCAATGTTTTTAACGTAATACAAGTGAAATATTGCATAGAAAACATTTACTTTGAAATGCGCGTTGAAAAAACGCAATGTTTTGGATTTTACTGCACAATAACACTTGTTTAATGCTTTTTTTTTTTCACGTAATACAAATCAAATATCGTATAAAGAACGTTGAATTAATTTGCCCGTTGTAACGATACGTCCCTCCATCGTCCGTGCGCCTCCGTTCCGTCCACCGAACACCGAACGCCGAGTGCAGTCGAGGGCCACGTGCGCGCACAACCGAACTTCGCCGTGCGACCACGCGGCGACACGCGCGCCGACCGTGGCGTTCCGTAACGCTCCCACTCCGGCTCAACCGACCGAACGCGCGGATTGGCTTGCTCAGCCGCGCGTTCGGATATATAAGCCGGCAGTGGGAACGCACAAGTCAGATCCGTCCGACTATCCGATCCGTCCACAGACCGAGCATTCTCGATCGCTCCCTTAAGACGAGCATTCTCGTCGCACTCAAATATCCTCGACGGGCATCCCCGTCGGTACCCCCGGCCGAGTATCCTCGACCGATCAACCCTGAAATCCTCGACGAGCATTCTCGTCAGCATCACCGGCCGAGCATTCTCGACCAATCACGTCCGAGATCCTCGACGAGCATTCTCGTCATCATCACCGGCCGAGCATTCTCGACCAATCACGTCCGAGATCCTCGACGAGCATTCTCGTCATCATCACCGGCCGAGCATTCTCGACCAATCACCGTCGTCCTCGAGTACCTTGACTGCCGCACCGACAAAACTTGTAACCTAGTCCTCGACAGGGCACAAGCAACCTGTCGATCAAGCGCTCCACTTGCACGGGGCGCGCTCGGGCGAATCGCGGCGACGACCGCACCGGCAACGACTCGCGCTCGCGCACACGCTCACGCCACCGCGTTAGCCAATCCCGCCGCGTCCCGCGACTCCCCGACCGTACGGGCAAGCAACCCGCATAACTCTGTATTATGATCTCTAGTATTAGCTCTGTATTATCATCTCTAGTATTAGCTCTGTATTCTTATCTCTAGTATTAGCTCTGTATTATTATCTCTAGTATTAGCTCTGTAGTATTATGATAGTATCATCTCTATAAACGATCTATGTATTTTATGCTTCTTGTCAACGCTTTTCCTTTCTTGTCTTGTGCTCTTCTCTTGATCAGCAATAAATCATTCTCTATCGTTTGCACTTAACAACACTGGGTATAGTCATTACGGACACCTGACCAACCGACGAGCCTTATCCGGTCCGATCCCGAAGTTCCCGCACCGCACCGATCCGACCGAAACCGCGTACCGTTAAAGAAACAAGATTTTGGTTTTTACTGTTGATTAACGATTGTTCAGTGCTTATTAACGTAATACATGTGAGATATCGCACAGAGAACGGTTAACTTGCATTGAGTGTTAAATAACGAAATGATTATGGTTTTTTTTTTTTTTACTGCTGATTAACGCTTTTTCAACGCTTTTTAACATAATACAAGTGAAATATCGCATAGAGAACGTTTAATTTAAATGCGCGTTATGAAACGCAATATTTTGGTTTTTACTGCAGATCAACATGTGTTTAATGTTTTTTAACATAATACAAGTGAAAGATTGCATAGAAAACGTTTTATTTTTAATGAATGACAAAAAATGCAATATTTTGGTTTTTACTGCAGGTCAACGCATGTTGAATGCTTTTTAACATAATACAAGTAAAATATCGCATAGAGAACTTTTAATTTAAAATGCGCGTTAAAAAACGCAATATTTTGGTTTTAACTGCAGACCAACGCTTGTTCTATGCTTTTTAACATAATACAAATGAAATATTGCATTGAAAACGTTATATTTCAAATGCTTGATAAAAAACGTAATGTTTTGTTTTTTACTGCAGATTAACACTTGTTCAATGCTTTTTTATGTAATATAAGTGAAACATCGCATTAATAACGTTTTATCTAGAAAAAGCGATAAGAAACGAATTATTTTGGTTTTTATCGCAGTTTAAGGTTGGTTCAATGTTTACTAACGTAATACACGTGACGTATGGCATAGAAAACGTTTAATTTAAAATGCGCATTAAAGGAAGCAATATTTTAGCTTTTACTGCAGAGCGACCATTGTTTAATGCTAATAAACGTAATACACGTGAGATATGGCATGGAAAACGTTCAATTTGAAATGCGTGTTGGATAACGCAATGTTTTGGTTTCACTGCAGATTAGCACTTGTTCAACGCATTTTAACATGATACAAGTGAAATATGGCATAGAGAACATTTCATTTTAAATGCGCGTTAAAAACCGCAATATTTTCTTTTTTACTGCAGATTAAAGCTTGTTTAATGCTTTTTAACATAATAAACGTGAAATATTGCATTGAGAATGGTTTATTTAAAATGCGCATTAAAGCCCGCAATATAATTGTTTTTACTTATGATAAACAATTTTTCAATGCTTTTTCATGTAATACAAATGAAATATCGCATAGAGAACGTTTAATTTAAATGCGCGTTAAAGAACAAAATATTTTGGGTTTTTTTTTTTTTGCTGCGGATTAACGCTTGTTTAATGTCTTTTTTTTTTTTTAATTATAAAACAAGAAAACATTGCATAAATAAAGTTTTATTTTAAATGCGCGTTAAAACACGTAATATTCTGATTTTTACTGCAGAATAACGCTTGTAATATCCTTCTTCCTTTTTTTTTTTTTTACATAATATAAGGGAGATATCGCAAGGAGAAAGTTTTATGAAAAATGCGCCTTAATGAACGCAGTATACTGGTTTTTATTGCTGATGAATGTTTGTTCAATGGTTTTTTTTTTTTTTCATGTAATACAAATCAAAAATCGTATAGACAACGTTCAATTAATTTGTGCGTTAAAGAAAACAAGATTTTGATTTTTACTGTTGATTAACAATTGTTCAGTGCTTATTAACGTAATACATGTGAGATATCGCTCAGAGGACGGTTAACTTGCATTGCGTGTTAAATAACGAAATGTTTTGGGCCTTCTCTCTTTTTTATTTTTTTTTACTGCCGATTAACGATTGTTCAATGCTTTTTTTTGTTTTTAATATAATACAAGTAAAATATTGTTCAGAGAACGTTTCCTTTTAACTGCGCGTGGTATAACGCAATATTCTCGTTTTTTTTTTTTTTTTTTTATACAGATTAACGCTTGTTTAATGCAATTTAGCATAGGGTGCTTTCCAGCTACGACACAAATCGACACTGTGTAACACAGTGTCCATTAGTGTAAGAGAGAAAAAATTTTAGTTGTTTCACTCACACTAATGGACACTGGGTTACACAGTGTCGACTTGTGTCGTAGCTGGAAAGCACCCATAATGACATTGAAATTCTGCATAGTGGTTTCTTTATTTTTTTTTTTTTTGCGTTATAGAACTCAATAGTTTGGTTTTTTTTTTTACTGTAGATCAACGCATTTTTTTCCCCCGCCCTAACCAAGGAAAACAATGTGAAAGTGAAAAAAAAAAAAAAAAAGAAGAAGAGATATAATTGGGGGGGTCCGGGGGGGCGAAGCCCCCTCGCTCTTTTGGTTATGCTCTTTTGGTTATGCTCTTTTGGTTATGCTCTTTTGGTTATGCTCTTTTGGTTATGCTCTTTTGGTTATGCTCTTTTGGTTATGCTCTTTTGGTTATGCTCTTTTGGTTATGCTCTTTTGGTTATGCTCTTTTGGTTATGCTCTTTTGGTTATGCTCTTTTGGTTATGCTCTTTTGGTTATGCTCTTTTGGTTATGCTCTTTTGGTTATGCTCTTTTGGTTATGCTCTTTTGGTTATGCTCTTTTGGTTATGCTCTTTTGGTTATGCTCTTTTGGTTATGCTCTTTTGGTTATGCTCTTTTGGTTATGCTCTTTTGGTTATGCTCTTTTGGTTATGCTCTTTTGGTTATGCTCTTTTGGTTATGCTCTTTTGGTTATGCTCTTTTGGTTATGCTCTTTTGGTTATGCTCTTTTGGTTATGCTCTTTTGGTTATGCTCTTTTGGTTATGCTCTTTTGGTTATGCTCTTTTGGTTATGCTCTTTTGGTTATGCTCTTTTGGTTATGCTCTTTTGGTTATGCTCTTTTGGTTATGCTCTTTTGGTTATGCTCTTTTGGTTATGCTCTTTTGGTTATGCTCTTTTGGTTATGCTCTTTTGGTTATGCTCTTTTGGTTATGCTCTTTTGGTTATGCTCTTTTGGTTATGCTCTTTTGGTTATGCTCTTTTGGTTATGCTCTTTTGGTTATGCTCTTTTGGTTATGCTCTTTTGGTTATGCTCTTTTGGTTATGCTCTTTTGGTTATGCTCTTTTGGTTATGCTCTTTTGGTTATGCTCTTTTGGTTATGCTCTTTTGGTTATGCTCTTTTGGTTATGCTCTTTTGGTTATGCTCTTTTGGTTATGCTCTTTTGGTTATGCTCTTTTGGTTATGCTCTTTTGGTTATGCTCTTTTGGTTATGCTCTTTTGGTTATGCTCTTTTGGTTATGCTCTTTTGGTTATGCTCTTTTGGTTATGCTCTTTTGGTTATGCTCTTTTGGTTATGCTCTTTTGGTTATGCTCTTTTGGTTATGCTCTTTTGGTTATGCTCTTTTGGTTATGCTCTTTTGGTTATGCTCTTTTGGTTATGCTCTTTTGGTTATGCTCTTTTGGTTATGCTCTTTTGGTTATGCTCTTTTGGTTATGCTCTTTTGGTTATGCTCTTTTGGTTATGCTCTTTTGGTTATGCTCTTTTGGTTATGCTCTTTTGGTTATGCTCTTTTGGTTATGCTCTTTTGGTTATGCTCTTTTGGTTATGCTCTTTTGGTTATGCTCTTTTGGTTATGCTCTTTTGGTTATGCTCTTTTGGTTATGCTCTTTTGGTTATGCTCTTTTGGTTATGCTCTTTTGGTTATGCTCTTTTGGTTATGCTCTTTTGGTTATGCTCTTTTGGTTATGCTCTTTTGGTTATGCTCTTTTGGTTATGCTCTTTTGGTTATGCTCTTTTGGTTATGCTCTTTTGGTTATGCTCTTTTGGTTATGCTCTTTTGGTTATGCTCTTTTGGTTATGCTCTTTTGGTTATGCTCTTTTGGTTATGCTCTTTTGGTTATGCTCTTTTGGTTATGCTCTTTTGGTTATGCTCTTTTGGTTATGCTCTTTTGGTTATGCTCTTTTGGTTATGCTCTTTTGGTTATGCTCTTTTGGTTATGCTCTTTTGGTTATGCTCTTTTGGTTATGCTCTTTTGGTTATGCTCTTTTGGTTATGCTCTTTTGGTTATGCTCTTTTGGTTATGCTCTTTTGGTTATGCTCTTTTGGTTATGCTCTTTTGGTTATGCTCTTTTGGTTATGCTCTTTTGGTTATGCTCTTTTGGTTATGCTCTTTTGGTTATGCTCTTTTGGTTATGCTCTTTTGGTTATGCTCTTTTGGTTATGCTCTTTTGGTTATGCTCTTTTGGTTATGCTCTTTTGGTTATGCTCTTTTGGTTATGCTCTTTTGGTTATGCTCTTTTGGTTATGCTCTTTTGGTTATGCTCTTTTGGTTATGCTCTTTTGGTTATGCTCTTTTGGTTATGCTCTTTTGGTTATGCTCTTTTGGTTATGCTCTTTTGGTTATGCTCTTTTGGTTATGCTCTTTTGGTTATGCTCTTTTGGTTATGCTCTTTTGGTTATGCTCTTTTGGTTATGCTCTTTTGGTTATGCTCTTTTGGTTATGCTCTTTTGGTTATGCTCTTTTGGTTATGCTCTTTTGGTTATGCTCTTTTGGTTATGCTCTTTTGGTTATGCTCTTTTGGTTATGCTCTTTTGGTTATGCTCTTTTGGTTATGCTCTTTTGGTTATGCTCTTTTGGTTATGCTCTTTTGGTTATGCTCTTTTGGTTATGCTCTTTTGGTTATGCTCTTTTGGTTATGCTCTTTTGGTTATGCTCTTTTGGTTATGCTCTTTTGGTTATGCTCTTTTGGTTATGCTCTTTTGGTTATGCTCTTTTGGTTATGCTCTTTTGGTTATGCTCTTTTGGTTATGCTCTTTTGGTTATGCTCTTTTGGTTATGCTCTTTTGGTTATGCTCTTTTGGTTATGCTCTTTTGGTTATGCTCTTTTGGTTATGCTCTTTTGGTTATGCTCTTTTGGTTATGCTCTTTTGGTTATGCTCTTTTGGTTATGCTCTTTTGGTTATGCTCTTTTGGTTATGCTCTTTTGGTTATGCTCTTTTGGTTATGCTCTTTTGGTTATGCTCTTTTGGTTATGCTCTTTTGGTTATGCTCTTTTGGTTATGCTCTTTTGGTTATGCTCTTTTGGTTATGCTCTTTTGGTTATGCTCTTTTGGTTATGCTCTTTTGGTTATGCTCTTTTGGTTATGCTCTTTTGGTTATGCTCTTTTGGTTATGCTCTTTTGGTTATGCTCTTTTGGTTATGCTCTTTTGGTTATGCTCTTTTGGTTATGCTCTTTTGGTTATGCTCTTTTGGTTATGCTCTTTTGGTTATGCTCTTTTGGTTATGCTCTTTTGGTTATGCTCTTTTGGTTATGCTCTTTTGGTTATGCTCTTTTGGTTATGCTCTTTTGGTTATGCTCTTTTGGTTATGCTCTTTTGGTTATGCTCTTTTGGTTATGCTCTTTTGGTTATGCTCTTTTGGTTATGCTCTTTTGGTTATGCTCTTTTGGTTATGCTCTTTTGGTTATGCTCTTTTGGTTATGCTCTTTTGGTTATGCTCTTTTGGTTATGCTCTTTTGGTTATGCTCTTTTGGTTATGCTCTTTTGGTTATGCTCTTTTGGTTATGCTCTTTTGGTTATGCTCTTTTGGTTATGCTCTTTTGGTTATGCTCTTTTGGTTATGCTCTTTTGGTTATGCTCTTTTGGTTATGCTCTTTTGGTTATGCTCTTTTGGTTATGCTCTTTTGGTTATGCTCTTTTGGTTATGCTCTTTTGGTTATGCTCTTTTGGTTATGCTCTTTTGGTTATGCTCTTTTGGTTATGCTCTTTTGGTTATGCTCTTTTGGTTATGCTCTTTTGGTTATGCTCTTTTGGTTATGCTCTTTTGGTTATGCTCTTTTGGTTATGCTCTTTTGGTTATGCTCTTTTGGTTATGCTCTTTTGGTTATGCTCTTTTGGTTATGCTCTTTTGGTTATGCTCTTTTGGTTATGCTCTTTTGGTTATGCTCTTTTGGTTATGCTCTTTTGGTTATGCTCTTTTGGTTATGCTCTTTTGGTTATGCTCTTTTGGTTATGCTCTTTTGGTTATGCTCTTTTGGTTATGCTCTTTTGGTTATGCTCTTTTGGTTATGCTCTTTTGGTTATGCTCTTTTGGTTATGCTCTTTTGGTTATGCTCTTTTGGTTATGCTCTTTTGGTTATGCTCTTTTGGTTATGCTCTTTTGGTTATGCTCTTTTGGTTATGCTCTTTTGGTTATGCTCTTTTGGTTATGCTCTTTTGGTTATGCTCTTTTGGTTATGCTCTTTTGGTTATGCTCTTTTGGTTATGCTCTTTTGGTTATGCTCTTTTGGTTATGCTCTTTTGGTTATGCTCTTTTGGTTATGCTCTTTTGGTTATGCTCTTTTGGTTATGCTCTTTTGGTTATGCTCTTTTGGTTATGCTCTTTTGGTTATGCTCTTTTGGTTATGCTCTTTTGGTTATGCTCTTTTGGTTATGCTCTTTTGGTTATGCTCTTTTGGTTATGCTCTTTTGGTTATGCTCTTTTGGTTATGCTCTTTTGGTTATGCTCTTTTGGTTATGCTCTTTTGGTTATGCTCTTTTGGTTATGCTCTTTTGGTTATGCTCTTTTGGTTATGCTCTTTTGGTTATGCTCTTTTGGTTATGCTCTTTTGGTTATGCTCTTTTGGTTATGCTCTTTTGGTTATGCTCTTTTGGTTATGCTCTTTTGGTTATGCTCTTTTGGTTATGCTCTTTTGGTTATGCTCTTTTGGTTATGCTCTTTTGGTTATGCTCTTTTGGTTATGCTCTTTTGGTTATGCTCTTTTGGTTATGCTCTTTTGGTTATGCTCTTTTGGTTATGCTCTTTTGGTTATGCTCTTTTGGTTATGCTCTTTTGGTTATGCTCTTTTGGTTATGCTCTTTTGGTTATGCTCTTTTGGTTATGCTCTTTTGGTTATGCTCTTTTGGTTATGCTCTTTTGGTTATGCTCTTTTGGTTATGCTCTTTTGGTTATGCTCTTTTGGTTATGCTCTTTTGGTTATGCTCTTTTGGTTATGCTCTTTTGGTTATGCTCTTTTGGTTATGCTCTTTTGGTTATGCTCTTTTGGTTATGCTCTTTTGGTTATGCTCTTTTGGTTATGCTCTTTTGGTTATGCTCTTTTGGTTATGCTCTTTTGGTTATGCTCTTTTGGTTATGCTCTTTTGGTTATGCTCTTTTGGTTATGCTCTTTTGGTTATGCTCTTTTGGTTATGCTCTTTTGGTTATGCTCTTTTGGTTATGCTCTTTTGGTTATGCTCTTTTGGTTATGCTCTTTTGGTTATGCTCTTTTGGTTATGCTCTTTTGGTTATGCTCTTTTGGTTATGCTCTTTTGGTTATGCTCTTTTGGTTATGCTCTTTTGGTTATGCTCTTTTGGTTATGCTCTTTTGGTTATGCTCTTTTGGTTATGCTCTTTTGGTTATGCTCTTTTGGTTATGCTCTTTTGGTTATGCTCTTTTGGTTATGCTCTTTTGGTTATGCTCTTTTGGTTATGCTCTTTTGGTTATGCTCTTTTGGTTATGCTCTTTTGGTTATGCTCTTTTGGTTATGCTCTTTTGGTTATGCTCTTTTGGTTATGCTCTTTTGGTTATGCTCTTTTGGTTATGCTCTTTTGGTTATGCTCTTTTGGTTATGCTCTTTTGGTTATGCTCTTTTGGTTATGCTCTTTTGGTTATGCTCTTTTGGTTATGCTCTTTTGGTTATGCTCTTTTGGTTATGCTCTTTTGGTTATGCTCTTTTGGTTATGCTCTTTTGGTTATGCTCTTTTGGTTATGCTCTTTTGGTTATGCTCTTTTGGTTATGCTCTTTTGGTTATGCTCTTTTGGTTATGCTCTTTTGGTTATGCTCTTTTGGTTATGCTCTTTTGGTTATGCTCTTTTGGTTATGCTCTTTTGGTTATGCTCTTTTGGTTATGCTCTTTTGGTTATGCTCTTTTGGTTATGCTCTTTTGGTTATGCTCTTTTGGTTATGCTCTTTTGGTTATGCTCTTTTGGTTATGCTCTTTTGGTTATGCTCTTTTGGTTATGCTCTTTTGGTTATGCTCTTTTGGTTATGCTCTTTTGGTTATGCTCTTTTGGTTATGCTCTTTTGGTTATGCTCTTTTGGTTATGCTCTTTTGGTTATGCTCTTTTGGTTATGCTCTTTTGGTTATGCTCTTTTGGTTATGCTCTTTTGGTTATGCTCTTTGTTAGCTCTTTTGGTTATGCTCTTTTGGTTATGCTCTTTTGGTTATGCTCTTTTGGTTATGCTCTTTTGGTTATGCTCTTTTGGTTATGCTCTTTTGGTTATGCTCTTTTGGTTATGCTCTTTTGGTTATGCTCTTTTGGTTATGCTCTTTTGGTTATGCTCTTTTGGTTATGCTCTTTTGGTTATGCTCTTTTGGTTATGCTCTTTTGGTTATGCTCTTTTGGTTATGCTCTTTTGGTTATGCTCTTTTGGTTATGCTCTTTTGGTTATGCTCTTTTGGTTATGCTCTTTTGGTTATGCTCTTTTGGTTATGCTCTTTTGGTTATGCTCTTTTGGTTATGCTCTTTTGGTTATGCTCTTTTGGTTATGCTCTTTTGGTTATGCTCTTTTGGTTATGCTCTTTTGGTTATGCTCTTTTGGTTATGCTCTTTTGGTTATGCTCTTTTGGTTATGCTCTTTTGGTTATGCTCTTTTGGTTATGCTCTTTTGGTTATGCTCTTTTGGTTATGCTCTTTTGGTTATGCTCTTTTGGTTATGCTCTTTTGGTTATGCTCTTTTGGTTATGCTCTTTTGGTTATGCTCTTTTGGTTATGCTCTTTTGGTTATGCTCTTTTGGTTATGCTCTTTTGGTTATGCTCTTTTGGTTATGCTCTTTTGGTTATGCTCTTTTGGTTATGCTCTTTTGGTTATGCTCTTTTGGTTATGCTCTTTTGGTTATGCTCTTTTGGTTATGCTCTTTTGGTTATGCTCTTTTGGTTATGCTCTTTTGGTTATGCTCTTTTGGTTATGCTCTTTTGGTTATGCTCTTTTGGTTATGCTCTTTTGGTTATGCTCTTTTGGTTATGCTCTTTTGGTTATGCTCTTTTGGTTATGCTCTTTTGGTTATGCTCTTTTGGTTATGCTCTTTTGGTTATGCTCTTTTGGTTATGCTCTTTTGGTTATGCTCTTTTGGTTATGCTCTTTTGGTTATGCTCTTTTGGTTATGCTCTTTTGGTTATGCTCTTTTGGTTATGCTCTTTTGGTTATGCTCTTTTGGTTATGCTCTTTTGGTTATGCTCTTTTGGTTATGCTCTTTTGGTTATGCTCTTTTGGTTATGCTCTTTTGGTTATGCTCTTTTGGTTATGCTCTTTTGGTTATGCTCTTTTGGTTATGCTCTTTTGGTTATGCTCTTTTGGTTATGCTCTTTTGGTTATGCTCTTTTGGTTATGCTCTTTTGGTTATGCTCTTTTGGTTATGCTCTTTTGGTTATGCTCTTTTGGTTATGCTCTTTTGGTTATGCTCTTTTGGTTATGCTCTTTTGGTTATGCTCTTTTGGTTATGCTCTTTTGGTTATGCTCTTTTGGTTATGCTCTTTTGGTTATGCTCTTTTGGTTATGCTCTTTTGGTTATGCTCTTTTGGTTATGCTCTTTTGGTTATGCTCTTTTGGTTATGCTCTTTTGGTTATGCTCTTTTGGTTATGCTCTTTTGGTTATGCTCTTTTGGTTATGCTCTTTTGGTTATGCTCTTTTGGTTATGCTCTTTTGGTTATGCTCTTTTGGTTATGCTCTTTTGGTTATGCTCTTTTGGTTATGCTCTTTTGGTTATGCTCTTTTGGTTATGCTCTTTTGGTTATGCTCTTTTGGTTATGCTCTTTTGGTTATGCTCTTTTGGTTATGCTCTTTTGGTTATGCTCTTTTGGTTATGCTCTTTTGGTTATGCTCTTTTGGTTATGCTCTTTTGGTTATGCTCTTTTGGTTATGCTCTTTTGGTTATGCTCTTTTGGTTATGCTCTTTTGGTTATGCTCTTTTGGTTATGCTCTTTTGGTTATGCTCTTTTGGTTATGCTCTTTTGGTTATGCTCTTTTGGTTATGCTCTTTTGGTTATGCTCTTTTGGTTATGCTCTTTTGGTTATGCTCTTTTGGTTATGCTCTTTTGGTTATGCTCTTTTGGTTATGCTCTTTTGGTTATGCTCTTTTGGTTATGCTCTTTTGGTTATGCTCTTTTGGTTATGCTCTTTTGGTTATGCTCTTTTGGTTATGCTCTTTTGGTTATGCTCTTTTGGTTATGCTCTTTTGGTTATGCTCTTTTGGTTATGCTCTTTTGGTTATGCTCTTTTGGTTATGCTCTTTTGGTTATGCTCTTTTGGTTATGCTCTTTTGGTTATGCTCTTTTGGTTATGCTCTTTTGGTTATGCTCTTTTGGTTATGCTCTTTTGGTTATGCTCTTTTGGTTATGCTCTTTTGGTTATGCTCTTTTGGTTATGCTCTTTGGTTATGCTCTTTTGGTTATGCTCTTTTGGTTATGCTCTTTTGGTTATGCTCTTTTGGTTATGCTCTTTTG